>NW_022196897.1:17876498-17887759 GCF_008632895.1 Mastomys coucha
TTTTTAATGAGTACACTGTATCTGTCTTAAGACCACCTTAAGAGGACATTGGATGCCATTACAGATGGTTGTGAGCCACCATGTGATTGCTGGAAATTGAACTCAGGACCTCTGGAAGAGCTGTAGGTGCTCTTAACCTCTGAGACATCTCTCCAGCCCCAGGACTTTTTCTTATTTGACTCATTTCTTCATGTCTCCCTGTTATTTTTTCTTATAGCAAAATCTGATGAACAGACAACTTCCTATCTGAGTGCTCTGCTAAGCTCTTCTTGGAATGTAAAATTTTTTGTTTGTTTTTGTTTTTTTCGAGACAGGGTTTCTCCTTGTAGCCCTGGCCGTCCTGGAACTCACTCTGTAGACCAGGCAGGCTAGCCTCAAATTCAGAAATCTGCCTGCCTCTGCCTCCCAAGTGCTGGGATTAAAGTAAATTCTTTTGAAAATAGACTTTAAAAAAAAAAAGGGAAAAAGAAACTAACAGGGTCTTGTTATTTGAGCGTGGCTAGTCTAGAACTCACTAGTCTAGAACTGGGCTGACCTGGAAATCACTATGTAGAATAGGCTAGCCTTGAACAAACAGAGCCCCCACCTACCTAAAATTAAAGGCATGCACCACAATGCTTAGCTGAAAATACATACGTTAGAATAGCATTTGTTTGTTGTGTCTGTCTGTCTATCTGTGTGTGTGTGACCACAGCACAGTGTTGAGCACTGAGTTCTCCCATTTGTATTATGTGGATCCAGGGTTGAAAGCTTGGCAATAGCTACCTTTACCTGATATGCTGGCTTCATTTTCAGACTTAGGTCTCCTTGTGAGTTGTCTCCTAGTTCTAAGAAGGCGTGGGAACAATGGTCCTGCCTTCTAGATCCTGTATAATACCCACATGTCATCTGAAGTTCATTGGAACATTAATGGCTTCCCTCTTCTGCATCTAATCTGAACCCTACCTCTTCTTACCATACTTGAAAGATTTTGAGCCAAGAGTAGTTTTTTTGTGTGTTTTGTTTTGATTATAAGCTGCATGGGATTGGACATTTTGAGGCTCATTGAGTGTTTACAAGTATCTGCATTGTGGAGAACAAAGCTCAGCCGTTGGCTGATTTCCATTTTCCTTCAGAACACTGTTAGAAACCACAGCCTAGTACAATGTTAGCCATGGAAGGAGTCATTTTTATACCTCACTAGTAACTAGTCCCAGCAGCCAGTGTTTGTAGATCTGTTTTCTGTTTTTCATGATGCTAAACTGCCCTTCCTTCAACTGCTGTCCTAAGGGTTTCACTCTCTCCTGGATATGCCTCACCCTGCAGCCAACTCCACTTAGGTATTTGGTGTTTTTTCACAACTTTCTAGTAGTCCGTACGTACTTCAGATGTTGTCGGTGTCTATGTAGGGTTCTGTGGATTGACTACTGGGACCTACCTAGAGTCACTAGCAGATGTGTCTCTTAGTGGACAGGGTCTTAACAGGTTTCATACGTTCTCCTCTCACAGTCTGCTCGATTGATGGTCCACACAGTAGCTACCTTCAACTCCATTAAGGTAAGAAGTGGTGACCAGCTATCCTGCTTACCCTTGCTCTTCTTTACTATCTTCCTTATTTTAACAACAGTAGAGGGCTTGTCCTTGTGCTGGAGTATGCTGTGACCAGGCCTACTTGCATGGGTCTCAGAAACATACTCAAGCATCCTCATCAAATGCCTAGGTCATGAAATAGCTTGATTAAGTTTCTTGATCTAGACTCCAATCTGAGCATGTCTTACTTTTCTGTTGCTATGACAAAACACTATGGCCAAGGCAGTTTATAAAATAGTGTTTAATTAGGCTTACGGTTTCAGGATAGAGTCCATGGTGGCATGGCAGCAGGAACAACTAAGACTCTCATACAAACAGGAGGCAGAGAGAATACATTGGTCTTTTGATACCTCAAAGCCTGTTCCCAATCCCCATTGATACATCTTTCTTCCCCAACAAAGCCAGTTCCTTCCCAAACATCCAAAGGGGTCAAGTACTCAAACATGAGCCTATGTGAGTCATTCTTATTCAGACTAGCACAGAGCAGTACTGAAAACCTTCACTGGGATTTTCAGCCTTTCCCAGATGTGCTCTGGCCCAAGACTTCATTGGTTGTACTGAGAGAAAATTCTCAGATGTCTCCATTTGGCAGTTATTTGTAGGCAGTACATGCCCAGCACCAATGTTAGTTTATCCAATGTTGCAAAGGTTTCTAAGTCAGGCATTTGGGGGTTATTAGATATGGCTTTGTTTGCTCTCTAAAAGATCTCTGTTGTGGTACACTGCTGTTGCATTTGCAAAAAAATGAAAAATTATAGGCACCTGTTTTCCTAAGGTCTGGTTGTGGGTGATACAAACAGATTAGAGGAGAATTGATATTGCCATTCTCCTATAGGAGCTGAATGAACGTTGGCGTTCCCTGCAACAGCTGGCTGAGGAACGTAGCCAGCTCTTGGGCAGTGCACATGAAGTACAGCGGTTCCACAGGTGAGGGTACCAAGCATTAGCTGGGTCAGGAGGAAATAAGGACTTTGCCCCTCATAGACAAGGCTTGCTGAGTGGACTCTCAGCATAAGTAGCTATGTCTTACTGATATTTGGGCTCTTAAGACCAAAGCCATGTAAGAACAGTGGATGCTGTTAATCCTGCTGGGGGTGAATGTGTGCACCTACAGTAGATACACATGTGCCAGCCCTGGGACAAGGCAGTGGTGCTTGGCACTCACTCACCCATGTGTCTTACCTACAGAGATGCTGATGAAACCAAAGAATGGATTGAAGAGAAAAATCAGGCACTGAACACAGACAACTATGGCCATGATTTAGCTAGTGTCCAGGCCCTGCAACGCAAACATGAAGGCTTTGAGAGGGACCTTGCAGCTCTTGGTGACAAGGTGAGAGATGCTTGAGGAAAGCTGAGGCCTGAACTCTGCCAGACAGAGCTGGTTCCCTGAATATTCTTACCACTCTTTGCTCATAGGTGAATTCCCTTGGGGAAACAGCCCAAAGGCTGATCCAGTCCCACCCTGAATCTGCAGAGGACTTAAAGGAAAAGTGCACAGAGTTAAACCAAGCCTGGACCAGCCTAGGGAAGCGTGCAGACCAGCGCAAGGCCAAATTGGGTGACTCCCATGACCTGCAGCGCTTCCTTAGTGATTTTCGGTAAAAACCAAATGTCTTAGTTATGTTTCTATTTCTGTGATAAAATTCCGTAACCAAATCAACTTACAAAAGAAACTGTTTGTTTGGGGCTCACAGTTTCAGAGAGCTAAAGGTCCATAACCATCATGGCAAGGAGCACAACAGCAGGCATGGCACTGAAACCAGAACTGAGAGCTCACCCTCCCTTACTGCTTCACACACACACACACACCCACCCCACCCCACCCCACCCCCGGTTCTTTCAGAGTTTCTCTGTGTAGCTCTGACTGTCCTGGAGCTCACTTTGTAGACCAAGCTAGTCTTGAACTCAGAGATCCACCTGCCTCTGCCTGTGAGTAAAGTCTCTTACCACCACTGCCCAGCTGTGAGCTCACATCCTGAGACACAAGTTCAAGGCAGGGGAAACTAACTGGGAATGGAGGCAGGGTGGCGATTGTGGAGCCAGCCCTCAGTGATACACCTCCAGCAAGCCCACACTCCCTAATCCTTCGCAAACAGTTCCACCAGCCAGGGAACGAGCATTCTCATATATGAGCCTGTGTGAGTCATGCTCTTCCAGATAGCATATGAAGTGTCATTCAAAGATTCTTGCTACATAGGACATTTTTAATAGTCAATTTTCCTATAAAAGTAACCATGTAATATAAAATACTCAAATTACCAAGTGCCAAAATCTTTACAGTAAGTATTCTTGTCTTACTGTGGATATATGCATGTACACTCGGGTTCATGTCACCTTACCAACTTTGTTTTGTTCTTTAAGTGCACATTTCATGTAATATAGATACACTTAATCTTTTCTACCACCTTTTTTATTGGCAATAGTTTCAGTGTCACAGAGAAGTTGAAAGAGTAATACAAGAGAAACTGGTATTGTTGCCTGTTGTCACCAGTTATTTTAGTGACATTCTCATTAATTGTAGGTTCTTTTGTTTTCTGAGCAACAGCAAATAGGTTGTAGGTCAGATTTCCCATGATCCAGTGCCTTTGTCTTCTAATGGCTGTGTGACACTTCACTGAATGGGTGAGGGACAACATGATTTCTGTGCTCAGACATTCCCTCTCTTAGATGGGAGCCAGCAAATGATAGCCCTCCATTTTCCAGGCTTGGGACCTCTGGAAAAGCAGGAAGTATACTTAGTCACTAGGGAATCGCCTGTTCGTTGTTTTCTCTGAAGAATTTGGGGGTTTATTTTGGGATTTTTGTGGTTTTGGTTTTGTTTTGTTTTGTTTTGTTTTAAGTCTTTTTCTCTCAAAAACTTTATTACAGCCAGGCGGTGGTGGCGCACGCCTTTAATCCCATTACTTGGGAGACAGAGGCAGGTGGATTTCTGAGTTCGAGGCCAGCCTGGTCTATAGAATGAGTTCCAGGACAGCCAGGACTACACAGAGAAACCCTGTCTCGGGGGGGAAAAAAAACCTTTATTACATTTATTTATTGCATTATGTCTGTGTACACATGCCTGTGTGCCACAGCTCCCCTGTTAATGGTAAAAGAAGTCAGTTCTCTCTCCCAATGTACTTAGATCAAATGCAGGTCTTGTTCTTGTTCAGGATGTTTAAGCAGACACTTTGCTGAGACTACTGACATTTTTAGAAAACAAAATCTCACATCAAACTCTGGCTCTTAACAGTCTTTTGCCTTCTCATCTGCAATGATCCTGTTCCTTAGGTACAGGACTTGGTGTTGTAGATAGTTGTAACAGTTGGGACTGGGCTTCATGGCTTGACAAGTGAAGGATCCCCCTTTTTTTTTTTTTTTGGTATCAGAAATAAGCTATAAAACCCAGTCCTGTTCAGTTTATGGCTAGGTCAACCTAAAATAATCCTTGAATGCAGAAGCGGAAAAAACTGGTTCCTGGACAGAGGCCTGCTTGTTGCCAGATAGTGTAATAAGTGTTTCTCTGTGAATCTTGCTTCTAGGGATCTCATGTCTTGGATCAATGGAATACGAGGGTTGGTATCTTCAGATGAACTAGCTAAGGACGTCACTGGAGCTGAGGCTTTGCTGGAGCGACACCAGGTAGGTCCTGCAGGCCTAATGGCCTTACCTGTCCCCATCTTGGGAACCAGGGCGACACTAGTATGAGCATCTTCAACAAGTTACCTAATCCCTTCTCTCCTCTTGGCAGGAACACCGGACAGAAATTGATGCCAGGGCTGGCACTTTCCAGGCATTTGAGCAGTTTGGGCAGCAGCTGTTGGCTCATGGGCACTATGCCAGCCCAGAGATCAAGGAGAAACTTGATATTCTTGACCAGGAGCGCACAGACCTGGAGAAGGCCTGGGTCCAGCGCAGAATGATGCTGGACCATTGCCTGGAGTTACAGGTGTGTATGTTATTTCTCATCAGGTATTTCTTACAAGTGGCCAACTCTTCCTTCACACCTACTTGTCCACTCTGTAGCTGTTCCATCGGGACTGTGAGCAAGCAGAAAACTGGATGGCTGCCCGGGAGGCCTTCTTAAACACAGAAGACAAAGGAGACTCACTGGACAGTGTGGAGGCGCTGATCAAAAAGCATGAAGACTTTGACAAAGCTATCAATGTCCAGGTAGGTCCTGAACCTCGAGGTCCTTGTCTGGATTTGTCCTGAGTCACATCTTATTTGTAGCCAGGGCAAATATAGTGAGAATCTTTCTCGTAAACAAACAAACAGGTGCCAGATCTAGCTATACGGTGAAGTACTGCCTACTGTGCTTGAGGCTCAATCCCCAGTTCTGCAAAAAAGCTTACACCAACTAAGATTTTCATACCAATTCCAAAAGAAACATTATATTGGGCTGGCTACATGGCTTACTGCTTAAGAGCACAGACTTACTTCTCTTGGAGAGGAATTGATTTCAACTCTCAGCACCCTCATCAAGTGGTTCACGAGTACATGGAACTCCAGCTCCCAGGGATCTTATGCCTCTCTCTTCTGCAGGCACCCACACTCAACATTTACATGCATTGGCCCACATACAGGCATGAACACATACCCATAATGAGAAATGAATTTTTTTTTTAAAGAAAAAGTATAGTCTGTCAAATCCAATAAATACTTCCATAGTTGTGAAGATGTGTATATGAATAACTATTTCTAAAAATGGGCCATATATGGTAACACATCTGTATTCCTGCCAGTACTGAAAAAAGCAGAAGCAGGTAGACAAATGTCTTGATTTTGAGGCTAGCCTGGCCTACATAGCAAGCTCATAGCAAGGCTACATAGTGAGACCCTGTCTCAAAACAATAACAAGAAACTTTGTGATAGCAGGTTGGTGTAACACTCCTGTCATCTCAGCATATGGGAAGCTGAGGCAGAAAGGAATTTAAGGCCAGGCTGGGCTACATGACAAAACTGTCTCCAGAGAAACAAAAAAGGAAAGTTTACAACCCAGGGCTAGAGCTCTGTTGAGTGTGCTGCAGACCCTAGGGTCATCACATGACCACAAACATCGAGCGCTTAAATCCTTGGGTGAGAAAACTGTAGAAGAAACAAAATTCAAAGAAGGCCTGCTAGATAAAGTGCACAAAGACCTGGCTTTGATCCTTAGAACCCAAAAGCTATGTGTGATGTATATGCTTGTAATCTCAGCTGTAGGGCTCACTGGCTGGCCAGCCTAATTTTAGTAAGAGACCCTTTCAGAAAACAAAGCCGAAGTTCCTGAGCAGTGGCACCCAAGGCTGGTATCTGTGTGTGCGTATGTATGTGGGCAGCTACACACTACACACACACACACACATATATACAGAAAAAAACATCAAGCTGGGGGGTGGTGGCACACACCAATAGCCTCAGCACCTGGGAGGCAGAAGCAAGGGAGATCGCCATGAGTTTGAGGTCAGCCTGGTCTACAGAGTGAGTTCCAGGACAGCCAGGGCTACACAGAGAAACCCTGTCTAGGAAAATAAAAAAAGGGGTGGGGTGATCCTCAAATCAGTTCTGTATTATGGAATGTTGACACAGCTGGAGATCCCTGGTATAGTACCTGCCTAACATTTGAAACTTGGGTTCAGACCACAGCCCTACAAAAAATAATGATGGAAGAGAAAAGGTTTAAGTTGTTTATAAGTATTTTGTGCCTGTTTCTAAGTCTATATAGTGTGTGTATACAGTTTCCTCAGAAATCAGAAGAAGCTGTGTGATCCTGTAGAAATAGAGTAGAATTGTAAGTAGCCACATGGTTGCTGGGAACAAAACCCAGGTCTTCTGCAAGAGTAGCAAGTGCTTTTTATGGCTAAGACATCTGTCCAGCCCCCGTATTTGTTCTATTTTGTATTTTGCGATGGGCTCTTTCTGGGTAGTCCTGCCTGCCCTGGAAGTGGCTATGTGGAACAGACCTTGAACTCACAGACAGATCTGCCTGCCCTTGCTGGGATTAAAGGCATGTGCCACCATACCCAGCCTCCCTCACCCTCCCCCCCAAAAAAATTTTTTAAGATGTATTTATTATATTTATATGAGTACACTGTAGCTGTTTTCAGATACACCAGAAGAGGGCATCAGATCTCATTACAGATGGTTATGAACCACCATGTGGTTGCTGGGAATTGAATTCAGGACCTCTGGAAGAACAGTCAGTGCTCTTAGCACTGAGCCATCTCTCCAGCCCCTCAAAAGAATATTTTTAAGGGCAAAAAATTATATTGTGATAACATAATTCACTAAAACAAGGAAAAAATAGATAGCTGTAACTTGAAAACCATTTTATTGAAAACAGGGCAGTGATCATTTTATGATCCTAATTTGTTAGACATCTGCTGGTGTTCCCACACTTGCACACCTCAGTATGACCTGAAGTCCTCTTGAATTAAACCCTACTCTAGTAATGATGATAATCAAGCTGGCTTCTAAAGTGTCAATGTGTTCCGATCCTGCTACCAGTTAGTTTCGTCACCCAAAGTGTAACTATCTCCTCTGAAAAGTATCTCAGGCTGACAGGCATCCTTCAGCCCACCCTGACCTCTTTGCCTGTTTACCCTTAGGAGGAAAAGATAGCTGCCCTGCAGGCCTTTGCCGACCAGCTCATTGCTGTGGACCACTATGCCAAGGGAGACATTGCAAACCGACGCAATGAGGTCCTTGACAGGTAGGTGTCCTGTGATGGCGAAAGTCCCCAGCTCTGAGACCATGAACGTCCGCATGTGAGAAGCCACACCTACTCCAGCTTCTTCTCTTCCTGGAAAGAACACTCATATTTGATCTTCACTCTCAGGTGGCGCCGCTTAAAAGCCCAGATGATTGAGAAAAGGTCAAAACTCGGAGAATCTCAAACACTTCAGCAGTTCAGCCGGGATGTGGACGAGATCGAAGCCTGGATCAGTGAGAAGTTACAGACAGCCAGCGATGAGTCATACAAGGACCCCACCAACATCCAGGTAACATCCTGGGACAGTTGTTCTGAAGTGCCTTTGTTACTGAGTAGAGCCGTTAAAGGGAGTACACCTATAAAACCATGTGCTCCATGGTAAAGCTTAGAAAAAGTCCACTGGGTCAGTAGAGCCATTTGAAAGCAGCTCCCTTGCTAGACTCTTGTTGAAGCTATGACATGTCTAATGGACCTGCCCTTGTGCTGTTCCCATGTACTGAACATCCTGGGGAAGTATGATGGCAGAGTGAGGCTCTAATAACTGAGACATGTTCACATCAGTGTACTGAATTCTTCTTTCCATCTGTTTTTGTAGCTTTCCAAGCTGCTGGTAAGTTTTTCACACTTTTAAGAGTTCTAGATACTTGAGCTCTGGGATTTGTGTTATACTCTGTAGGGTACTGTTCCTGTGGTTACATCTGGTCTGCTGGTGTCTGTTCATCCATCATCAGTCTAATCCCCAGTCACTCCATCCAAGTGTCCCTGTGAGATGTGGCTTTCTCTGTTGTAATTAGCGTGTAGTCCCTATCTCCTCCTCCCTGTTTCATCATCCAGGCAAGTTTTGTACAACCGTGTTTGATTTGGGGGGCAGTAGTTGACCACTTCCTTTCAAGGGGTGCTTTTGAAAAATAGAATATTTTCCTGGGCTCAGGGTGTCAAGTAGCCTGGGCAGAGCAAGCTAGCTTGGGATAAATCCAATACATACTCCAGCTGGTGTCCAGAAATACTGGCCTGGAGAACTGGAATAGCAAGATGTGCTTCCAGATCTAAGCAGACATAGTTCGTAAGAAGATAGATACATCTGTTGCCTTGCGGCTTAAAAGGCCCAGAACTGGGAAGGGGAAATAAAGCTGTAGAAGAGAATAAATGGGTTTGTCTAGCAATGATGAGAGCAGGCACTGGAGACAGCATTATCAGGATCTGTGGGTGAGATCTCTTGAGTCCTAGTGCTGGAGCCGCAGCCCGGATCCCCTCTTTGTAACAGTCACTGCCTCTCAAATGAAACATTGAGTGCAGAATTCTTGGCCAACTAAAGTGCTTTGTTTTGTTTCTCTTAGTTTTCTTTCTCCAGTAACATTATCCCTGAGACTGTTTCTCACTTGCCCTCTGGTTTTCCCAGAATGATGTTAGAGCTGCTGTACCCTCACAGTCATCTTTCCTAATTGTTTCATTCAGCACCTCTTGTTTCTTAACAGATTCTTAGGGAAAGCCTCCAGCTTTCAATGCCTGGCAAAAGCAAAATTCACCCTGCCTTTTAGACTGGGTTTTAGCAGCCTCATATTTTGATTAATGAGAGCTACCAAATAATCATCAACAGGGGAACCGCTGCAGCCTTCAGATGTGTTCCTGCTGTAGGTAGTAGGGTAGCCCATACATGTTTCCAGTCAGGGATTCTATCCAGGAAGGATAAAGACATGGGTTGACATTGGTACACAGTTAGAAGCAGAGCTGAAATTGACCCCTCTATTTGAGATACCAAGTGTAAAAACAATACAAAATTTTGAGGCTTTGCTCCCAGCCTGCTAGTGAGCTGTTCAGAACTGGCTTTTACCCCACTGTCCCTGACTAGTGCATTTCCCTTTCTGGCCTAAACCTACCTCAGACCACAGCACCAGACAAGCTGTGGTGGCTTTCTGTCCACGCCAGTGCTTGCCTTGTTCCTTACCTACCCTGTACTCACTCCCTCCTGAGCATATCTTTTGCCTTAAGGACAAACCTGGTAAGAACTGCCTCTGACCAGTGGTTTGGTATTTTCAGAGCAAGCACCAGAAGCACCAAGCCTTTGAAGCAGAACTGCACGCCAATGCTGACCGAATCCGTGGAGTTATTGACATGGGCAACTCCCTCATTGAGCGCGGGGCCTGTGCTGGCAGTGAGGATGCTGTCAAGGTACGGTTCAGGGGCCATACTGACTCCAGAAAGAATGACAGCATGCTATCGCCCACTGTACTACACCTGATACTACCTGAGACCCACAGTTTCTGGAATTCAAGAACACAGTTCCTTTGATTGTTTCCACATCCTCTTTGTCTCTGATTTGAGTCTTAGGAATGGACCCTTCAGAGATTTTCCTATCCCAAGTGATCCCCCCATCTCTTCTTAAGGCCCGCCTAGCTGCCCTTGCAGACCAGTGGCAGTTTCTGGTGCAGAAATCAGCTGAGAAGAGCCAGAAACTAAAAGAGGCAAATAAGCAGCAGAACTTCAACACTGGAATCAAAGACTTTGACTTCTGGCTCTCTGAGGTAACGTGAGGTGGTTCTTGCTCCGCATGATCAGGGAATTTCTAGGCATTTGGGTAATGAATGGTTCAGTCAGCCCGCCCAAATTATGAAAGGGGGACTGCTTCAGAGTCTTGAATAGAAGTCCTCATGGTGAGATAGGTCCAGATTGCTGCTAGGAATTGCTAAAGCAGTGAGTGGAAAGGTTTAGAGCAGAAACTGATTGTAGAGGATACTGGATAACAGTCGTCTCACCAAGGGATTATATAAAGGAAGAGATTAGGCAGGGGAGGTAGGCAGTTCCAGGAGAACAGAAAGAGCAGAGAGGACGGGAGCCAGTGTCAAGGCATATGTAGGAAACTGGCAAGTAGAGGCTCTAAAGAGGGTGATTTTAGAAACCACCGCTGTGAACACTTTATAATCTCCAGTCTGTATGTATTACTTGAATTGTTTTAGATTTGTATTTTATATGATTGAGTTCGTTCACAATGGTTTTTTTTTTGGGGGGGTTTTTTTTT
>NW_022196897.1:17887769-17890239 GCF_008632895.1 Mastomys coucha
CAGAAATCCACCTGCCTCTGCTTCCCAAGTGCTGGGATTAAAGGCGTGCGCCACTACCCCCCCCTTACAATGTTATTTTTTCATTAGTATATCCCATGTCGCTAAAATTCTCTCCAAACATTTGAGTATGAGAGAGTCCAAAGAGTCTTACCATGATTTAAGCATGCCCATCTGGCTGCCACTAAGGTTCCTAGAGTGCAGGCTGTAGTAAATAACTTAGTATAGTGCTCATCTGTGGTCCTTCTACTAGGAGCTTCATTGCTATAAGTTGCTGTGCTCTTTGCCCTGCTATTCAAGAGAAGGCTTGGGGCTATACCTTTATCCCTACTTTAGTCATTTGGACCTAGCTTAGTGTGCAGAACAGAGAGTGACTCTTTGGGTCACACCTTTAACCCCAGAAGGAGAAGAAGAACTGACTAAACAATCAGGGCAATGGTGGCCCACACCTTTAATCCCAGCATTCAGGAGGCAAAGACAGGTGGATCTCTTGAGTTTGAGGTTAGTATGGTTTACAGAGCAAGTTCCAGGACAGCCAGGACTTCACGGAGAAACTCTTGTCTTACAAACAAAAAGCAAAACAAAATTAAAAAATTGAAGAACAAAAATTTATGTCATGATTGAAAAGTTCTGGAGCAGCACCTGGCCTCCCTGGGTTTTCCAGAACACTGTGTGCATCCAGGAATAGCCATTCCCTTTTGTGTTGCCAACTGCAGGTGGAGGCTCTCCTGGCATCTGAAGATTATGGCAAAGACCTGGCTTCTGTAAACAACTTGCTGAAAAAGCATCAGCTGCTAGAGGCAGACATCTCAGCCCATGAGGTCAGTGGGGTGACAGATTTGGAGGGTGGGGGGGTAACTAGAAAAAATCGCAAGAGTATCCTAGGGTCTTCAAGAGAGCTAGAGTTAGAAGCAGAGTGATGCCTGGCACCAGGCAACCATTTGTGAATCGACTGGGTTCTTGATTGTTCTCAGCCTAGGTTTACACAGATCTTACCTATAAGTACTAGTCATTGTGAAAATGAAGGTGATGGGGCAGAGGGTTGAGATATACCTTAGTGGTACAGTAGAGTGCTGAAATTAAAAGTGTACAACAGTGACATCCAGCTCTTTATTTTTGAAGCAGGCTCTCAATATATAACTTTATCTATCCTCAGACTTGCAGTAATTTTCTGCCTGTCTCCCAAATGCTGAGGTTACAGCATTTACATCACATCCATGGCTTTAAATAATTCAAGTATTAGTTCCATAGTATAAACAGCAAGAGAAACCCTGTCTCAAAATAAAAGTGGGATTTTACTTGTAGTCACAGCACCACATCTGCATCCCACACCTTCTCCTCACCAGTGCTCATGTCCATGATGGCAGGTACTAAATCTTAGTTTCAGTATGAGAGTAGTTTGCTCTTACAGAGTTAGAATGGTGCACACCGCACACCTAGTTTGTGAGGTTGTACGGCCCAGTAAGGAATTAATGGGTGCTATTTTCAGAGACCTGGATTCTGAGCCCTCTCTTGTGTCCCTGTCCCAGGATCGTCTGAAGGACCTGAACAGCCAGGCTGACAGCCTGATGACTAGCAGTGCCTTCGACACCTCCCAAGTGAAAGAGAAGCGGGACACCATCAATGGACGCTTCCAGAAGATCAAGAGCATGGCAACCTCCAGAAGAGCGAAACTGAGCGAGTCCCACCGCCTGCACCAGTTCTTCCGAGACATGGATGACGAGGAGTCCTGGATCAAGTGTGTGCCCTGCACTTACATTTCCATTGTCTCCAGAGGTGGGGGTGACAGGGAAGTGTGATGGGAGGGCACAGGTTAGGATCCTTACCAGGCTCCCAGGTCTACTGCACAGAAATGGCAGCAGCTGGGATCCCCTTGTGTGGCTGTAACCATCGTGTCACAGGAAACCCTACCTTTTGTGTCCCTAGGGAAGTTGTTTTCATTTTTTTGAGTCAGGATCTCTATGTAGTCCTGGGGCTCACTATGTAAACTAACCTCTTCCTCCCAAATGCTTGCATTTAAAGGCATATACCACCACTCCGGGCCTTTTTTTTTTTTCTCCCCATACCCTTAAATTTTCACCTTTTTCTACAGAGCAAAGTTCCAGAACATCCAAAGCTACACAAAGAAACCTTACCTTTAAAAACAAACATTCAGACATTATTTTTTCTTTTCAAATAATATGGCATATAAACAAGCCATTTTCATTTTATTGGCTTGCTTTTTTGTTGTAGGGTTTATTTGTATGTTTTAGGATTATTCATGTAATCCAGGCTAGCCTCAATTTCACTATGTAGCTCAATATTACCTTGAAACCCTAGGACTCTTGCTTCTACCTCATAAATCTGGGATAATAGGTATGAACTACTATGCCTGGCCTAAGCTATCCACTTTAAAAGAAAATCTTCTCCATTAAAACCTTTTTAAAAAATTAAGTGAGTTCCAGGACTATATAGAGAAACCCTGTCTCGAAAA
>NW_022196897.1:17891022-17913872 GCF_008632895.1 Mastomys coucha
GCCTCAAACTCAGAAATCCACCTGCCTCTGCCTCCCAAGTGCTGGGATTAAAGGCGTGCCCCACCACTACCCGGCTGGTTTTGGTTTTTTGAGACAAAGTTTCTCTGTAACCCTGTCTATCCTGGCACTCACTCTCTAGACCAGACTAGCCTTGAACTCTGCCTGCCTCTGCCTCCCATGTGCAGGGATTAAAGGCGTGTGCCACCACACCTTGGTTAAGGGGACACCTTTCGATGTTTTACTATATGTGACCCACAAGTAAGTGGAGTCAATAACTCAGTGGTGCTCCTCTCCTCAAAAGGCTTCTGGTTCCAGGAAGTGGGTAGGGATTTTTATGAAGAAAATGGTGCAGGTTGGAAGATGCCAAGAATTAGTTGCTAAACTAACCCAGCCCATGACATGAGCTGGTGTCAGCTGACTGCATTGCCATTGCTCTTCAGGGAGAAGAAGTTGTTAGTGAGCTCTGAGGACTATGGCAGAGACCTCACTGGTGTTCAGAATCTGAGGAAGAAACATAAGCGGCTGGAAGCCGAACTGGCTGCACATGAACCGGCCATTCAGGTGAGAGGGCCTTACGCTGAGAGGAGAGGGCCATAAGAAAGGGGCTAAGTATAGGCAAAGTCCTCTGATCTTCTGCTCTATGGTCTTGTAATCATGCTACCTCAGCCCCAGCCATGAAGAAGCAATTCTGGTTTGTTTTTTTTGAGATGGGGTTTCATTGTGTAACACTGGCTGGTGTAAAACTCCTTATGTAGACAAGGATGACCTCAAACTCAGAGATTGCCTGTTTCTGCCTCCCAAGTGCTGACATTAAAGCTATGTGCCACCACTCATAGCCTGTAGAGAGAATTGGGAATGCGATGTTGACTTCTCGGCAACTTGAGCACAGGCTCCTAGGACTAAGCACTTGGCAGCTCCGCTAGTGTTGATTCCTTTTCTCACTCAACAGGGTGTCCTGGACACTGGGAAGAAGCTTTCTGATGACAACACCATTGGGCAGGAGGAGATCCAGCAGCGTCTCGCACAGTTTGTGGAGCACTGGAAGGAACTGAAGCAGCTGGCAGCTGCACGGTGAGCACTGAGGCAGGGAGCTCTTGAGACAGACAGAAAGCCTGGCCTGGTGGGTGTCTAGTGTTAGCTTGCACCAGAGCCATCTCCTGCAGTCACTTCTAAGCTTGTCCTGTCCTGTGAGTCTGAACCCAAAAGTTAATTCCAGATCTTCCTCTCTGAAAGCACTGTCTGCCTTTTGTCCCTTAGAATGGTGTGTGCTGGGGTTTGAGCCTGAGATCTCACACTAGTCAATGGCCAATATTACCAAGCTATAACTCCAGCCCCACTTCATGGCTATTAATTATGTACTAATGATTTCCCCTCCCCCCTTCCATACTCAGAGGCCAACGGCTAGAGGAGTCCTTGGAGTATCAGCAGTTTGTAGCCAACGTGGAAGAGGAGGAGGCTTGGATCAATGAGAAAATGACTCTGGTGGCCAGCGAAGATTATGGAGATACTCTTGCTGCCATCCAGGTCAGGAAAGCTAAGCCAGTGCATAAACAGTGGAGGTGCCCTCATGTTCCCAACACAGCCCACAGAGAAGAGTCCTTACTCCTTCCAGGACCAACCTTTACTCCAAGCTGTTTCCACATCACCATCTCCCTCTGTATGCACTCTATTCTCTGTCTGCATGCCTATCTGTCCAAATTGACCTTTTTTTGAGGACATTCTCTTACCGGTAAGAGATACTGCAAAATATCCCTTAATGACCTTTTTTCTCATGTTCATGGCCCCTAAAGTTAAGCTCATCCCATAGCCACTTCAGTTGATTAACAGTTGCTGTGTGACAGTATTGGTAGGCATGTAACCTCCACTGTTTTCAGGGTAAAACTGCCTGAGCTGAAAAGCCTCTCAGTTGTCCACAGTCAGATGGACAACTGGGACAGGTTGTTCAGCCCACATAGGGTCTCATTCTTCTATAGGATAGATCAGCTTCCCCCACTTTGTTCAGAGAGGCAAAGGCAGAAATCATAGGTATTAAAGGCATTTCACTGTTTTCAGAGCTGCCCAAGGTAGCCTAGTCAGAGGATAGGACAAGTCACATGTTACTATGGTCACACATTTCTAATTTCCAGCTAGCAGATGTGGAAGCAGTTTGTATTGCCCCGAGTCACTCTTCTCATAGTGGGCAGTACATGGATCAGGGTACATTCAGCAGCCTCCCTCAGGGTATGGATGAGGCCCCTAGATGCAACAAGGGAATAGACACTGTTCTCCAGCTACTAGGGAGCTCAGCAGAAGACTGGGTCCCTCTGGGATGTCAGGAAGGTTGTTGCTTTGCTGGGTGCTTACTTGAAGCTCTCTGTCCGACCTAGACTAAATTGATCTGCAGACCTTCAGACTTCCTGAGCTGCAGTGTCCCTGTGCCATGTGATACTGCTTCCTCTGCAGCCTGCAGCCTGTTCCTACTCTTAACTCCCTGGTACTCTAGTGGTGCTCCCCCTAGAGTAGAGAGTAGGAGGGCAGGAGTGTCCCTCTCTACCCAAGACTTAGTGGCTCAGTGACTGACCTCCCTTCTTTCTCTCCAGGGCTTACTGAAGAAACACGAAGCTTTTGAGACAGACTTCACTGTCCACAAGGATCGGGTGAATGATGTCTGTACTAATGGACAAGACCTCATTAAGAAGGTGAGCCAGGATCCCAGAAAGCCTTTTTCTCACCCTAAGATAGCTGCACCCATGTTCCACACCATGCTGAGGTCTTAGCAGAGACTGTCAGCAGGCCTGTCCCAAGCTGCTTTTGAGTTGGCACACTCTTCATTCTGCAGAGCTTTCACCCTTAAGTGAGGAAGGATGCTTGTTGGTTCTTTTCTACAGTAGGACTTTGCAGGTGCTATTGATTCTTCTTGCATTTCTTTGCCTTTTGTTGTTGTTTTACCTGTGTAGTTGTGCCTTCATGGATGTTTGTGCACCACATTCATTCAGTGCCCATGGATGTCAGAAAAGTGTGTTGGATCCCCTGTGATTGAGTTGTGAGCCACTATGTTTTTGCTGAGAATTGAACCTTGGACCTCTAGAAGAAGAGCCAGTGCTCTTAATTACTGAATCTCCCCACCTTTTTTTTTTTATATTGTATGTCTGTGCACACAGAGATCCCAATACAGCATCAGAGCCCCACCCCCACCCCCCAAAACTGATAATACAAGCAGTTGTCAGCTACCATATGGGCTCTGGGAACCTCCAGCCCCCTTTTCCCTTATTTCTTGGTGATAATAGAGATAATAGAAAACAAAATAACCAAGTAGAAACCACCCAATGTAACATGGTGGTACATTCCTATAGTGAGTTCAAACCTAACCTGGGCTGCCTAGTAACCTTGTCTCGAAAAAGATAAAAATAATAAAAAATAAAAACCACTAGAAGTCACCCAGAAAGCCACCACTCAGAATTAGCAATTCTAGATTTTTATTTTGTCTTGAGAGGGGTCTTTTGTAGATCAGGCTGGCCTCCAACTTGTTCTGTAGCCAAGGATGACCCAGAATTCCTGATACTCTTGCCACCACACCTTACTCATTTAGATTTTAATATCTGGCCTTCCAGATTTCCCCTCTGAACTGTGTAGAGTTAAACTGCTTAGTAAGACTGCATAGCTCTGTAGGTTATGCAATAACCTGTTACAATAGGGACAATTTAGTTACTGGTGACTCTTTTCCAGAGGGGGGGTGAGGGTGGGGGACAGAAAAACAAAGTCTTGGTACTTTTAGAGCAGTGGAGAGTCCAGACCTCCCCAACTGCAGCTCTAGGCCAGGGCTGTGCTGTGAGTGTACAGCCTGCCAGCAAACCCCCCAGGCCCTCAAGCCTTCCCTGTGTGAGACAGCAGGAATGTACGTGCTCGGTGCCCCAACACAAAGTTTCATCTTAGTGACTAGGAGAGTTGAGATTGGGGCTAGGCTGGTGCCCTCATTGGTAGACCTAGCATGTGTGTAGCAAAAATTCTTAGGTGCCCAGGCTTCTTCCAGAGAGCTTTTCTCCTGGCCTTGATTAGCACAGAGAGCATGAAGCCAGGTTCCAGTGTGGACTCAGGACTCTGGCCAAGGAGGTGAGAAGCTCCTTCAGATCTGAGGTGACTGAGCTGTAAATGTTCTTTGCTTTGGCCTGGGCAAACTCTCCTTTCTTTACCATGTGTATTTTTTCTTTGATGTCATATATATATTTCACTGTCTTCAGTGTCCATGCCATCCAAACACTTTCCTTTTTGCACAAGGGTTGGAGCTGCTCTTTGACTATATACTGTTTTAATATTTAAGAGGTAATTTTTCCTTTCAGAAACACTACTAGCCAAGCGGTGGTAGTACACACCTTTAATCCCAACTCTTAGGAGGCAGAGGCAGAAGGATCTCTGTGAGTTTGAGGCCAACCTGGTCTATAGAGCAAGTTCTAGGACAGCCAGGGCTACACAAAGAAACCCTGTCTTGAAAAAGATAATAAAGAGGGCTGGAGAGATGGCTCAGTGATTAAGAGCACTGACTTTTCCAGAGGTCCTGAGTTCAAATCCCAGCAACCACATGGTGGCTCACAACCATCCATAATGAGATCTGATGGCCTCTTCTGGTGTGTCTGAAGACAGCTACAGTGTACTCATTTAAATAAAATAAATAAATATTTAAAATACTAATAATACTGAAACACGAGTGATAACACTGTACTCACACTGTCTACCCTTTCTCATGCTCTCTCTATCACTGATTCCAGGAATTAGATTACTAGTCCCAGGTCTTCACCCTGAGATCTTCACTCAGTATCATCCTTAGGAAGCCTCACCTAACACTAGACAGGGAGCAGATAGCCCACATGACAGAAATTGAGCATTTATCTGGGAACCTGCTACAGATAGGTAACTGCAGCTGGAGGCAAAACTAACTTGTGCTTCTTTTCCTGGCCTAGAACAATCACCATGAGGAGAACATCTCATCAAAGATGAAGGGTCTGAATGGGAAGGTGTCTGATCTGGAGAAAGCAGCAGCTCAGAGGAAAGCAAAGCTAGATGAGAACTCAGCCTTCCTTCAGTTCAACTGGAAGGCTGATGTGGTAGAGTCCTGGATTGGTGAGCAAAACCCAAAGCTTTTAATTCTCCTAGGCTAAGAAGATGGCAGAGCACACAGTTGGATTTGTGCTATAGAGAAGAAACTGATAGCACATGGGCTCAGAGAGTCTGCAGTAGGACAGGCCTAGCTGCTAAATACTAAGAGACTTCCAGAAGTCAGAGTTGCCACGGCAGTGCCTACCAAACTGGCATGAGGGTTCACCAAAAAAGGGCCTGCAAACCTTGACACAAGCAAAACAAAAGACCCAAGTACTAGTAGGCTCACCAAAGGGTCAGGTCTCATGAGAACTGCTCACCGGCTATCCTGGCCAGAGGGAACTAGATTCTGTATGAGAGTCCAGCAGGGGTGGATACAAGAAGCAGGCAGCTATGTGAGTGCAAGGAAGCTGCTAGTAACTGAGTCCATCTGCCATCTGTGAGGGACTGGGACAGTTTGGATGCTTTGTTTTGCAGGTGAAAAGGAGAACAGCTTGAAAACAGATGACTATGGCCGAGATCTGTCTTCTGTCCAAACTCTGCTCACCAAGCAGGTCAGTTGGCCTTCTCTATCTGTGGCCATGGTCAGACAATAATATAATAAACACTTCAGTCCTGGGCCTCAGCTTGCGGAAAGTAGAATGGGTGCAGAACCAGGCACATGTGCAGTAGCATAAGCTGGCAGGGCTCAGACACATGGTGCCTGCCATTCCTCAGCAGACAAGGGTGTGTGGGAATCACAACGAGTAAACTCAAAGTGCTTACATGGGAATGACTGTTGTACTCAGAGCCACACATGGCCTTACCCAGAGCTTGAATGCTGGAACAGAATAGTTTATTTATGGCCAGAGATCAGACCATTGCCACAATCTGGGGTCTAAGGCAACGAGGATGGATGTGTCACTGAATACTAGTAAGAGGTAGAGCTCTAAGTTGGCCACCATGTGGGCATCTCCTCCTGCTGTCTGAGCTCAGGCATACTAGGCTCTTTGTAGTCCGTACAATTAGCTTGTGACTATCATTGCAGGAGACATTTGATGCTGGCCTGCAGGCCTTCCAGCAGGAGGGCATTGCCAATATCACTGCCCTCAAAGACCAGCTGCTAGCTGCCAAGCACATTCAGTCTAAGGCCATCGAGGCCCGACATGCCTCCCTCATGAAGAGATGGACCCAGCTGTTGGCCAACTCAGCTACCCGGAAGAAGAAGTTGCTGGAGGCCCAGAGTCATTTCCGTAAGGTAAGGGTAAGATTCAGCTGGCCTGGTGGAATGGGCAGCAGATCCATGTGCCTTGCTGTGCCATCATCCTGTGAGGAAGAAGTAATCTCAGCCCAGAGGAGTTGAACGTGGCACTGACATCAGTGGAACCCGAGGCATATGGAGCCCTTGAACTTTGGTGAATTTATCCTTTGACCCTCCCAGGACAAGCACAGCTGCTGCTGAGGAATAGCCGGCAGACAATAAGTCGGGAAGATTTTGAGATGGTGCAGAAAAAGCCAGACCTCCAACAGACTCTACTCTCCTTGATTCCTGAAACTTCCCCATCCACTGACATTTTGCCCCTCTACTTCTAGGTAGAAGACCTCTTCCTGACCTTTGCCAAGAAGGCATCAGCTTTCAACAGCTGGTTTGAGAATGCAGAAGAGGACCTCACGGACCCAGTGCGCTGCAACTCTCTGGAAGAAATCAAAGCCCTTCGAGAGGCTCATGATGCTTTCCGCTCATCCCTCAGTTCTGCACAGGCCGACTTCAACCAGCTAGCTGAGCTGGACCGCCAGATCAAGAGTTTCCGGGTGGCCTCCAACCCCTATACCTGGTTCACAATGGAGGCCCTGGAAGAGACCTGGAGAAACCTACAGAAGATCATTAAGGTGTGCCTGACTAGGCGAGCCTCTTAAACCTGTGCTCCCTGTCTCTGGGCTGCTTCGTGTTGGGCCAGCTTCAGTAGGATTTCCTGCCCCGCTCCTTGAAGTCCCACCGCCCTTTCCCAGAGTAGAGCCATGTTAAGCTGAGCCCATCTGAGGCTCAAGAAGCAACAGAAGGTAGCAGTATCCACCTCCCTTTTGTCTCAGGAACGAGAACTGGAGCTGCAGAAGGAACAGCGGCGGCAGGAGGAGAATGACAAACTGCGCCAAGAATTCGCCCAGCATGCCAATGCCTTCCACCAGTGGATCCAGGAAACAAGGTGCCTGCCCTCTGGGGCTGGACAGGGAACATGGTGCTCCTTGCAGCTGGAAGCCAAACCTCCAGCTCTGGGGCACAGGGAGCTTGTTTGAAACCTGGTCCCTAAGCCAGGTACAGTTGGCATCTGTAATCCCACAGCATAGGTGGATGGCCACGAGCTAGAGTCCAGCCTGGTTCATATATATTTGTGCCATTTGAGGCCATAGCAAAACTCCCAGAAAAGATGGGAGTGGTGGGGAGGACTGCTTGGACTAAGACTGTCATGGTCTGATTGGCTTCCAGAGCAATAGTGGGCCCTGCATGGTTCCTTTCCCCAAAGACAATGTTGGCAACTGTCCCGAGTGAGGTGGAACTAACTGCCTGAGGCCCAGTCACACCTGGCACACAGGGTCAGGGGCAGAAGAATGCTAATGTTCTGTATTTTCTTCTCTGTTCTCCATCATCCTGGTTGCTGCTGTATGTGGATACTACCATGGCTCCTGGACGCTTGGATCTCCATAGAACGTATCTCCTCGACGGGTTAATATTGTCTTCTTTTCCGGGCTCGTGGTGTGGTGGTGTCTTGTGTGCTTGTCCCTTTGTCCCTTGTCCCCAGTGGCCTGGCTTGCAAAAGATCCCAGGATGGGCCTCCTGCCCACCTTGTCCATGCCCACTGTCCCTGCTAGAAGAACCCATAGTGTTGGGGGGGGGGTTACTTCCCCTCTTTCAAGGTAAGGACTGTATCTGTGCTAGGAAGCCAGAGTCAAGTCTGAGATCCCTGTCCATGCCCAGTTACCAGAACTGGATTTCACTTCCCTCTTTGCTTGTTTTCCTATGGTGACCAGAAAATTTACATTAAGCTCCAGAGGTCAGTGGGCATATGAAGCTGGATGACTATGCTAAGAGCTTAGACTGAGGACAGGTTCAGTTGAGGGGAAGCTCTACAGCCCTCTTAGGACTAAGGTAATCCTGTCTTCCCCCTGGGGAGAGTAACCAGAATTGTTTACCCCTAGAAAAAGGCAAATGTCCAGCATTACAATGTTATAGAGACAGGGCTTGGAGGAGCCTCGGGAGGAGCAGGGCTGTCTCCCAGTCCCAGTAAGAGCCTGTAGAAGGCCGTCCCCTATCCATTTGTGCTACTAACTAGTCCAGACGAAGAGGCTTAACTAGTACTTAAGAGGTCTCAGGGGGAAGTTAGGCATGTAAAGGGGTAGTGAGCACAGAAATATGCCCAAACCATTCAGGCTGTACGAGGCTTTGCAAGGCGGGAAGCACTGCAGTATCTGACCTGCATACCACAGGCTCCCTACCCTACGCTGTCTGCTGCTCTTGGTCTGGTTTCTGTGCGGTGCCATGCTTCCTCACCTGTGGCTCCTCCCAAGCCTTGTCCCACCTGGCCCAACACCCCTTGAGCTGCCCCTGGTTCCCACCCAGTGCCAGGCTGGCAGCTATGGCACGTGTCTGTCTCGATATGCTCTTGCCTCGCCTCCCTTTGGTGTATTCATTTGGTTTCTTCTCTTTGAATAGCATAGCATATCGTCGGGTCATTCGTGTCTGTCAGTATGAAGTTGGGGATGATCTGTCTGGAAGGTTCTTCTCCTCTTATTCTCTTCTTCCCTCACTGTGGTTTTACCAATGCACTCTGGACTCCCAGGCGGCTCTGCTTTCTAACCCACACCCTAGCCACTTGGGAGGAGGGTCTGTCCCCCTCTGTTGCACTCGCCCTGCCTCCTGCCCCAGTCCCTGGGCTCCCTTTTCCTGGGGGACGGGGCGTGCCTGTGAGTCTCAACTACTGCTGGGGTAGGAGGAAGCCTTGTGCCTTGCCTTGCTAAAGCACTTTGTACATGGGGAGATTTTAGAGTTCTTCCTGATTCGCTCGAGTCACAAGGGTAGTAGGTTTGGGTAGGCATGGGTGCAGAGGAGACCGGGCTGTGTGCACTGTGTGACCTTGTCCCTGCACGTGACCCATGACCCTGCTTGTTTGTTGTCTTCGTTCACTGGGAACTTCTTTGTACTCACACTCACATCTTAGAGGGAGCAGGCTTCCCCAAAGGCCACCTGACTCCTCAGAAAATGGCTTTCCAAAGGAAGCCTACCCTGGCTGTGTCTAGATACAGGAACCCAAATCCAGAGTTCCACCATAGCTGTCCTCAGCAGGAACCAGCTTGCCAGCATACCCATTTAGCTATTTTATTGGCCCTGGTGTCTTTTCCCCTAAGTAGCCTAAAGGAACCAAAGTTGGGTTAAGGGAATTGTCAGTCTCTTCAATGTCCTTACAGGCCCAAGGGCTCCTATCTGTTGGGTTCTTGGCCTCCTGTGGCTGCAAAAAGGGGCTAGTCAGGCCTCAAGCTGCTTTGTCCTTATGGGAACAAATTCAGTTCCTGAGTGACCCTTAAGGGCTGAGAAGCTCTGGCCTGTTTGTCTCTGAAACAGATGGGACCTCCTCTTTCTTGGGCCTGTTAGGAGAGGTGCCAACAACAGATAGGCCATTGCCTCAATGAAAAGAATTTCAGGCTGTGGGCACTTCTTACCAGGACAAAGAGTTAAATATGGGCACTGGTCTGCAGAGATGAACCCCCCTGCTCACTGTGCTTCTGTTGTATTTAGGTCCTGCATGGTCGAAGAGTCAGGAACTCTGGAATCTCAGCTTGAAGCTACCAAAGTGAGTGCCCTAAAGGGCTTCACCACCCCAGAAGTCCCCAGCTCAGCAGCCACTCAGCCTGGAGCTGGCTAGGCCCTTTTCCCTTTGACTTAAAGTCTCTTCTGGCTGCTGTAAACTACTCAAAGGGGCCGAGGAGCCTTCTGGTATACACTGCATCCTTGCATCCTTATTTGTTGGCTCCTCTGTCAGCTGCTTATGAAGGTTTTCCTACTTCTCATGCTTCCTTTCCTTTACTCTTTCAAGCCTGCTCGATCTCAGCTGGGTCCTGGGGCAGCATAGCCTTCTGAGCTGTGGGGTCCCAGTCTCACACTGCCTTTGTCCCACCCGATAGCGCAAGCACCAGGAGATTCGAGCCATGAGAAGTCAGCTGAAGAAGATTGAGGACCTGGGGGCTGCCATGGAGGAAGCCCTCATCCTGGACAACAAGTACACTGAGCACAGCACTGTGGGCCTAGCCCAGCAGTGGGACCAGTTAGATCAGCTGGGCATGCGCATGCAGCACAACCTGGAGCAGCAGATCCAGGCCAGGTACCAGGATGTGGACCAGAGTTGGGGGCACAGCAGGGACCAGCCTAGAGTGCCCTTGTTAGTAAGGGACTGGTACAGGAGGAAACAAGCCACGTCAGCATGGAGAGCCTGCTCCCTACTTTTGTTCTTCTTTTAGGAACACAACGGGAGTGACTGAGGAGGCCCTCAAGGAATTCAGCATGATGTTCAAGTGAGTATGGCCCAGGTACCCTGGCTGAGCGTGGCTAGGTGACAGGGACCATGTGCTGAGCCCTGGATTATGTGCTATAGACACTTCGACAAGGACAAGTCTGGCCGGCTGAACCATCAGGAGTTCAAATCCTGTCTTCGTTCCCTGGGCTACGACCTGCCAATGGTTGAGGAAGGAGAACCTGATCCTGAGTTTGAGGCAATCCTGGACACTGTCGATCCCAACAGGTAACCTAAAGGGGCAGTGATGGACAGAGTCTCAGCCTCCCTCTGCTCTCCTTGCTCACTGTGCCTGCCTCCATAGGGATGGCCATGTCTCTCTGCAAGAATACATGGCATTCATGATCAGCCGCGAAACGGAGAATGTCAAGTCCAGTGAAGAGATTGAGAGTGCTTTCCGGGCCCTCAGCTCTGAGGGCAAGCCTTATGTGACCAAGGAGGAGCTCTACCAGGTAGGGCTTGGGAAGGGCAAGATTTCTTGGGCACTACTGATACTGAAGGACGCACCATATAGACAGACTCAGAAGCCTGAGTCTGCTGGCAGAACTGGAATGGTGCAACTCCTTACCTGTGAGCACTTGAGTCAGTACTGGTTGATCTCACTGTACCATCTCTCCTCCAGAACCTGACCCGGGAACAAGCTGACTATTGTGTCTCCCACATGAAGCCCTACGTGGATGGCAAGGGCCGCGAACTTCCAACTGCCTTTGACTACGTCGAGTTCACCCGCTCACTCTTTGTGAACTGATCAATCCTCTTCTTGGCTTGTAGGCAATCCTTGACCTATACTGCTTGCCCTGCTCATCACCTTTGCTGCATGTCACTTCCTCTGCTTTCAAAGAGAATATTCCAGACAGTGTTACTTTCCAGTGTAACCATAAGCCTGCTTAGCTTGGGGTAAGACTTAGTAGAAAATGGTGCTTCAATAAACCGCTTCCAATCACAATCACCATGTTGTTGTGGGACCCAGACCCATGTTTGAGCCAGCTGCCCTCATTCCCACTTAAATCAAAGCAGCTGGTTCATCACCCTTGTTCTCTTCCCAAATCCTGTTTTCATGTAAAAGACAAAATAAAGGACTCATTTCTCCCCTACAAGCTTTGTTCCTTTTTATCTAGCTTATTTAGCACACACAACCATCCTGAAGGGGGCCTCCCACCCTGCTCCTTGTGGCTCTCAAGTAGCAATTTCTGCTTCCAGCTGGTCCAAGTCCTCTGCCTCCCGCGGCCCTTGTTCTGTGAAGGCTGTGCTCAGCTGCCACACTTTGACCATGCCCTTAGCATCACCAGCGGCTAAGAGCTGCGTCTGCTGGCAGTTAAACTCAAGACAGTAGACAGGACTTCCATCCTGGGTTTGCGTTATGGAAACTGTGGGTTTCTGGGAGCTTTTCTGGAGGTCAAACAGTTGTACATCACCTGCAGGGAAAACAGTTCAGAAAATATTCAAACCATGGCTGAGAGGCTGTGGCGTGCCACTTTTCCCATGCACCCCATGGTGAGCACCATGGCCCAAATAAAAGCCCCTATCTTCACCACATGACTTCTGCACTTAAAGACAGGTTGTATGGCTCATTCCTACCTTCCCCAGAAGCAGCAGCAAAAACCAAGGGGCGCACAGGGGACCAGCGCACAGCAAACAGGTACTTGTGAGAGAGCTGCAGTGAGGTAAGGGGCTGAGCCTGCAGCATAGAGTACAGGTGGACATGGCCATCGGTCCCAGCACTCAGGAAGAGATTCCTAGACCGTGCAGAAAGAAAGACTTCATGGTGCTGTCACCAGCACCTCCTGGGCCGTCTGCCCAAGGAGAGTTCCCTTGGCCTCCAAATCTGAGATGAATTTAAGGAAACAACAAGCCCTGGGACCAATCACCAAATTGCAAAGAATCAGACTGCTGGTGTTTAAAAGCTTGGAGCAGGGTGACCTTCCCTGTGCATGGGTGGCAAGCCCAGGCTGGTGCCCCTACCTGTGAAAAGGGGAACAGCTCACAGAGTACACAGGACCACCATGGGGAGAGAAGGTAAACTGCACCGGGGCTCTAAGAGGCACAGAGCTGGGCATCCGAGTGAGAGCAGCTGCCTCTGATGCCAGGGAACACTTAAGGGGGAAGCCACCTTCTGTGCCCAGAACGAAAAGACTGGAGTCAAAGCTGGAGAAGGCCACTGATGTCACTCCCACCTCAGTCTCTCCACGGGGTGGCTGTGGAAAAATGGTATCGATGGTAAGTCCTGACACCCAGTGGGGCAGAGGGATGAACACAGGTCCCCAGAGCCCAGGTGCCTCAGGCCTGTGGACCTTGGCCTCACCTTCTTCAGCTTCGTGCTCCGAGGCAGCTGCTGCACAGCCAGGGCAAAGCCCTTGGAGAGCCGCAGCTGACCAGCCCCACTGCCTCTCCAGAGTAGCACCCTCCCATCTGTGGCTGCGCTCAGTACCTGGAAGCGGTGGCTGTGTCGGGGTTCAGGCAACCAAAGCACCTGAGAAGCAGGATAGAGGGGAGCATCCCCAGGATCAGCCTCACCCCCAGCTGTTCCTTATAAGGGTAAAGAATTTTAGGGGAAACCTCAGAGCCAGGGGCTCCTGATGTCCTTCCCCCCAGGCCACTATGCCAGCACCCAGAAAAGCAGGCTCAGGCTGGGGAAGAGCCCCGTGCCCTAGAGAGCAAGACATGGAAAAGCTAACTCAAACTGGAGCTCCAAGAACACCCAGGCAGCTGTCCAGCCACCAACTCCCTGGTAACCAACTCTGGAGCAGCTGCTGCTGTACCCTACCACCACCACCACTACCCCTGCCAAGGGAGTAGGAAGTGGCTTCCCACTCTACCCATCAGCCTCCTGACCTGATACACTGGGTCTGTGTGAGTGTCGTCTGTCAGACCTGTACGCCAAAGCAGTGGGTCCTCAGGTCGGCTCATGTCCCACACCAGCACTTCACCACTATATAGCCCCCCTATGAGGATGAACAGGATCTGAGCATCAGCTCAGCCACACCATCCTTCCATCCCATGTTGCCAGGACAAAGGCCTCTTCTGACCATTTCCTGTGAGGAAAAATCCTAATTCCTGGGCCTCAAACTCAGTCCCTCCTTGCTGCAGCCCAGGGAGCATGCCCAGGAACCTACCCCTCCAGCAGGCACATCTGTTGTTAGCACTGGGCACAGCCCACTTCCTCATCCTCTCTCCTGCACAGCCAGACTTAGCCGGACTCCTCCCTCCAAGCTCCACACCCCTCACAGGGCCACACAGGCAGATTATCCCCCAGCTGTCTCCCCAGTGGCCTATCAGTCCAGCAAAAAGCTTCCTTGAGAAGAGAGCCTTGAGAAGACAGAAGGCTGGGAAGGGCTAGGCACTCACCTGCAATGTGTGAGGGCTGTGTGGGATGAAAGGCCAGGCACATGACAGCACTGGGCACCTCCACCACTACTGATGGCTGCTGGGGGTTCAGGCCTTGGCGGTCCAGGTTCCAGGTACACACATAGGACTTGAGTGTACTCCAGTCTCCATCATCTAGCCTGCATGGGGACATGCCTAAGTGACCTCTGGAGCTCTAATCACCTCCTCTATCTCTGCCCCACTAACCACCGCTCAAATTAGCCTGTGTCCCCCTCACACTCAGACTGTTCTATGGATGTGTGTCATAGGTTCCCCTATGGCACTCAAAAGGGCACGATGTTCTCTAAAAGAGTGCCTGGGCTGGAGAGATGGCTGCTCTTCCAGAAGTCCTGAGTTCAATCCCCAGCAACCACATGGTGGCTCACAACTATCTGTAATGAGATCTAAAGTACTCTTCTGGTGTGTTTGAAGACAGCTGCAGTGTACTCACATACATTAAATAAATAAATCTTTTAAAAAAAGAAAGCTGAGACAAGATAAAGAGGTCAATGCCATTGTGAGCTACACAGTGAGTCCCGCTCCCCACCTCTCAGGGCAGGGAAAAGGGTCCACAGCCCCCAGTGTGTATCCATGCATAGTGAATGGAGATCACAGAACATCCAGCAACAGAAACCAGAATTGAGTGCTGGTGACCAAGGTGAGCCCAACTCAGGGCTCCCTGCCAGGTAGGGAGATGGGCCTTGAGGCCTGGGCTCTGCTGAGCCTCCCTCTGCTCTGTACCTAACTCCTAACCCTGCAGCTGGTGAAACAGAAGCCTCAACAAGTCTTCAGATCTCCATTACTTCCCAACCACCCCAGCTGTCACTCACCGACCATAGGCACAGGCCAGCACAGAGCCTGTGGCGTTCCAGGAAATGCCGGTCACATGCAGACCCTGCCCTTGGGCTAGGGGGTAGACCAGGGTGTGCAGACAGGACACCTGCAGAGACAGGCCACTCCTAGCCCTAAGCACTAAATCCATCTAGAAAGTGGTTCTCAACCTGTAGGCCGCAACCCTTTCGCAGGGGTCACCTAAGGCCACTGGAAAGCAGACATTTGACATTATAAGCAGTAAAATTACAACAGTAGTAAAAATAGCAACAAAAATAAGTATATGGCTAGGGCCACAGCATCAGGAAGGTTGGGAAGCACTAGACTCGTGGGTAGCCTCATGACAGCACAGAAAAAATCACAGCCAGGCCCAGACAGCCCAAGGCCTAAAAGCTGCCCACACCATGCACCAGTCAGTCCAGAGGAAACTGGAGACTACTCTGGCATGGGGTTCATCTCTACAATCCCAGCATTTGGGAGGTTGAGGCAGGAGAATCATGAGTTCTAGGCCAATCTGTATAGTAAGTACCAAGCTGACCAAAGCTACTTAACAAGACCTTGTGTCAACTTCTTCCCTCAAAGGCAGAAAATATACAACCTTCATGTGGTTTCAGGACACTTCCAGAACCTTGGACAGGGGCCTAAAAAGCACAACTGAGCAGGCTCCAAGCTTGCATGTAGGGCAGAAGCTGGAAGGCAGCAATGGCTGCACCACCCGGTGAGCACTCAATGTCACTGACCTACACATCTTCAAAAGGCCAGCACACCAATTTCATTATGGACTCTGACACATCACAGGGAGGAAAGCTTTTCAGTGTCTCAGTGTATAGCCCAGGCTAACCTCAAACTCATGGCAATCCTGCTTCGGTCTCATGGTGCTAGAGTTACAGGTATGTGTCAACATGTCTGGCTCCACTCCCTATATCCCAAAAGCAAGTCTTGGGAGTCTTTCTCAGCAGAGAAGAGCACCAGCAGACCCTGGAGGGAGAGGCACAGCAGCAGAGAATCAAAATTCCAAGTAAAGCTCCACACCTCCTCATCTCATGATTGGCCCTGCACCAAGCCTTCAGAAACACATGCCCACTGCCAGGGAGGTACAAGGCTGTGGAAATGCTGGTGAGCCCCCAAAGGCCACAGAGCAGCAGTCCCATTCATAGAGACAGAGACAAAAGGAACACAGGCCCACCAGTGCGGTGATGTCTGCCTGCAATCCAATATTCAAGAGGCTAAGGCAGGGAGAGTGCCATCTATGAGGTTAGCCTGGGCTACATAGGTAAGTGAATCTCTGAGTTCGAGGCCAACCTGATCTGCAAGGAGTTCCAGGCTAGCCAGAGCTACATAGTAAGATGCTATCTTTGGTTTTGCCATTTGTTTGTTTGTTTTTAAAAGGCACTCTGCTTTGGGGTAATCCACTGCAGCTTGTCTTTGGAACATTCGCTTTGTTAAATAAATTTCTACTTAAACTGTCAAAAATAAATAAACCAAAACAATAATAAGATCTGACACCCTCTTCTGGTGCGTCTGAAGACAGCTATAGTGTATTACGCCGGAGTGAGTAGGGCAGAGGTCCTGAGTTCAATTCCCAGCAGCAACACACATGATGGCTCACGGCCATCTGTACAGCTACAGTGTATTCATACACATAAAGTAAATAAAAATAAATATTTAAAAAAAACAAAACAAAACAAAAGTAAAATGACCGTGAAGCAAAGCATATCTGGTGGTGGTGGTGCAACCACCTTCAGCAGGCAGAGGGATCTCTGCAAGTTCCAGGGTATCCTGGACCACACAATGGGCTCTAGGCCAGCCAGAGATACACGGTAAGACCCTGTTTCAAAATAAAAAAAGCAAACATGGATAGAGGTTCAGCACATGTACTGCTTGCTCTTCCAGAGGACCTGAGTTCAAAACCCAGTACCCATATCAGGCAACTTAAGACAGCCTGTAACTCTAATGCTAAGTGATAGCACCCCTAGCCCACACGCCTTTAATCCTAGCACTCAGGAGGCAGAGGCAGGTGAATCTCTTCTAGCCTGGTCTACACAATGAGTTCCAACATAGCCAAGGCTTACACAGAGAAACACTGTCTTGGAAAAAAAAAAACAAAAACAAAAAGACAGACACCCTTTCTGACCTCCGTATGCGCACACACACACACACACACACACACACACACACAAACTAAAAGAAATATAGCCAGGCAGTGGCACACGCATTTAATCCTAGCATTTGGGAGGGAAAGGCAGGCAGATCTCTGAGTTCCAGAACCACACATATAAACCCTGTCCCAAAAATCAAACAACAACAAAAAAAAAAAAGCCACACACTACAGATAAAGTAGTGCACATGGGTGACCGTCACTAACAAGAGGAATGACAAGAACAATAATATTCTTTGTCATCTTGTGGACCTTTTGAAAATAGCTGGGGTTTTTTATTTTTTGTTTGTTTGTTTAATTGGTTGGGTTTTTTTTTTATTTTTTGTTTTTTGTTTTTCGGTTGTTTTTTTTTTTTTTTTTTTTTTGAGACACGGTCCCTAGCCTCCTCAGTCTAGAAAAGCAAATGGACACCACATGCCAAGCACATTGGTTTTTAATTCTCTTGAGTTCAGTCCTCAGCACTGCGTAAATAGATGTGGTATTGTTTGCCTACCACCTCAGGAAAGGCAACAGTCAGAAGTTTGGGTCCATAGGCACGCAGGCAGGCAGGTCTAGCTATAGGGCTGGGTGGGGCTTGGTGACAGGAGTGTGTATTCACCATGCACATGCCCTGGCTTCAATCTGCAGCACCAAAATCAATGTTAAATTATCTCTGTGACAATACACTGGAGAGGTAGAAGTGACTTGAGGCCCACTGGGAAACAAGGTTGACACTTCAGCTGTCACCTAGGTCCACAAGGGACAGCTTGGATCGGTGCCTCAAAGGCAGAAATGCCAAGACACCTGGTGCCTTTAGCACACAGTCCAGGGTTCAGGTTCCAGCTCAGATAACTCAGAGCTGTGCAGCCCTGGGCAAGGCACTGCATCTCCACGGGCCCCACCTAGAAAGTGGAGACAATAGGGCTACAGTTGCTCTGAGAGAAGAGACCACAGCAGGTCAGACGGGGGATGGTGCCAGGCTAAAGTGGCAGGCTGCCCTGGCGACAACCCCACACCTCTTCAGCCACTCAATTTTGTTACGGTCACTGGCTTCCCCCCAGAGGGCCACCTCCTCCCAGGGTGAGTCAGCTCTACACACTCTGCACCTGGTACACCGGCTGGTGCTGGTACTACTGTCCCTCGGGTGGAGCAAAGCAAAGCTCTAAAGAGAACTTGGAGCCTTGGAGGGGCACCCCAAGCCGGCTGCCCCGGTCTTACCGTCTGCTGCTGCTCAGTCCAGTTCACCTCATAGCCATCGAAGGCATGGCTCTGCCAGTTGTTGTTCAGCTCCCGGATGACCATCGCCTCCACCCTCCGGAGAAAGGCTGCAAGTCTGAGGGTGTCATACTGGGAAACAGGAGCCATAGCCGCTGGCTCCTCCGGAGCCTCTGTCTGCACCTGGGCATCTGCATGTGTCCGAGCCTGGGCAGATGCCTCAGCTGTGGCAATGCCCGCTGTCTGGCAACTTTTCTGGAAGGGGATTAAAACCAGGGTCATGAGCCAGAAAAATGGCCCCCAGTGGGTAAAGGCGCTTATCACCAAGTCCAATGACCTGGGTTCAATTCCCCAAACCTACATAGTAAAGAGAACTGACTCCTGAAGTGTGTCTTCAGACTTGCACACGTCTGTGCAAACACACACACTTGAGGTACTGTTTCCTGGAGAGATGACTTCGTGGTTTAAGAGCACGTACTGCATCCTCTATGTGGTGGCACATGCCTTTAATCCCAGCATTTGGGAGGCAGAAGCAGACTGATCTCTTGTGAATTTGAGACCAGCCTGGTCTATTGTCCTCTCTGTTGCTGTGATAAAACACTAACCAAAATCAATTCAGGGAGAAAAGAGTTTCTTTTTCTTTGGCTTACAGTTAGATTTCATTATCAAAGGAAGTCAGGGCAGGAACTCCTGTCTCCAGGCAGAAGCGTCAGCCTTGTTTCCCAGTGGGCCTCAAGTCACTTCTACCTCTCCAGTGTATTGTCACAGAGATAATTTAACATTAATCTTGGTGCTGCAGATTGAAGCCAGGGCATGTGCAGGGTGAATACACACTCCTGTCACCAAGCCCCACCCAGCCCCACCCAGCCCTATAGCTAGACCTGCCTGCCTAGAGACAGAAACTGACTGAAACAGAAACCAGAGGAATGCTGTTCACTGACATGCTCTCCATGGCTTGCTCAGCTCCCTACTTTTCTTCTACAGCCCAGGATCACCTGTGGACTGTCACTGCCCACGGTGGGCTGGGCCCTCCCTCAGGAATCATTAATCAAGAAAACACCAATGTGATATAGGCATTTTTGCAATCGATGCCCCTCTTTACAAATGACCCTAGCTCATGTCAACATGACAAACAAAAAACCTTAACCAGAATAAGCATCTTTCTTTCAGACAGGAATTCATGACAAGCCAGTGGGGACAAAGAAGCACCATTCCTACAGCTTCGCCTCCTCCCTGCCAGCTAACGCCAACCTGTGGAGAAGCTGCAGTCCCGGGTCAGATGAGAGGCGCAGCCACCCTTGTGGTCATCTTGTCTACCAAAGAGGCTCTTAAGGAAGAGGCCAGATCACTGTCACCCAAGGCTCTGCACACGAATCCCCTATAGGTTCTGGAACTTGGGTGCAGTGCCTTTCCCAGACAGACAGAATACTACATTCAGATAGCTGGGTTTTTGTTGTTTTTGTTTTTTTGTTTTTGTTTTTGTTTTTCAAGACAGGGTTTCTCTGTGTAGCCCTGGCTGTCCTGGAACTCACTCTGTAGACCAGGCTGGCCTTGAACTCAGAAATCCGCCTGCCTCTGCCTCCCAAGCACTGGGATTAAAGGCGGGCACCACCACTGCCCGGCCAGACAGCTGTATTATCAACCTTATACTTGCTTAAAATTCCCAGGTGGCAAGCTGGGTGTTCCCTCCAACACAGGGTCCCACCTCACCATTTCTGCATGCTTGGCACTTCACATGGTGTTTGGGGAGCAGATGTGTATGTACACACACACACACACACACACACACACACAGGGCATAAAGAGGAGTCCCAGGAGAATAGAAAAGGCTTTGTCAGGCCCTTCAGGCTCAAGTGAGAGAGAACTGATTGGGAGTTACTGTGTGGAGGCTGCTGGAGCCAGTCCTACAGTGAGCAAAGGAGACAGAGCAAAGCCTCAGATAGAGGCAGGCTGGTACCAAACAATACTAGTGGCTCCTACCTGTGGTCTCAGAGCTTGGGAGGCTCCTCCAGGCTCCACACATGTGCGCATGAGCACCCATACACACAAAACCATGCACACATATAGCCACAAAATAATAACGATGGTAGATTCCAATTTCTGCCTATCAGAACCAGATGCCTGCCCCATGTGGAGGTCTTGAGGCACACCACAGGGTCCACTGTGAGCTGTCTGGGTGACGTCTGCCACTTACTGTCAAGGCTGAGCCAATACAAGGGCTGGGGCAGCAGGGTAGGCAGCGCATTCTAAAGCAGTGGTTCTCAACCTGTGGGTCTGGACCCCTTTGAGGGCCATATACCAGATATCTAGCATATTAAATATTTGTTATAATTCACAATAGTAGCAAAATTATAGTTGTGAAGCAGCAAGGAAGTAATTTTATGGTTGGGGTCACCCCAACATGAGGAACTGTATTAAAGCATCGCAGCGTTAGGAAGGTTGAGAACCACTAGTCTAAAGTGATCTCTAGACTGGCCCAACTCACTGATCAGTCCTGGAACTTGGCTTGAGAGAGGAAGCAGCTGCCTACCTCACCAGGACAGCAGACCAGGACAAGCTGGGAGGCCCCAGCTCTGCCACAGCCTGACACAGCTTGACATAGGCAAGTCAAGCAGTGCTAGAACTAGACCTAGGGCAAGCAAGAGGTCAACGGCATCAACACAGGTGGACAGAGCCAAAGCTTCTCAGTGGTCGGGGTGCTGTGGTCATCATAGTGTGGGGGTATGTGTCTTTAATTCCAGGACTCAGGAGGCAGGAAGACCAGGCCTATATAGCAAGTTCCAAGACATCCAGAGCTACTCTGTCTAAAACAGAACAGAAAATGTGATCTAACTGGGCTGCATTGACTAACAGCTAAAATGCTACCACATGGAAAATGGAGGCAGGGTCAGACCTCGTCCTTGGCTACACACCAAGTTTAAACCCAGCTGGGAAGCACGGGACTTTCTTTAAATTGTTTGTCCTTTTTTTTCCTGTTTGCTTAATTGTTTGTTTTGTTCTTTCTGGTTTCTCTGTCTGTTTTTTGTTTTGTTTTGTTTTGTTTTGCTTTTCGAGACAGGGTTTCTCTGTGTAGCCCTGGCTGTCCTGGAACTCACTTTTTTTTTTAGATTTATTTTATGTGTATGAGTACACTGTAGCTGTACAGATGGCCGGTAGCTATCATGTATGTGGCTGCTGGGAATTGAACTCAGGACCTCTGCCAGCCCGGCTCACTCCAGCCTGGCTTCCTCTGGCGTAATTCACTGTAGCTGTCTTCAGACGTACCAGAAGAGGGCGTCAGATCTCATTATGGGTGGTTGTGAGCCACCATGTGGTTGCTGTGATCCCAACTCAGGACCTTTGGAAGAGCAGTCAGTGCTCTTAACCACTGAAACATCTCGCTAGCCCCTGGAACTCACTCTTTAAACCAGGCTGGCCTCGAACTCAGAAATCCGCCTGCCTCTGCTTCCCAAGTGCTGGGATTAAAGGCGTGCACCACCACCACCCGGCCCCTCTTTTCTGATGGAACGTATTCACCTGATCTTGACAATGCCCAAGAGGCTACCAAAGACCCTTGGCTTCTCCAGGTCTTAGGTCTCCTCTACCTCACACCCCATTACTGTTCCCTTCTAAGGCCTGTGTGAACACTCATTGACAGACACTCAATGTGAGAGCAGTCTAGCAGATGCACACCTATCTGACCCAGTGGTCAGAACATGTAAGACCTCTAAGAGCACTGAGCAATGCAGACCCAGCCACCAGGCCCAGCCTCTCTCCAGTGTGTACTGTCTACATGAACTTGGTGTCGCCCTGAATGCACAAGTGCTGCTTCCCCACGTCCAGAGTCTCAAGAACCCCAGGATGACCACAAACACACCAGTAACTGAAGATGACCTTCAATTTCTTGTCCTCCTATTTCTACCTGGTATATGCCCCACACAGACCATCCCCCAGCTTCCTGCATACTAGACAAGCACTCTACCAAGTGAGTCACACTCCTAGCTGAACTTGGCTCTGCAGCAAACAGCTACTCAAAAGACTTGGACTCAAGGGTGAGGCCAGGCTGGGAGCAGAGCTTCAGTAATTGCTACATTTCTGGTTAGTCTGGATCTCTTCACACTACCTTAAAGAGGACCTAGAGACAAAAGTGCCAGACACCTTAATCCCAGCACTCAGGAGGTGGAGGCAGGAGGACTGTCATGAGTTTGGGGTCAGTTTGAGCTACAATGTCTCACAGCAGGGAGGGGGGCCCTAGGCATGGCTGTCAGCCCAGCACCTAATCTGTGGTGGTAGGAGAAACCTTGGTTTAAAGTCACAGGCTCCAGCAGGGGGCACCATGTGCCGCAATACACAGGCAACACCCCAGACTGCATGCCAGGAAAGAAGGGTACTCAAAAGCTCATTCAAGTGAGCAGGAGGTAAGCAATGGGGGCATATGCAGGCTCGGGATCAGCCAGTTGGCTCAACAGGCAAAGATGCTGGCCACTGAGCCTGTCCTCCAGGCCTGCACAGTGGAAGGGGAGAGCCCGACTCCCACACTGCCCTGTGACAGACATGCACCGTGGCATTGACACTAGTGCCCCCCTCCCCCACAGTGTAACAATCTTAAAAATAAAAACATAAAATAAAATTTAAAAAGATCATAGTGGGGCCGGGCAGTGGTGGCGCATGCCTTTAATCCCAGCACTTGGGAGGCAGAGGCAGGTGGATTTCTG
>NW_022196897.1:17913983-17917491 GCF_008632895.1 Mastomys coucha
CCAAAAAAAAAAAAAAAGAAAGAAAGAAAGAAAGAAAGATCATAGTGGAGTAGCCAGCTGCGCAGGAGACTGAGGCAGAAGGATCACATGAACCCAAGAGTTTGTAATAACCTGAGCAAAATATCAAGAGCTGGTCTCAAAAACATGTGTTCTATGTATTTTTAAAGATTAGTTTATTTTACGCATATGTGTGTTTTGCCTAGAAGACAATGGTTGTCTTGGAACTAGACTCAGGTCTGTTGTGAGCTGCCACACAGGTGCTGAGTCCTCCTCAGGGAGTGCTCCCTACCTACTGACCCACAGTCGTGGCAGTCCACCTGGTACATGCATATTTTACCATCCTTTTTTTTTTTCCCACAAATTTTTAGGCAGGACTCATGGGATTCAGGCTAATCTAGAACTCATTATGTAACCAAGGCTGGCCTTGAACACCTGACTCTACCCATCAGTGTCTGCCCTGTACCCCCGCATGGAATCAACAGACACCAGCTACCAGATCTGGCTACCTTCTCCTCATAGTCCTATGAGACCTCCTAGTACTTTTGACAGCAGAAAGAGTTAAGCAAGTAGTTATTACTCTGGCTCAACATAAAGCCAGATTCCCAGATCAGATCACACCATACACCTGTTGTCCAGGTCACAGCAGGCTTTAGGCAGTGCACATATCTAGGGCATCCCAGCGGCTCTAAGCACTGCAGGGACAGGTACTCCGACTTCAAAGCACTCCCAAGAGAGCAGCACCACACTTTCATATTAGCAATGGCACCTCCCACAAGGAGTAACACTCCCCACTAAGAAACAAACGCAGGCTGGAGAGATGGCTCAGTGGTTAAGAGCACTGACTGCTATTCGGAAAGTCCTGAGTTCAAATCCCAGCAACCACATGGTGGCTCACAACCATCTGTAATGGGATCTGATGCCCTCTTTTGGTGTGTCTGAAGAGAACAATGGTGTACTTATGTACATAAAATAAATAAATAAATCTTTAAAAAAGAAAAGAGCCAGGCAGTGGGCAAACGCCTTTAATCCCAGTACTTGGAAGGCAGAGGCAGGCAGATTTCTGAGTTCGAGGCCAGCCTGGTCTACAGAGTGAGGTCCAGGACAGCCAGGGCTATACAGAGAAACCCTGTCTAGAAAAACCAAAAAAATAAAATAAAAAATTAAAAAAAGAAACAAACAAACAAGCGCAAGGCCCAACCCCTAGTAAGAGCCTGCACCTCAAACTCGATCTCAGGCTAACAATCAGAAAGTCTTCTTTCTGTGAACAGATTAGTCTATGTTGAGAAAGAAGCCAGGCATGGTAGTTAGTGCACGCCTTTGGTACCAGCAACTGGATCTCTGTGATGTCCAAGACCAGCCAGAGGCACATGGGAGATCCTATCTCAAAAAAATAAAAACAAAAACAACCTGGTCTACAGAGCAAATTCCAGGACAACCAGGGCTAAATAGAGAAAACCCTGAGGTGAAAAAACAAGACAAAACCACACAAGCACATTCACCGCTCTTCAGGGAGGCGGCTGACTCTCAGAACCTGCATGACTGCTCAGTTCTAAGCCGCTCCAGGACCAAGCATCTGACACCCTCTTCTGGCCACCAGGAGTACCACAACTTCATATAGTATCCAGACAAACCACTCTTACACATGAAACAATTAAATGTGAATATAATGCTTTCTTTCTAGTCCACTGTGAAAGGCAGACAAACATCACCATGTGCCCGTGTTGACTTCTCCAGAGGAACTGGCCAGAGAGCAAGAGGCACTTACAGCACAGATCCTGACAGGAAAGAGACTGGAAACATCATCTTAGTGTTTGTTTTTGTTGTATTTTGAGACAGGGCTTCTCTGTGTAGCCCTGGCTGTCCTGGAACTCACTCTGTAGACCAGGCTGGCCTTGAACTCAGAGATCCACCTGCCTCTGCCTCCTGAGTGCTGGGCCTATAGGTGTGCACCACCACCACCACCTGGCTGACTGGAAGCATCTTAGCAGTTTACTAAAAGGAAATGAAATTCTTTAAATGTTCTTTAATCCCAGCACTCTAGAAGAGGTCACTGGAGCCCCTAGAGTTGGAGTTATGAATGGTTGTGAGTCACCTTGTAGAGAATGAAAATGCAGCTCGGGTCCTCTGGTAGGGCTCCCAGTGCTCTTACTGCTGAGCTCTCTCTCCACACCCCCAAAAGTAAGTTTCTTGCGGTTTGTAAGTTATGCATATATGAGTGTATGCATGTGTGTATATGCATGTATGTGTGTGTGTACACATGTGTACACGTGTGTATGAGTGAAAGACAGATCCCCACAGAGTTCAGAATAAGGTATTGAGTTCCCTGAAGCTAGAGTTACAGATGGTTGTGATGTGGTGGGTGCTAGGAATTGAACCTGGGTCTTCCCAAAGAGCAGCAAATGCTCCTAAGCACTCACCAGCTCCAAGTTAGTTTTTCTAGGTTGAAGGGATAGCCAGTGATGGGGTACGTGCATAAGCTGAGAGGCAATGCCTTTGATCCCCAGAACCTCCTAACATTTCTATTTACTTTTCGCTCATTGTTATTCTGCTGCAGTGCTGTAGTGAACCAGAATGGATACACACTAGGCGAACATTGGACCATGGAGCAAGTAGCAGCACCCACCAGCCTCCAACCTGTGTTTGTATTGTACATGCGCAACTGTTTTTAAGGATCCTATTTGTACGTATGTGTGTATGTGTGCATCCAGGTGCCTCCCAGGGGTGTGCTGGAGTCTTCAGAAGAGGACATTGGGTCCCCTAGAGCTGCCATTTCATGCAGCCATGAGTGGCTCAACCTCAGTGCTAGACACCCAAAGCCATGTCTTCTGAAAGAGCAAAAAGCTTTTCTTCTTGTTGTTACTTATTTTTACATATATGGGTGCTTTGCCCACCGTGTATGTTTATGCATCATGTGAACCTGGTTCCTGCAGATATCAGAGAATGGTGTCAGATCCCCTGGAACTGGAGTTAAACGGTTGTAAGTCACCACGTAGGTGCTGTGAATCTAACCCTGGTGCTCTTAACTGCTGAGCCATCTCTCTAGCCTGTTTTCTGAGACAAGGTCTCATATAGCCCAGGCTGATCTCAAATCTCTGATTCCCCTGCCTCCACTCTCCAAGTGCTAGAATTACAAGTGTTTCCACCATGTGGCCTTCTACTTCTCTGCCAACAAATTTTCTAAATTTTAGACATAAACCACTGATACCAAGAGGAAAAGTTGTCCGTGGTCTCCTGTCTCCTGCATTCTCACAGCTAATGAAGCAGGCAGGGGTGCTACGGCCAAGCCCAGACTTCCCAAGTGTCACCAACAGAACTCACTAATGACTCCCAAAAACTGTCCTCCGACTTCCACCAGCACATGGCACATTCATGCCCACCCACACACTCTCAAGCAATATATCAGTAAATAAAATACAATGAAAAACATAAGCCAGGCAGTTGTAGAGCATGCCTTTAATCCCAGCACTTGGGAGGCAGAGGCAGGTGGATTTCTGAGTTCGAGGCCAGC
>NW_022196897.1:17917506-17919945 GCF_008632895.1 Mastomys coucha
GGGGGGGGGGGGGGGGAGGAATCATTCAAGCTAGCCCTTAGGGTGCAGTCTGATCCTTGCAAAAACCAATGTCTCGTTGAAATGCCTAAAAACTGCCATTCACAAAAAAAATCCTTCCAAAAATGGCTCAGCAGGTAAAGGCACTTAGCCAAGCATAACACCATGAGTTGGATTCCCAGGACCCACGTGGTGCAAGGAAATAACTAACTTGTGCAAAGTTATCCTCTGACCTCCACAGGTGCTGTGGCAACATGCATGCTCCACCACATAAATTAAATAAATGTCACTTAACAACAACATGCAACCCCTAAGAGTTTTGTGGCCTGGTTTGCTTTTGTTGTTGTTGCTTGTTTGGTTTAGTTGGCTGGTTTCTTTCTCCTCAGAGACTGGGGAAAGTCTAACGGGAAAGCATCCTGAGTTACTTTTTGAATTAACTCTTGAAAACACAACGATGCGTCCAGCCTTCCTGTCCGCGCTGCCCTTAACGGGCGGGCGCCCTCACCGTCTCCCCGCGGATGCCCTGGACGCTCCTCCACTGCGAGGGCACGGACGCCACGCCCAGGGTCTCATCCTGAAGAGGCGCCGGCCGCCCCCGCCGCTCCGCGCCCCCAGCCCCACCGGCAGCCAGCGCAGCAGCTCCAGCGCTTCCAGGCCGCCGAGAAGGCCTGGGCGACGCGCGCATCGCCATGGCGACGGCCCCGCCCTCTCGCGCCTGCGCCCTGGAGCGTGACCTTTGCGGGCTTCGCCCCCACAAGCGGAAGTCGAAAAAGAGGAAGTGAAGCTGTGGGCGCCGTTTTTGAACTGGTTACAGCATCGTCTTTAAGGCCCAGAAGAAAAATAATGAAGATATTTATCAGTCAATACAACAAAACGGCAGTGGTTTGGGATTGTCCTATTCCCAGAGGCCGTTTTGGGGTCGGGAACAGCTCTTTGTGGTATAAGGAAAAGAGCGGAAGTGAGGCGTGGGCTCCAGGTTCAAAGATGGCGCTGAGCAGCCCGGCGTAGAGGCAAGGACCTGCCTGCCGTGGCCTAGTGGGCCGGGTTGGTCTGGAGACCCGGCTGGGCTGGAAGCAGCCGAGTATTCCAGAACCTTACATTGCACCGTTTGAGTTGGCAGCATTTCCAGTGAATGGGATGATAATGGAAAATATTCATACAAAGATCAAAAATGGGGTTGAATGGATGTGAGGCCTAATGAGAAATTTACATAAAAACATTCATAAATAACATGCTTGTTAAATTAAAATTAGAGACTAATCACAGGGGATGAAGTTGAGCTCAATGATAGATTGCCCCAGGTTCAGTCTTCAACATACACACACACACACACACACACACACACACACACACACACACACGGCACAACTACCAATTAAAGAGTGCCTACAGTGTGTCAAGCAGAGCACTCAGTCTTATGAATGAATGTTCATCTTATTAAATCCTTAGCCTACAGAAGCAACTATGTGCTCACTTGTTAGTTGGCTGGTTTGCTTTTTATCTCTCTCTCCTCTTTCTCTCTTTTTTTGACTGGTTTGCTTTTTGAAGTGCTGGGGTTGAACCCCAAGGCTTCCTGCATGCCAACCCCTATATGCTACCAATGAACTACGCCTATAGCTCTATTATGTGTTTACAGTCAGATATGGAATTTTCCAATGTTACCCAGTAAGATCCTACAGGTGGCCTGCCTGATCCCTAGACCAAGCTGGAAGCCTCTAGACAATCATCTGCTAGTTCAGTCACTCTGGGTCTGTTTCCTCTTTTCTGAGACTGGGAAGCCTGCAGAGATCTTGTTCTCAGTGCACACCCAGGGACAAGATCCTCCTCAGCAGAGCAGCCAAGGCCAGGAAGGATGATTAGATTAGCAGCACTGGAAGGGATAATAAAAAGCAATAGAAAAGGACTACTTTGCAAGCATCACCAAGGATTCCAAAAATCACACTCGGAACTCAAAGGTTAAGAGCACTGGCTGTGCCGGGCAGTGGTGGCTCACGCCTTCAATCCCAGCACTTTCGAGGCAGAGGCAATCGGATTTCTGAGTTCGAGGCCAGCCAAAAAAAAAAAAAAAAAAAAAAAAAAAAAAGGCACTGGCTGCTTGCTTTTCCAAGGCACTCAGGTTCAATTCCCAGTACCCACATGGGAGCTAATAACTGTCTGCAAATCCAGTTCCAGGGAGATCCGACACTCTTTTCAGGCCTCTGAAGGCCCTAGACATGCACTTGATGTGCACTCATACATGCAGGCAAACATCCATAGACGACATAAAAATAATAAGATTTACTTTTAAAACAAAATTATGCCGGGCAGTGGTGGTTCACGCCTTTAATCCCAGCACTTGGGAGGCAGTGGCAAGCAAATTTCTGAGTTCAAGGCCAGCCTGGTCTACAGAGTGAGTTCCAAGACAGCCAGAGCTATACAGAAAAACCCTGCCTCGAAAAACCA
>NW_022196897.1:17919955-17938937 GCF_008632895.1 Mastomys coucha
AAAAAAAAAAAAAAAAAAAAAAACTCAAAGCTGGGTTGGAGAGATGGCTCAGCAGTTTAAGAGCACTGACTGCTCTTTGGGAAGTCCTGAGTTTAAATCCCAGCAACCACATGGTGGCTCACAACCATCTGTAACTAGATCAGATGCCCTCTTCTGGTGTGTCTGAAGACAGCTACAGTGTACTTACATATAATAAAGAAGTAAATCTTTAAAAAAAGAAAAAGCCCAAAGCTGTGAGAGTCCTGGAGTAATGTTAAAAACAGGCTTGGAACCAACCTCATCCAGCTTAACTGGACAAAGAGACATAAGAAAAGGCTTTCTTCACCTGGTCGAGGGAAAGGAGGGAGAGAGAGTTCAAGGCATCAAATTTGATAAACAGTTCAATAAACATAAGGCTAGCCCTGAGAATATAAATCAGCCCAGTATCTGGGAGACTGGATTCTTCCCTAGCAGAAGTGAGATGTTTATATATATTGAAGATAGCTTGAATATCAAGGAATGTCCCAGCACACAGAAATGTTTATTGAATAGTTAAGAATGCTCCAAATGGTGTTCAGGTCATGTGGAGAAACCAAAAAATGTTTGGTTTTTGTTGTTGTTGTTGGTGGTGGTGGTTTTGTTTTTTTTTCTCCTTGTTTTTTGTTTGTTTTGTTTCCAAAACAGAGTCTCACTGTATAGTTCTGGCTGAACTGAAATACACTACATAATAATCGAGGCTGGCCTATAACTCACAGAGAGCAGCCTGGCTCTGCCTTCCAGATGTGTGCAACATCACACCAGGCTTTGATTTTTTTTGAAGCAGGGTCTCATGAAGCTCAGGGTGACCCTCAAACTCATCATGTAGCCAAAGGATCTTTCTGCTTCTACATCATAAATGCTGGGATAACAGGTAAGTCGCACCAAACCTAGTTTTTTTTATTGTTGTTTTTGTTACGGTTGGTTGGGTTTGGTTTGGGTTGGGTTGGGTATTTTGAGACAGGGTTTCTCTGTGTAGTCTTGACCCAGAACTCAGACCCTGCCTCTGCCTCCTGAATCCCAGGGGTTAAAGGCATGTGCCCCTACCCTCTAATCCTTAACTTATTCAAAAATAAAAGGGGGTGGGAGTTGTCTTTCTAAAACAAAGTAAACAATAGGAATTTGGTTAGTTATTGCAAGCAGGGTACATACAGAGCCTTCTATGGCCATTAATTATCATTACAGGTAGGCAGTGTTTGAGCACACCTTTAATCTCTGCACTCAGGAAGCAGAGGCAAGTAGGTCTTTGAGTTTGAAGCCAATCTGGTCTACAAAGTGAGTTCTGGGACAGCCAGGGCTACACAGAGAAACCCTGTCTTAAAAAACAAACAGCCGGGCAGTGGTGGCACACGCCTTTAATCCCAGCACTTGGGAGGCAGAGGCAGGCAGATTTCTGAAAAACCAAAAAAAAAAAAAAAAAAAGTGTGTGTGTGGGGGGGTAGAGAAGTGGGTCCACGGTTAAGAGCACCTGTTGCTCTTGCAGAGAGCACAGATGGGATTCCCAGTAGATCCCAGTGCTTCACAACCATCTGTAAGTCTAGTTCCAGGGGATTCAATGCTCTCTTCTGGCCTCTTGGAGCACCCAGTATGTCGTGTATTTGGTGCATGACATACATATTTTCAGATAAAATATTCACATATAAGGAAATGACTAAATCTGCAGCCAAGGCTACACAGAGAAACCCTGTCTCAAAAAAACAAAAAACAAAATAAAACAAAAAAAGACTACATCTAATTTTAAAATAGAAAGGTTTTGTTTTGTTTCTTTGTTTAGTTAAAAAAAAAATTACAACTGGCAAGATAGTTCATTGGTTAAAGCCTGAGCACTTGAGTTGGATCTCTGGGACCCACATAGCAGAGACAACCCCAAATTGTCCTCTGAACAGTATACAATGGTATGGCATACACACACACACACACACACACACACACACACACGTAAACACATACACATATAATACACACACATATACACACATAGCACACACATTACACATATACTTCCACACACAAAAATGAAGAAAAGCCCAGCAACAGATCATAAATTCTGCACAACCCAAAGTGCCAGAGCTTCTCTCCCGTATCAATCCCACTGCAAGTCCTTGGTCTCCTACTTTTTTTTTTTTTTTTTTTGGTTTTTCGAGACAGGGTTTCTCTGTGTAGCCCTGGCTGTCCTGGAACTCACTCTATAGAGCAGGCTGGCCTCGAACTCAGAAATCTGCCTGCCTCTGCCTCCCAAGTACTGGGATTAAAGGCATGTGCCACCACTGCCTGGCAAAATTAAGCCTTCTGACCTATGTCCCCTGAACTACCTGAGAACCTGCCTGTAAGTAGAAAAAGAAATGTATGCAGTATATGAAGAAAAGCCAGTTGAACATCTCTCCCTCTCAGCAGAGGAAAAATGGAAATCTTTAAGAAGAAAAATATCCTCTGGGCATGGCAGTGCTGGATGTAATGTCCCCAAATAACAGGGAAGCTCCAGCCATGATACCACAGTATAGTTGCCTAAACAAGAAAGACACAGGGATACATCAACAGTCACACTAACAGGGAAGGCAGGAATCTCACAGTGCCCTCCCTGCTCATCAGAGGACTAAGGAATGCTCAGTGCTAGAGACAAAGTCTGTCCCAGGGATGAGCTCCCTGGTTGCTTATTTAATACCGGCCCTGAAATTATATGCACACAAGTTACACTAAAGGGGCTGGGACAGAAACAGTATTTTTTATATTTATTTACTTGTTTATTGATTAATTGGCTTGTTTGTTTATTTATTTATTTATTTATTTATTTATTTATTTTTTCAGAGCAAGGTCTCCTCTCTGTGTATCCCTGGTTTGTCCTGGAATTCTCACTGTGAACAAGGCTGGCCTCAAACTTAGAGATTTACCTGCCTCTACCTCCCCAGTGCTGAGATTAAAGGCATGCACCACCACTGCCTAGCCGCAAGTTTTATTTATATATTTAAAAAAAATCAAAAGTGGACCCAGGCAGTGGTGGTGCATGCCTTTAATCCCAGCACTTAGGAGGCAGAGGCAGGAGGATTTCTGAGTTCGAGGCCAGCCTGGTCTACAAAATGAGTTCCAGGGCAGGGCTACACAGAGAAACCCTGTCTCAGAAAAAAAAAAAAAAAAGGTCAAAAGTGTGTGTGACTTCACTATGTACAAATACGTATTGGACAGGGTTCTCACTAAGAAAGAAGAGCAGCAAATAGCAACCTAAGGAAAATATTTTACAATATATGAGAAAATATTTATTAGTGTAGTATGTAAAATGTACTTAAACATTTTACTTTGTTTGGATTTTTTTTTAAGATTTTTGTTGTTGTTGTTGTTTTTTGTTTTTTTTCGAGACAGGGTTTCTCTGTGTAGCCCTGGCTGTCCTGGAACTCACTGTGTAGACCAGGCTGGCCTCGAACTCAGAAATCCGCCTGCCTCTGCCTCCCAAGTGCTGGGATTAAAGGCGTGTACCACCACTGCCCAACATAATTTTTTTTTTTATTTTATGTGAGTACACTGTCACTATTGCTGTCTTCAGACCAGAAGAGGGCATCGGATCCCTTTACAGATAGTTGTGAGCCACCATGTGGTTGCTGGGAATTGAACTCAGGACCTCTGGAAGAGCAGCCAGTGCTCTTAACCACTGAGTCATCTCTCCAGCCCTGGATTTTTTTTTTTTTTTCAAGGCAGGATTTTTCTGTGTAGTGCTAGCTGTCCTGGAACTCACTCTGAAGACCAGAATAACCTCAAATTCACAGAGATCAGCCTACCTGTGCCTCCTACTCCTGAATGTTGGATTCAAGTCCTATGCCACCACCACCATGTTCTGTTTCTGTTGTTGTTAATGTTGTTGTTTTTTGAGACAAGGTTTCTCTGTGCAGCCCTCGCTATCCTGGAACTTGTTTTGTAGATCAGGCTAGCCTCAAATTCAGAGATCCAACTACTTCTGTGACTAAAGGCATGTCCCACCATGCCCAGCCTGTTTTGTTTTATTTATAAAAATTGGTTTGGTTTTTTTTTTGAGATTGGACAAGTGCATCTTTGTGAATTCAGGGTCAGCCTGATCTACATAATGACTCCAGTTCCAGGTCAGCAAACATACTTAGCAAGACCTCTTCTTAACAAGTAAATTAAGTTAAAAACAACCTATCTATTTACATGTGTTTGTGGCTGTGGAGGGCTATGTGCACATGACTGCAGATACATAAGAAGTGTTTGATCCCCTGCTGTTGGACTTACCAGCAGTTTCTGGCCACCTGGCATGGTTTTTGGGACTTGAACTTGGTTCCCCTGGAAAATCAGAGCCCACTCTTAACCACTGAGCACTGTCCTCGTTGGTTTGCTTTTGTTTTTTCAGACAGGCTCTTAGGCGTCCAGGCTGTCCTCGAGTTGGCAGGCTCTTCCCAGTACACCCTTCCCCGCCAAGAATCCACACATGAGCTTGAACCAAGCTGGGTTACTGTTTCCCACCCAGCAAGGACAAGGCTCAGGGAACAAGGCCAGGTTCTGCAGGCCAATATGCGGGAAAGCTTTAGTTATTGAATTGCTTTATTTTTACTTTATTTCTTAAATTTCTATTTATTGTGACTGTGTGCTCATGTCCATGTGTGCCAGGCATTGCCTGTGGGGTGGTTGTTCAGGTCACCACCGGCTTGGGAACCCCAATCTCAGGGACACAGAACATCTGGCCCTCTCAGAGTCAGCCAACTAATAGGTGGGGTAGCTGGAGGCTATTCACTTCACACCCTACCAACATCTGCAGTCCTTTCTGGAGAGGAATGAGTCAAGTTGTCTCTGTTGCCTAGTAACAACCACTGGCTATCCAGGAAGGTAAGATGTGGGAGCAGGAGAGGAAAGGACTGGGAGAAGCTGAATGTGTGACTTTGGCCTTTGCTGCTTCCACTTCATGCATTTCGGGCTTCCTGGCTTTGTTTATTATTATCGTTACTGTTATTACTATTGTTATTATTATTGGGGGAGGGGAGAACATGGACACCTGTGCCACAACACCCATGTAGCAGACAGGAGAATTTTTGGAGTCAGTTCTTACTTTCCATTTTTACACAAATTCAGGGATGTAATTCAGGCCATTATGCAGCTTTTTTACCTATAGAACCAACTAGCAGGCTGTTGTTTTTGTTAATTATTAAAAAAAAAAATTCTTTTTCAAGACTATGTTTCTCTGTGTAGCCCTGGCTGTCCTGGAAATCACTCTGTAGACCAGGCTGGCCTCGAACTCAGAAATCCGCCTGCCTCTGCCTCCCAAGTGCTGGGATTGTGGGTGTGTGCCGCCACCGCCCGGCAAATTCTGAGCTTTTTGCCTCTACCTTCCCAGAACTGGGTTTATAGGTATGTATGCAAAGGCAAAATTTCTGTGGTCCTGGTAATGGAACCCTGGGCTTTGTGCATGGTTAGGTTAGAACTCTACTATCCGAGATACACTCTCAATCTAAAGGATGCTATATATTTTATTTAACTGAAATAATTTTAAGTATGTGGCTAGAGAGATGATTCAGTCTTTAAAGCACTTATTGCTCTTGAAGAGAGCAAGGACCAGTTCCCAGTATTCATATGGTGGCTCACAAACATGTGTAATGTTGGCTGTAGGGAATCCAATGCCTCTTCTGGCCTCTGAGGGACTCAACAGACATGTGGTGCACATGCGCACATACACATATAAGATAAATATTAAAAAATATTTTCATCCAAAAAATATTTTCAGCTATTTTTATTTTTTTATGTGTATGAATGTTTTGACTACATGCTTGTTTGTATGTCCTGTGTGCCTGGTGCACCTGGAGGCCAGAAGGTGATCCCCTGGATAGGGGGTTACAGATGGTGGTGAGACATGTGAGTGCTAGGAACTGAGCCTGAGTACCCTGGAAGATCAACCAATGCTCTTAAACACTGCGCCATCACTCCAGCCCTGTAAAAATCACACTTGTTTGCTTTACTTTACATTTGTCTATTCATTGTGTCCATATGAATATGCACATGAGCTATATCTTTGGAGTTATCTCCTTCCACCTTCTATGTCCCAGAGATCAATCCCAAGCAATCAGGTGAATGCGTTTTCCCAATGAGCCATCCTGCCATCCCCTGCCCCCTTTTTGGAGACAAGATCTCATTCTGTATCCCAGGCTGGCTCCATTCTGCATCAGTCCTCATATTTCAGCCTCCTGGGCCCACTGATTACAAATGTGATCCATCAGGCCTGGCCTCATTCTGTAACTTATACAGAAGAGATCCCACCGTTTACTATTTTCTCTCTCTCTTTTGAACTATTTTGTCTCTTATATTTCACTCAACATTAATTCTTCTGTCTCTTTTTTGCAGAAAGCTTTGGTTTCTTATCACTCTGGTAGGCTATTATGAATCATAGAGCACATAACTTTCTCAAGCATGTGGGTGCATGTATTGTACACTTCTGTTGGAAACACACCCAGGAGGAGCTGCTAGGTAACAGCAGACTGTACTCATCTCTAGGCTTTCTGGACCCAGCATAGTTTTCTACAGTGGTTATACCAACCTCCAACTTGCTGAGAATCCCTTCCTGCCCTTCAGTTGAAAAACTTTCAGGATTGTTACTAGGTTTTCTTCTCTTAGTTTTATTTATTTATTTTATTTTATTTTTGTTTTTTTTTTTGAGACAGGGTTTCCCTGTGTAGCCCTGGCTGTCCTGGAACTCATTCTATAGACCAGGCTGGCCTCAAACTCAGAAATCTCAGAAATCCTCCTCTGCCTCCCACGTGCTGGGATTAAAGGTGAGCACCACCATTGCCGGGCATGATATATATTCAAGGATGACCTTGAACCCCTGCTCTTCCTGCCATATTCCTGCTACAATTGCTTTTTTTTTTTTAAGTATTTATTTTTCATTTTCCATGTACTGGTATTCTATCTGTATGAATTTCTGTGTACTTGTATGTCTGCTGCCCTGGGAGGCCAGAAAAACCTGTCAGATTCCCTGCAAGTGAAGTTAAAGACAGTTGTGAGCTGTCATGTGGATGCTGGGAATGGAACCTGCCACCCCGGAAACAGCAATAAGTGTTCTTTAATCCCTAAACTATGCCAAGCCCCTCCTCCTCTTCTTGTTTTGAGCCCAGGTCTCACTGTTTTTTTGGTAGGCCTGGAATTCAAGAGATCCACCTGCCCCTACCTTCCAGTTAAAGGCCCGTGCCATCATGCCTGGCCTGAACTGTTTTTTAAAAATTTTTGTGCCTGGGCTTGGTGGCACAGGCTTTTATTTATTTATTTATTTATTTATTTATTTATTTATTTTTGTTTCTTTGTTTTTTTTGAGACAAGGTTTCTCTGTGTAGCCCTGGCTGTCCTGGAACTCACTCTGTAGACCAGGCTGGCCTTGAACTCAGAAATCTGCCTGCCTCTGCCTTCCAAGTGCTGGGATTAAAGGCGTGTGCCACCACTGTCCAGCCTTTGGCACAGGATTTTAATCTCAGTACTCCAGAGGCAGGTAGATGTCATGAGTTCAAGGCCAGCTTGGTCTACAAAAGTGAGCTCCAGGCAGCAAAGATTATATAGTAAAACCGTGTCTCAGAAAAAGAAAACAAAATCCTATTTATGTATTTATTTACTCTTGGTTTTTTGGTTTTTGTTTTGTTTTGTTTTGTTTTTTTGTTTTTTTATTTTTTTGTTTTTTCAGGAGAGGGTTTCTCTGTGTAGCCTTGGCTTCCTGCCCTGGAACTCTCTCTGTAGGTCATGTGGTGAACTCAGAGATCTGCCTGCCTCTCCCGCCAGAGTTTTGGGATTAAAGGTGTTAGTCACCACTGCCTGGCTAGAAAACAACTTTTAAGAATGTGTCTGTGAGCATGGTGGTGTATACCTTTAATCCCAGGATTTGGGAGGCAGTGGCAGGCAGATCTCTGAGTTCAAGGCCAGCCTTAAGTTCTAGGACAGCCAGGGTTGCACAGAGAAACCTTGTCAAAAAAAGAAAAGAAAAGGAAAGGAAACAAAAGAAAAGAAAGAGAAGAAAAGACCATGGGCTGGAGAGATGGCTCAGTAGTTAAGAGCACTGACTGTTCTTCCAGAGGTCCTGTGTTCAATTCCTAGCAACCACATGGTGGTTTACAACCATCTTGTAAAGTGATTAGATGCCCTCTTCTGGTTTGTCTGAAGACAGCTACAGTGTACTTTTATACATAAAATAAATAAATAATTCTTTTTAAAAAATGTGTCCGTGATTGTAAGTGTGTGTATCCCCGAGTATATGTGTGGCAGTACAAGAGTCCAAGAACTACTTGCAGAAGTGGGGCTAGAACTTAGGTCCTCAAACCTGACAGCAAGAGCCTTAAGCTGCTGAGCCATCTCATCTGCCCAGCTGCAGCTGCTCCTCCTCTTTTCTTACTTTTTGAGGTGCTTTTTAATTGGTGGGCACATGCTCTACTGTTGAACTACATTCTCCACATCTGTTTCTTATTACCATTACCTGGGTATGTGGCACATGCATGCAGCAAGCAGCAAGGTGTAGTTGACTGTGTTAGCCTGCTGGAGGCCTGGGTTCCAACCCCAGCAACACACACATATACACACACACACACACACACACATTTTATTTTTCCTCTTAGTTCTTTTGGGACAGGGTTTGCACTGTAGTCCAGGCTGGTCTGAAACCTGCGATCCTCTGACAACGACTTCGAAGGGCTAAGATTACAGGCTAAAAGCCAGAAGAGGTGGTACAGGCCCTTTACCCTCCCTCCCCTAACTCCGGGAGGCCTGGGCAGACAGAACTCTACAGAGGTCAAGGCCAACTCACTATATACAAAGTGAGTTGCAGGACAGTCAGGGCTACACAGAGAAACCCTGTCTTAAAAAACAAACAGCCGGGCAATGGTAGCGCATGCCTTTCATCCCAGCACTTGGGAGGCAGAGGCAGGCGGATTTCTGAGTTCGAGGCCAGCCTGGTCTACAGAGTGAGTTCGAGGCCAGCCTGGTCTACAGAGTGAGTTCCAGGACAGTCAGGGCTACACAGAGAAACCGTCTCGAAAAAACAACAAAAACCAAAAAAAGACAAAAACAAACAAGGTACAGGCTGAGCCAGTGCATTTAACAAACCCTTTTAAATAGATGGAATGAGTGAGCCAAGTCTTCCCTCCCCTCCCCCACCACGACGTTTGTAATTTTCGCTTGGGAATCCCTTTTTTTCCAACATTTATCTGTCGCTCCAAGTGGCGATCTGCAGGCTGGGAAGGAGTCTAGCCAAACTCGCGAGTTGGGGGTTGGGAAGAGTGAAAAGAATGTTCTAGGCTGAGGTAAGGCAACAACACGTATGAAGTCTTCGGGACAGCAAACTGGGAAGGGAAAGAGGAAGAACCCCCGAGGGGGGCCAGGCAGTGTAAGGCAGGGGCTCTGGGGGAGGGCAGGGCCACTCGCCTCAGGCTCCCACGTGCAACCCGGGGTTCAAAGGCAGTCCCGCGCCGCACCCGCAGGAGCCACCCCCTCCTCCAACGCCGGGAAGCCCCCGCCGAGAGCGACTCAAAGAAGTTTCTGCTGATTGGAGGGAGGACGAGGAGGCTGGGAGAAGGGGCGTGGGGGTGTGTGTCCCACTGTCATGTAAATATCCCCCGCGGGCAGGGCGGCTGCGAGGCCGACTTAAACCTCCCGCACCTGAGGCAGCCTCAGTTCCTGCGAGTTTCGTCCTGCTGTGAACATCGCGGCTGTGGTCTCCGTCTCCCGGCCACCTCCCTCGCGCCATGGCCCCCAAGCGGCAATCTGCGATCCTGCCTCAACCCAAGAAACCCAGACCGGCTGCTGCCCCGAAGCTGGAGGACAAGTCGGCCTCCCCCGGCCTGCCGAAGGGAGGTAAGTTCCTCCATTGCGTTTCCTGGTGATCCACTCTTGGATTGGCTTTTTCTGCCCCCCCCCATCCCTCTCTGGACATGAGACAACCCCCCCCCCCAAAGACACTCGTGAAAGCTTTCGTCCCGAGGCGGCGGGGGATGAATGAAGCTGATATGGGAGAAGGAGCAGAAAGCGCGGAACTGGGAGACCCGTGCACAGGGGACTTCCTCCGGCCCGGGACACCACGTGGGACCCGGCTTGCCCTTCCCAGCCCCCAAACTCTCGAATGGGGCTTCTGTCCCGGTAAATGCAGCCGCTTGAGGTCTCCCCACCCCTCCAACCCCGAGTCCCGGAGATTCAAGCCCGCTCAGATCGTCTCCCTGTTGCTGAAGCCGCCGGCCCACAACTCTGGCCTGAATTACTGCCACCTCGTGTAGCTCCCAGCTTCCTTCTCCCATCCTGCCCGAGCAAAGAGGTAGTCACGTGGTTGTCTCTGAGACTCAAGAGCTAGCCTCTCGGTGGCCCTCCTGGTACATACTAAGACTTCCGGTACCGGGGACCCTGCCCACCTGGTCCCCACCCACCTCTCCGGGTTCCCCAAGGGGTGGCGTGGCCTAAAGGCCTAGAGCTGCATTTTCTCACCTCGAGCCTAGACCCAGACTTGCCCTACGCTAAGAAACTCGTGTTTGAGGCGGAGTGGGGGGAGTGCTTTCCAGCTTCTCGCTCTGAGCATAAGCGCCTCTTGTCCGAAGCACCGCTGGCCGCACCCAGACTCGCCCTGTGCTAGCACTTTTCCTCGTTTTACATTCGGATAGTGTTTTTTATGCCTACACTTTTCGCCTTTCTCTGTTGACCGTGAAGACTGCGTTTTTTAGGCACAGCTTCGAATCGTGTGGTGTTTTCCCGCCTGGCTTGGGTTTGGTACAGGACAGGGTAGCAGAGGGGAAATATGGATTTGGTGTAAGTCTAGAGGCACGGGTGGAAGGAACACCAGGCACGGAGTGGAGTCGGCATCTCTGCACTTCTGTGGACCTGTTTCTCTTTCCTGTGTATCATTCTCTTACTTTTCAAGTGGCAGGCAAAGACCTACACTATGCTTCCAAGTGGTAAAGACAGGGTCTTGTCGATAAGTAACCCTGGCTGTCCTGGTATTCATGCTGGGATTAAAGGCACCGCCACACCCAGAGTTTTCTTTTTTAAAGGGAGCTTTTCATGCATCTCATGCTGACCTCCAATTTGCCACTGAGGATGACCTTGAACTTTCTGATCCAGGGGGCTGGGATTACAGGCTAGCTCCATCCTGCCGAAAGTTTTGGGTGTGGAACCCCGAACATGCTGCATCGGCACTCGGCAAACACCCTACCTTGTTCTTAAGACTTGCTGAGACTTAAGGGTAAAAAAATTGCAGTTGAGAAAATCCTTTCCCTTTTGTTAGAAGTGAAGTGAGCGAACCTTTCTGGTGTTACACATTTAGGTTGCTGGCAGAAATAGCTAAACCACAAGAGATGGGAGGGTGACACTGTAGTCTTCCTTGCTCAGTGGACACAGTTTGTGACCTGTCAGGCACTGTAGCCAGCCTCCAAACTGGTATGGAGAGCGCAATGCTTGGTGGCTTATTGGATGCACCCATGTGCAGGCCTCTCCCATTTACAGTACTTCTTGCCTTTCGGCACTGTTTTCCCTTTCTAAATATGTTCCTTGCATTCATCTTGAAGTTCAGGGCCCAATCAGAGAAAGGCCCCATGGGTCTCTGTAGATGGCTGTAGTCACATGATCAGACGTTGTGGTTGATGAAAAAAAAAAAACCTTTTTTCTGAGCAAGTTTCTTTCTACCTGGGAGTGGCCCATTAAGTCAGAGTATTTAGGCTTGTAGGTAAAAAAGGAAAGAGGTTGGAGAGGTGGCTCAGTGCTTAAGAGCACATTGGCCTTGCCAAGGACCTGGATTTAGTTTCTAGCACCACCGTGGTGGCTCACAGCTTCAGATCCAGGAGCATCCTCTTCTGGCCTTTGCACATGGCACAGTTAGATACATGCAGACAAAACAGTCTTCCGTGTAAAAAGTAATTAGTTTGTGTAATACAAAAAGAAATATAGACATTCTTGGTAGGTTGTTTTGTTTTTAACGTGGGTGTACGCCAAGTCTTTATCAGTTCTGTCTCTTAAGCCACATTTACAAGCCACATTTATGACATTAGGGGAGCCCAACAGTGGTGGCGCATGCCTTTAATCCAGCACTTGGGAGGCAGAGGCAGGCAGATTTCGAGGCCAGTCTGGTCTACAGAGTGGACAGCCAGGGCTACACAGAGAAACCCTGTCTGGAAAAACAAAACAAAACAAAACAAAAGACATTAAGGGATTTGGGGAGGTAAGAGCACAAGTTGGAGGCCATCCTTGTCTAGTTCCAGAGCGCACCCCCCAAAAAAGAAAAGAACTGATTTATGTTGGTTCCTTGTAAAGTTCAGTTGGGGATGGGGCTGCCTGGCAGATAGTTTAGTAGGCACTAGACCTGGAAGGTCCATTCGCATTAACTCAGGCTTAGTTTATGTGTAAAATATACTTAGTATCTTGGAAGAGTTTGAGGCAGGGGGCATGGCTGAGTGATAGAGGACTTGCCTCACAGGATCCAAGCCCAGTTTAACCCTAAGAGTAATTATCTGTAAAAGCTACTTTGTATCTCATGAGGGGTCCAGGAAAATAGAGCCAAATGGAGCTGAAGCCTACCGTAGTAATTTGGTGTGGGAGGGCTTCAAATGCTAACCGTTTTTCTTTGGAGACACTGTTGCACATTGTAGCCTAGGCTGGACTCTGCCTGGGTCTAACTAAATCCTTACTTGCCTTGTTTTGTTTGTGGAATTTCTTTGCAAGTATGTGCCAGGTCCTCACAGAACTATCAGGAATCATACCTGGTGAAGGTATGGCCTGAGTTTTAATAGATGTTAGTCACAAAGTTTATTGCGCTGCTTTTTGTCAGACCCTTCCCTCTTTAAGGATCCTGATCACAGTTGCCTGTGTTGGAGGTCCCTATGCTTGGGAGCTGTGCAGTAAGAGGTCCTTAGAGGTTGTCCCCAGTTTAGGCTTACCGATTGCAACAGATGAACGCAATTCATCGACTTAAGCATAAGGTGCACCAGGAAGGCTTAGCTGAATTTCCTAGAGTTGAGGTGGAAACTTACACAAACACACTTGTATTCTCTCACATGGACTGTATGTGGTGTATTTTACATTTATTATCTACCCACCAAGAACATCTTGACTTAAAGCCACATTGCTTTATGTAGAAGACTGATAATAAAAACGGGAATGCTGGAATATGCATAGTTCAAGCTCAAGCGGTAGAGCACCCAGGTAGAGAGCTTTCTGGTCTTTTCAGGACCACACTTTGGGATTCTGGTAGACAGAACTATCTGTTCAAGTCCTGGAAAACAATGTTTAATCAGAAAAGCTCCCTCCGACATAAGTCCTTGAGGGCTTTTTAGCCTAAAGCTTTTTTTTTTTTTTTTTAACTGTTTTAGCTTTGGATGTTTAAGAAGCCTTAAACATTCCCCATCACAAAATGTGCTTCCCTCACCACTAAGATCAGGACACCTGGTGCAAACTTGAGCGGAAGGACCTGTGGCAGAAAGGTCCTTCCTACAGTTACAGTACTTAAACCTTTACTGTGGTTCTGTGTGAATATGTGACAGAGTTTTAAAAATTCAGAACCGAGGGCAGAGGCTTTACTTGGCCCATGCGAACAACTGGGCCCTGTGTGTAAACTGGATAGTTAGTTCATCTGAAGTGCTTGCTTGTGGCTTTGCATACCACTAGCCTTGAGTTTGAGTGGGTCCCCAGCTTCTCTATCTAGAAAAAGATGAAGGTGCCCGGTTGCAGAACTCCGGTGCCTGACTGTAGCCAGGGGACTTCTAAGGCCTGTACTTTTGAGGGGCTGCACGCGCCCCCTATCCTGAGCCCCCGGCCGCCCTGCAAAAGGGAAGTCGCCAAGCCACCACGTGATGCGCGGGTATTGGGGAAAGGAGGCCCCGCCTCTCAAGACACCGCGCGGCGCGCGAATGTCCCGGGTCGGCAGGAGAAGGGGAGGGCGGGGGAGGGGAGCACCGCGCGGGGGCAGGACCATGCGTCGCTGAGCCGCTTCCTCCCGCCTCTCGTCCAGGCCCCAGTGTCCCCACCGCCGCCGCCGCCACCGGCCCCGGCCCCGCCCCCTGGCCCGCGGCCCCGGCCAATCGCTGCGCGGCGCGAGCCTCTCCGGCCGGGGGTGGGACTTGCGCAGGCCTGACGCGCCTGCGCTCTGCGGACTGCCCCTCGCCGCGAAGAGGAGGAGGTGGTGGTGGTGGAGGAGGAGGTGGAGGAGGAGGAGGAGGAGGAGGAGGAGGCGGCTCAGGGCAATCGAGAAGCGAGCCGGAGCGCGGGGCGCGAGTCGAGGAGCCCAGCCGAGCCGCCGCCGCCTCCCCGCCTTCAGTGAGAGCCCCGGCCGGGGGCTCGCCACAACGCGCCCGGGCCTGCCTCGGCGTCAGGCCCCGCGGGCAGTGCCAGGCAGCCAGGGGGAGGGCGAGCGAGTGAGCGCCGGGAGGAGGCGGCCGGAGCAAGCGGGCGCCGCGCGTGTGGCGTGAGGGGAAGCCGCTGGCCGCCCCCTTGGCCGTCCCTTCGCTCCCCCTCCCCGCTCCCCGCCCCGACCGCGGAGGGCACCATGTCTGCGCCGACGGCCAAAGCCAGTAAAAAGGAGCTCAACTCCAATCACGACGGGGCCGACGAGACCTCAGGTGAGGACCGGGCGCGGCGGGGGCCCGGCCGCGCCGCCATCTTTCGGCCCGGGCCGCGGGGGGCGCGCGGGGGCCGCGGGCCGGCGCCTTTTTGTGTGCGGTCCGCGACCGGGGGGCCGGGGTGGCGCCGCGGCGGCGAGCGCTGCGGCCGAGGCGGGGGCGCTGCGGCCTGCGCGGCGGGCGGAGACCCCCCTTCCCCCCGCCCGCGCTCTCCTCCCCCTCCCTCCCTCCCTCCCTCCCGAGCAGCCTCTCTTTATTGTGCTCCGCCATGATGCCTCGCTCCCATCAGCCGCCGCCGCCACATGGTGCGGCCGGACGCAGCCTCGCGGCCCGGTCTCTCGCGCCGCCCTGCTTCCCGCCTGGAGCTGGCGCTACGGCGAGACCGGGAGCCGGGGTCTGGGGCGGGGTAGGGGCGCGGAGCCGGCGGGGGGGATGCTCCAGGCTGCGCGGGTTGCACAGCCCACGTGGGGCAGCCACACGGGCGCACCGGGAATGCGAGGGATCTGGCCCGGAGGCCATTCGATGCAGGGCTTGGAGGGCCTTTAGGACGCCTAGCCCTCGCCCCGAGGGTCGTTTAGAGCTGAGGACAGCTGCAGACCCCGGGCTAGTTACCGGAAATGAGCCGCGCGATCGGGCCCCTTCACGCCCACTTGGCTTTGTAAAAGCCTTCACAGCCAGCCCCCTTTGGACAAAAGGGCACGAAATAGGAGCACATCCCCTCTCCTCTCTATGCCTCCTAGTTTTTGAGTAGGGTTTTCCCAAAAACTGTTCAGAAATACTGTACAGCCGTGTATGATGATGACCAGTCTCATTAAGAATGGGCTGGAGGAGTAAGGTCACGTTGGAAATAGGTTTACAGTCTTTTAAGTCTGCATAGGCGACTGTAGAAGTTTACTGGGCATTGTCGGTGTATGTTGATAATCATAATAAATTGAGAGCACTGGGTTGTTTTGCTTTTTTTTTTTTTTTTTTTTAATTTTTTAAAAAGCGGTTGTACCAGTTGGTAGTGTCCTAATACCGTTTTATGGCCACGGATTAGTTCTCTTGCAATCGTACAATGTGATTAGTAATAAACATGAAGAATTTTTGAATGAGGCTAAGCCTCTTGTTCACCTTTCTTAATGAAGGCCAATGATTGGACCTTTGTAACGAAACTCTTTTAAAAGTGATCCAGTAATGAAGTAGCGGAGTAGATCCCTTAATTTGTGAATGGTAGGGTAATGAGAAAGTAATTCGTCCACTGCGTGCTTGAACACGTGGGGAGCATGCTTTGTAGTAAGCACATTTCCAGCAGCGTTACTGTTGCAGTTCCCATCATAGGATCAAGAAGTGTGGCAACTTGTGGAATTAGTATTGAGTCTTTATGTTCCCTTTTGTTTTTCAGAAAAAGAACAGCAAGAAGCAATTGAACATATTGATGAAGTACAAAATGAAATAGACAGGTAAAATATTGAATTCATGTTATGGAAGTTCTCTCATGGAATTGATTGGCCGTCAGTTTTGGTGCACACACTCTAAATCCTGTTTCTCAGTCTGGTTATAATTCCTGGGTTAAAGTAATGGTACCTCAATCTTCCCACATACAGAGGGTACTGTAGGTTGGGTATGCTATCAGAGGTCACAGAATGTCTGACTGCTGCCTGGTTTTTGATAGAGTGGTATAGAGCACTGTTGCTTGTTTCTTGATTAACCTTCACTTACACTTGCTGCTTCTGGGTACACAATCAATATGGCCTGGAAATACTGTATACTGAAATACAATGTTGCCAGTTCTGGAGATGAGCTGAGATAGCTCAGTGATTTTGGTTTCTAGAGGACTGGTCTGCAGGGCAGTAGATACTCTGTTCCTAAGGTGGAAGAAAAAGAGCAACAGTGTTGGCAGCATATGCCATTTGGGTATGCTTAGCCTTCCCATTTTACCGCCTTAGATATTCATTCTAGTCTTTATTTGTTTCAGACTTAATGAACAAGCCAGTGAGGAAATTTTGAAAGTAGAACAAAAATATAACAAACTCCGCCAACCATTTTTTCAGAAGAGGTCAGAATTGATCGCCAAAATCCCAAATTTTTGGGTAACAACATTTGTCAACCATCCACAAGGTATGTGGTGGGTCAGCATTGTTGAGGTCTATTAGGAGTTTGGGGAGCTCTGGGGTCAGTTACTTGACAAAGCTGCAGACAGGACAAGAGTAGTCTGCAGTTGATGGCTTTAGTAGAAAGCAAAGTTGAAAGTGTTCACTGAGTTTGTAAACATGTAAAAGGGTCATTAAGTGGTTCCCATTCAATCTTGAACTGAACTGAGTTGCTTCTCTAGTGTCTGCACTGCTTGGGGAGGAAGATGAGGAGGCTCTGCATTATTTGACCAGAGTTGAAGTGACAGAATTTGAAGACATTAAATCAGGTTACAGAATAGACTTTGTAAGTACCTGACCCCCTGCTTGGCACTTAGAGTGAGTATGTAATGGTACGAACGCTGCTTATTGACTTCTCATCTTTCCATATTTTACAGTATTTTGATGAAAATCCTTACTTTGAAAATAAAGTTCTCTCCAAAGAATTTCATCTGAATGAGAGTGGTGACCCGTCTTCAAAGTCCACCGAAATCAAATGGAAATCTGGAAAGGTATTTTGTATATCATGGCTTAGCTGAACCTCCTGACTGGCACTCAGTGCCTTAGACTCTGGGTAAAGAGTGCAGAGATTCCAGTGTGCAGAGGAATAATGTGATAGGAATCGCACAGTGCTCTTCTTGTTTTGCCCTGTTTGCCCTGCTCAGGCTTTCAGCCTCGATTTTTGGAGACCAGGGTTTGGTTTTGTAGATTTAGGGTGGAAGTTAGACAGTTGATAGGTGTATCCTGTGAAAGCAGTTTACAAGAGTTTACCAAGTGCATATTTTTTTATAGTTCTTAGTAATATGAACTACTTTACTGGTCTTTGTTGTACTTTATGTGAGGTTTGGGTATTACGGGGAGCAAATAAAGGGGGTATTTATGTCTTCATTTAGGATTTGACAAAACGCTCAAGTCAAACGCAGAATAAGGCCAGCAGGAAGAGGCAGCACGAAGAGCCAGAGAGCTTCTTTACCTGGTTTACCGACCATTCTGACGCAGGTGCTGACGAGTTAGGAGAGGTCATCAAAGATGATATTTGGCCAAATCCCTTGCAGTACTATTTGGTGAGTTATATTCAGTGGCTTGAAAGAGGTAATGTGTCCAATAAAGTGAGTTCATAAAAGAACATTGCCTGGTGTTTTCAGGTTCCTGATATGGATGATGAAGAAGGAGAGGCAGAAGATGATGATGATGATGACGAAGAGGAGGAAGGGTTGGAAGATATTGATGAAGAAGGAGATGAAGATGAAGGTGAAGAAGACGACGATGAGGATGAAGGGGAGGAAGGAGAGGTATATCCAAGCCCTAGTGACTTAGAGAATATAATACAGAAATGGCTGAAATAGTGGGACAGTTGAAGTAATGTTAACACCCGAGTCTTCCCTCTTTTTTTTTAAAATGTAATTTCATATGTTTGGGTGACTAGCCTACCTGTCTGCACTGCATGTGACTAACCTTCCAGGGTCAGAAGGTGTAGTGATGGGTGATTGTGAGCCACTGTGTGGGTTCTGAGGACCTGAAGTACTCTTAATCTGGGAGCATGCTCTCCCCTATCAGTGCTAACTTAATGAAGATTCATATACTTAAGCTAGGAAAGCTGGGGTTTGATAGGGTCCGACCTTCATCCAAGAGCTAGTAAAAGCGCTCAGAATTTGCCCTGGTGGTTGACTGCTCCCTTGTTCTTTCAGGAGGATGAAGGCGAGGATGACTAGCACAGAAGATTGATGGATTCCAACCTTCTTTTTTATTTTCTTTTTATTTTTTAATTTTCTTCAGTCCCTGGGAGCAAGTTGGTCCTTTCCCCCCTGTCCCTCTGTGCTCAGTCGCCCTGTTTTTGAGGTCTCAACATCATGGTTCTCAACTAATTTGGGGGAAAATATCTTGAGCAAAATACAACAGGAAAAGAATCTCCATGTTTCTGTTCTAAATTAATTTTTATCCTTTCTTGTCTCAAATTTGTGGATTCAACACCACCACCATGCTCTGTGGGAAAGAAGAAAAGCCCGCCAGTTCTCTAGCTCTGCTGGAGGCCGGAGGGTGCTAGGCCCTGTGTAGTAGTGCATAGAATTCTAGCTTATTTCTTTTCTCTGTATATTGGGCTCAGAGATTACACTGTGTCTCTATGTGAATACAGACAGTTAGCATTTACCAACATGTATCTGTCTACTTTCTCTTCTTTAATAAAAAGAAAAAAAAAAAGAAAAAAAGGGGGGTATAGACGGTGAGCAAGGGTGGGTTTGAGGTGTCGGGGGGTAGGTGGGCATCTGACAACATGGCTTCTCCTTTGGCATGTTCAATTGTGAT
>NW_022196897.1:17939727-17959749 GCF_008632895.1 Mastomys coucha
AGTGTAACCAAAATCTGTCTAGATGGATAGTGTGTAATTTCTGCACAGGACTCTGTTTAGTAAATACATCACTGTATACGTCAGGAATCTTGCTCCAATAAAGGAACATAAAGATTTTTTTTTTGGACTGAGGTCATTCTCCTTGTTTTGTAGTAATTTAGAAGGTACATTAATGTCTGGGGTGCTGGCTTGGAGAGGTAATCATGGCCTAAATGGTGTGAAGAAGGTTGAGTGATGCATGCAAGATTCATAAATGAACGTGGTGAATACTGACCCCCAGGATTGTGTGTGACAAAATGGCATTGTATCACCAAGCTATGTCTGTATGCCCCCTTTTGTTTTTGCTAGCATACCAGTTACTTATATTGTGTGATTCTCCTTCCCCCCACCTCCACTTCCCATATAAGCTTCCCATCATCCTCTGTGGTCTCCCTCTTTTATTTGTACACAGTATGTGTGCTCCATACCTATAATTCAAGCAATCCTTGAATTTTTGCTTACTTCAAGTATCTGGGGTTGTAGGACTCAGTATTTTAGAGAGCTTTTTGAGGGGAAAGACCTACAGAGCAAGGATTCAGAGAAAGGTAAAGGGCTATATGAGAATTGTAACTAATTTTGTGTAATTTGCTTGCTTGTACATCTGCAGGAGCAGTTTTTTGGGAGGCTAGAAGGGGGTTCTGGAAATTCTTTGGGCCTAGAGATTCCAGTTCCCCTGCTAACTCATCTTTCCAGTTCCTTTTTAATTGATTCAGCCTCCCAAATGGAACTCCAGGATGTTACAATGTCCAGTTCCATAGTAGTTTTGGAGGAGCTTTGAAGTTAATTTGGTCCCAAATAGTGTCACTGTCTCACATAAGAGTCTTAGACTGAAAGGTAAGCAAGCCAAACTTTCTGGGTCGCCATGAAGGGGTGTTTGAGGCAGAGGGTGTTGGATGGGAGGCAGGCTGATCTGGGTTAGACCAGCCTGGTCTACAGATTTCCAGGACCATCAGACCTATAAAAAAGAGCATAGTCTGTGGATATATGAAGGTTTTAGTTTTGGGCTATTAAGAACATTTGACTCTTGCAGAGGACCTGGGTTTAGTTCTCAGCACCCACTTAACTCCCAACAACCATCAGTGACTACAGTTCTGGAGAACTAAGTGTCATATTTCTTGCCTCTGCATGTACATATTGCACTGATATGGAAGCAAAACTTACATAAAAATATGTATGACAAAATTAAATGTTACTGGGGGTAACTGGTGAGATGGCTCAGCAATTAAAATCACTCATGGTGGCTCAGAACCAATTCAAAGCCTTATGGTGTGTCTGAAGACAATGACAGAGTACTCATACACAAAATAACTCTTGGGCCGGAGAGATACCACCACATGGTGGCTCACAACCATCTATAATGGGATCTGATGCCCTCTTCTGGTGTGTCTGACAACAGCAACATGTAAATATAAGTTTGTTTTTTTTTTTAAAGTTACTTTGTGCTGGGCAGTGGTGGCACACGCCTTTCGTCCCAGCACTTGGGAGGCAGAGGCAGGCAGATTTCTGAGTTCAAGGCCAACCTGGTCTACAGAGTGAGTTCCAGGACAGCCAGGGCTACACAGAGAAACCTTGCCTCAACCTCCCCCCCCCAAATTACTTTGTGTTGGTATGTGTGTTGGTGTTGTTTTTGTATGATATCTGGATGTCATGTGAGGTGGTGCCCCCTGGGTGGGGGAGCCTGAAGCCGAGGTTATTTGTGAACCACCTAATGAGTGGTAGGATCCAAACACAAGGTAGGATCCTTGCCTCTAGTATGTAGATTCTTGTAACCACTGAGCCGTTTCCTGAGCACACATTTAATTCGGAATGGGTGGTATTGTTTTTGTGTGTGTATCTTTTGAGGTGTCCATACCCCTGGCTGTTCTTGGAATTTGCTATGCAGACCACACTGTCCAGGCGTCCAGAGATCTGCATTCTGAGTGGTGGGATTAAAGGCAGGCCCAATCATCACTATCTAATTTTTATCAGGTCTAATGGATTGTAGTTGTGTAAAAAGAGCAATTACAGGATGTTTCCCAGCTCAGGCTATATCTGCACTGTTTTTACCAGAAACCTAGAATAGCTGTACCAGTGGGGTACAATAGGAAGATGTACCCTGTTCAGAACTTGAGCCACCTTCAGATTGGTCAGTCTTTAAAAGGTCTCCATGTGTGGAGCCACATACTGGATGCTGGGCTTGCAGTCTGCCTGCTGGAGAATTTGAGCACAGGTGCTTGCATCAGTAGTACAGCTGCTCAGATCCTGAGTAATTGCTTCTGCTCCCAGCTCCTTCCACGGAAGGGACTTGACCATCTCACTCTGTTTGCTGGATAGGTAGAGGACCAGTAGTTCTTTTTCTTTTTTCGAGATAGGGTTTCTCTGTATAGCCCTGGCTGTCCTGGAACTCACTCTGTAGACCAGGCTGGCCTCGAACTCAGAAATCCACCTGCCTCTGCCTCCCAAGTGCTGGGATTAAAGGCGTGCACCACTACTGCCCCGAGGGTCAGAGATTTAAAACACTGTACCTGCAAAGGACTTGGGTTTGATTCCTAACACCTACATGGACTTGATATCTTTAGACCTTCAAAGATATCAGGCATCCACATGATACACACACACATGTGGACAAAACATAAAAAAAAAAAAATCCTAAAAAGTTTCAATAATGAAAGCAGCTCCCTACCTGGGTGTTGTGCCACACACACACTTGATCCCAGCACTTGGAAGGCAGAGGGAGGTGAATGGATAGCTGGTTTTGAAGCCAGCAAAAGCTACATAGTGAGTCCCTTTCTTGAACAAAAAAAGGAGCTTCAGCAGACTTCAAACTCATCATCCACCTCTTGCTTCGGCCTTTCTGGTGCGAGGATTGTAACCTCTTGTAGACTGGTTCCACAGGTAGGTTCCAAACTACTGGTATTCACAGGATACCAGACAGGTTAGAGCCAGGATCCCCGCCTCAGACCTGAAGACTTCACATGTGGTTTTGTTGTTATTGTTTTTCGTTTGGTTGTTTTTGGTTCTTCAAGACTTGATTTCTCTGGATAGCCCTTGTCGTTTTGGAACTTGTTCTGTAGATCAGGCTGGCCTCGAACTCACAGAGGATGTGACAGCCTCTGCTTCCCAAGTGCTGGGATTGAAGGCGTGGGTGTGGTGTGCTGGAGATAACGCCAATCGCAGTTCTGTCTGGACTTCTCTACCAGGCACACAGGGTCTTCAAGGCTACACCTGGAGGGCAACACCTCCCCACCCCCCATGCTCTGGGCAAATCCTACCCACCTGAGAAGTCCCGCCCTCAACGCAGCCCCTTAAAAACCAACAAGGTGGATTCTGAGGACTGATCTAATCCTTGAGCTCTCAGCACTTCACTGAACTCGCTTCTTAGTCCCTACGGACATCCTTATGGTAAAATCAGAACCTTGACTCCGGCTGAGTCAGAAAATGTGTTTCGCACAAGTCTGAGTTGGTTCATATCTTATTTGGATCTGGCCATAATTTGGGTCAAGGTTTACTCCGAGATCGGGCCAGGCCCCAGCGCACGCTGCGGGCAAAGCTGGAGCAGAAATGGCCCTCGGCTTTCCCATCTCTAGGAAGAACAGTTGCGGTGCAGAGCGTGAGGCGCCACCACGGGAAGGGGACCCCGGATCCGCGGAGCTGAATTCGTAAGTGGGGTCCGCAACGCTGCTCCCACGTGGCCGGGAGGGGGCGCTGCTCCCCAGCACCTGCGGGGCGCGGGAGTCTCCGGAGGGGGCGCCCGTCCGCGTGTCCCGCGCCACTTCCCGGGAAGTTTCAAGTTTGAAAGTCAGGCGCTGAGGCCGGGCTTCCGGAACCGCAGTGGAGGAGAGGACTGGCGGGCAAGGCGCCATGGAGCCGGAGGGGGCGGTGCGCCAGGTGAACCGAGCGCGCGCAGCGGCCGCATTTGCAGCTCTGAGCACCCGTTGCTCGGATCTTCACCCTACTCTGGCCTCTCTGCCTGAGCCCTGGGTGAAGACGCTCTGGTCCCCAGGTCCCCGAAGTGACGGAGATCCAGCCCGGCAGCATGCCTGTTACCGTGGAATGTGCCACCGAGGGGTGGGGTTTGGGGTGGGGGGGATGAAAGGAAGAGAGCTCAAGTTCCTTAAAACTTGGTCTTCTAGAGATTTGCAGGCGGGTGGGAATTTGCCAGGAGCGCAAAGGTTGGGGTATATGGCCCTCCAAGAGGACTTGGGGGGGGGGCGTGGGGACAAGACTGTGTGCTCAGTGGGCGTTGTCCCCAATACACCACACCCACAGGCTAGAACAAGTTGGCCACTAGAGGCACTTCGCTTAACAATGTGCAAGGAACTCTTGGGTCCAACGAGAGGTCCACAATGTGGAGAGGTTCGGGTTAGCTGTGTCGTTTAAGTAGGGAAGAGAGGTAATGTTCTACGCCAGGACAGTTCGAGGTGAGGTGAGATGTTTATGTAGAAGACAGCATCTTAGTATCAAGTCAGGACATGAAGTGAAGGTGAAGTGTGGTAGCTGAGCACCTCAGTCGCTCAGGCAGCCAGTAAGGCTGGATTTCACCCCTCCCAGTACCCTTCCCCCGGAGATCCCTCTTGGCCTGTCTAGCTCATACACATTTTCCGATTTCCTGTGAGCCTCCGCCCTGCAGCAGCGGCAGCGAGGTGACTCAGGACCCCGGTGGCCAGCAGGCCCCCAGCTCTGTGAGAGCTTTGTTTGCTCAGGCCTCTGGCCTTCTTGCTTGGGGCGGCCAAAGGATTTCCTGAGCCTCGCCCTTGCCCTCTGACAGCTAAGGCAGGACCAGCCAACCTAGCTGAAGCCTGGGGCTGGGGGATTGGGGAGCCCCTAAACCAAGTAGCCATTCTTTCATGGGGCTTAGGAGATGGAACACCAAAAGGTAAGGATAAAATAGGGTGATTTTCAGGATCCTGGGGATGGGAAGAGGGTCAGCAGGAGTTGCCCTGGGCTGAGGTTAGCTTCAGAGAGAGAGGTTTCCTCCCAGACCTCTGATCTGGTGAACAGTTGCTAGCTCCTGCTTGGCACCTCTGCTACAGCACCCATCTGCCACCTATCTAAGGCAGAAGAAATAAGCTTTGGTGTTTTGGGCCACTGGCTGCCTCTTGCATGTGACCTAGAGTGAATTCTTTGCCTACATTACCTCCCAGGTTCTGCTTGGTTCTCAGGCCTAGGGAGAGCAGTGTGTCAGGCTGGAGGAGAATGGGATCATACTGTCCCTCGATCCACAGTGGCCACTCCTCCGTGTTGCCTGTGTGAGCAAGCCACCTAACCCTTCTTTGTTTTTTGCTCCTGTATAAAATGGGAATGAGAGCTAAGCATGTGGATCTGTGGCAGGGCTCTTGCTTAGCATGCTTCAGGATGTGGCTTCTTTCCCCAGGACCACAAAAGAGCGACTACTACCAAGGAGTAGGGAATTCAGTGTGTTGTTAGAGTGTAAAGCTCAGTACCCAGAAGGTACCGGGAGAACCTGGTCTGTTTTCTCTCTCACTTCTTTGAAAGGGAGACAGGAGCTAGACACACCTCAGCAGTCTGAGACACTCGGGACAGAGCGCTGCCTGTTGTGTCTGTACCTTCTCTGGTGTGAGGCAGGGGCGGCTAAGACTTCTCTGCCCTTTGCAGCCTGGGAGTGGCCAGAGAGCCCCCAAGGATGAGAAGGAGATGATCCGTCGAGCCATCCAGAAGGAGCTGAAGATCAAGGAGGGCATGGAGAACATGCGGCGTGTGGCCACAGACCGACGCCACCTGGGCCATGTGCAGCAGCTGCTGAGGGCCTCCAACCGCCGCCTGGAACAGCTGCATGGCAAGCTTCAGGAGCTGCATGCTCAGGTTCTGCTGCCGGCCTCAGCCGGTGAGTGAGGAGTCTGAATACACCCCCAGGGAGCAGGAGACTCATGAGCACCCTGATTCTAGCCTTGGCTCTGACCCTGGGGCGAGAGCACCCGACCACCCCATATCATCCATGTTGCCTATGTGAAAGGGAAGGGAGCGAGCACTGCTTCACCGAGGTCTGAACTCTAAAGGTAGGAGCATGCATACCCTACCTTGTGTTGCAGAGCCAGTGACCTCAGGACCCCAGGCACGGGCAGAGCAGTCGAGGGCTCGGCTCTTGGAGGCTTTACATAGGCAGCTGCAGGTGGAGCTGAAGGTAAAGCAGGGGGCTGAGAACATGATTCACACGTGTGCCAGCGGCACCCCCAAGGTGAGTGCTGGCATCTGATGAAGAGGCGTAGGCCTGGCTTCTCAGCTACCTGACTTAGCTCTCAGGTATAAGGAGCACAAAGCCAGGCCCTGTGCCAACAGGGAAATGCTACCCTGCCCCAACTCCTCACCTAAGGCTAGAAGTACAGGTGGTGGTGGTGGTGGGGGGGGGCAGCAAGGCTCTGATCCACACTGTCAGCAAGGTTCCACAGAAGTCTAGCGGAAGAGCCAGCCAGCTGCCAGTCCAGCTCCCAGCAGCCCACCCTCTGTGCTCCATCTGACAGAATCCTTACTACTTAGCTTGTCAAACTGATACATGTCAGATTCTGCTCGCCCCGCCATCCTCCGCCGCCGCCCATTACCTAGTTCAACAAGGGAGGCTTGCCTATAGTACCTTCCTTGTAGGGGTTTGAAGCTTGGTGTGACAGGGAGTCTCGGCCCCACCCAGGCCCTGGTGGTCTGCCATAAGCCCCATCTGATGGAGATGAGTGTCACCTCCCCTAGGAGAGGAAGCTCCTGGCAGCCGCCCAGCAGATGTTAAAGGACAGTCAGCTAAAGGTGGCCCTACTCCGGATGAAGATAAGCAGTCTGGAGGCCAGTGGGTCTCCAGAGCCAGGTGAGGCCTCTCAAGGCAGGGAGGGTGGCACCCTATGGCCGAGGCTAAAGGCTCACCTCCACCCTGCAGGCCCTGACTTGCTGGCAGAGGAGCTGCAGCACCGGCTTCGAGTAGAGGCTGCTGTGGCTGCAGGCGCCAAGAATGTGGTGAAGCTGCTTGGTGGCCAGAGGATGCAGGACCGCAAGGCACTGGCAGAGGTCAGGCTGTGTCCCCAGCTCACTGCTCTCTACAGCTCTGCTTGTGTCCATCCGCCTGTAGTGGCGCCTGCACCCAGGGCTTGCTGCCTATGGAGGGTAGCAGTGAAGACCCACGAGGTGTGGTCTGACCCCTTTAACCCACACCTCGTGTTTGTGTCTCCTCTGTAGGCCCAGGCCCAGCTCCAGGAGTCCTCTCAGAAGCTGGACCTCCTAAGGCTGGCTCTGGAATTGCTGCTGGAGAGGTTGCCTCCCACCCACTCTCTACGCAGCAGGGTGACCCGAGAGCTGCGGATGGCCATGCTTGGGAACCCCCAGCCTTTGGGGACACTTGTGAAACCCATTGCCCTGACAGGTAGGTAGCAAGGATTCTCTGTAACTTCAGAGGGCCCCTTACCTTTCGGAGAGGATGTCGAAGCATTTTGGGAAAGAGTTCAGTCCTGCTGTGTGACCTCAGGTAGCTCACATTCCCAGTCTGATTCTCGGTTTATCCATCTGTTATATAGCATACTATACTATAATATAATGTAAGATAGTATAAGTAGTGGCCCTACATGGTGGTGCATGCCTTTAATTCCAGCACTCATGAGGCAGAGGCAGAGGGATGTCTGTGAGTTCCAGCCTGGTCTTCAGAGTGAGTTCCAGGCCAGCCGGAGAGATATGGAGAGACCCTAAGTGAACAAGGGATGGAAGTGGTCTCCTGATCCACAGTATAGCTTTGTAAATCCAATAGCTTTTGACATTTCAGAACACAATCAGAGCATGGCCAGCGTGGGTGGGATTTAAATCGACAATCAGCCCACTTCCCCGGCAGTCGTGGGGCCTGGGCAGCTTGGACTACCTTTGTTGCCCTGGCTGGCCTCAAACTCAGAGATTCGCCTGCCTTTGCCTCTAGAGTGCTGGAGATTAAAGGCGTGTGCCACCAGCACCCAGCCAGAAAGTTCTTTCATACCCTGTCTGTCCTTGCAGCTGATGGACAGTTAAGAAATCATGTGAGCCGCAAGCCAGAGCCTAGCTGGTGCCTGCTTCAGAACACAGTAGACGGGGCTAGACAGAGCTCTGTTCTGTGTGGGCCCTTTGCCTAATCTTGGATAATCAAGGAGGGCTTCTTAGAACAGGAAGAGTCTGAGCTTGGCCTTGGAGGGCTCATGGGAGTGCTTTTGGTCAAGCCAGCAAGCAGGGGAAGACAAAAGAAGCCTCTTGCTTAAAGGCAAAGCATCTGAGGCTAGGGATCAGTCACAGGAAGAAGTTGGTAAAGCTCTTGCTTACTGTGTATGAGGTCCTGGGTTTGGTCCCTAGCACCAAATAAACTGCAATGGTAGCACACACCTATAACCCAACCCCCTGGGAAGTGAGGCAGGAGGATCAGGAGTTCAAGGGCATCTTAGCTACATAGTGAGTTGTTCCAGGCCAACTTAGGCTAACAAGGTCCTGCCTTTAAACAAAAACAAAAACATATGCTAGTTTGTAGCTGAACCTCCATGTCCTAAGGTAAGTATATTGCCTGGATACCACCCCTTGGTATTTCTGTGAAGGCTCCAAGCCCAGCCTACCAAAATGGTGTCGCTGGACCCAGTTTCTGTCCTCAGGAGCTCCTGGGTGTCCGCTGTGTCCTCCTCTCCTCCTCTACCCTTTGAGACAAAACTCTCAGTGATCTTAGACAAAACATGTTTTGTCCCTTGGGACTCTCTCCCTCACTGATCAAGAGGGCGCAGGTAGCCAGACTGCTGCTCGTGTGCCTGCCCCTGTGCACTTGAGACCATGGTGCCCTCCAGGCCCTGAGCTCAAGGTAGCAGTTTCCCCCAACCCGTGTCTTCACAAAGTTCCTGGAGAAGACCTGTTCTTACATTACTGCTGTGTTCTGCCACTGCATAGGCACCCAGGAAGGAGAGCTAGTAGGGCTGCTAAGGATGCTGGGTGGTTACCAAGTGTAGGTAGGGTTTAGATCAGCTTCTTCTAACTCTAACCCTCCTAGAACAGCTGGTGTCCCTCTGGGGTTCCATTGGTTGTGGCTACTGACTGAGGGCTCCCCTGACTCCCAACTAGGGACACTGCAAGTTCGCCTCCTGGGCTGCAAAGATCTTCTGGTAGCTGTGCCTGGACGGTCCCCCATGGCTGTCCTGGCAGGTAGCCCTTCTGAAAGCTGGCTCCGAACCAGGTCCCGGCAGCATCGTGGTGGAGGCGAGCTGGGCAGTGAGTAAGGAGGAGCCATGGGAGGTGGTAGGGGCCCCTGCTCAGGCCATGTCCTAAATCCAAGCCTTGGTACTACAGGTGAAGTACTGGCTGTGTTGAAGGTTGACAATCGTGTTGTGGGCCAGACAGGATGGGGACTGGTGGCTGAGAAATCCTGGGACCAGGCTTTTGTCATCTCCTTGGACCGAGTGAGGCTGGCCTTTGTGTGGTTAGGGTTGGCTGTGGGGTATAGGGAGCGGGACACCCAGGTGAGGGCTGATGCCAAACTCCATTCCTCAGCCTGGTCTTTTCCACACAGGCTCGTGAGCTAGAGATCGGGGTTCACTGGCGGGACTGGCGACAGTTGTGTGGTGTGGCGTTCCTGAAGCTTGAGGACTTCCTTGACAATGCCTGTCACCAGCTTTCTCTCAGTCTGGTGCCGCAGGGGCGACTCTTTGTCCAGGTTCCTACTGACCCCTGACCTCTAACAAGGGATCTTTAGGACTGACATTTTGGGTTGGGTGATGGCTCAGTAGGTATAGTGTTTACTGTGCAAGCATGAGGACTTGAGTTCAAGTCCCCAGCATCCATGTAAAAACTATGTATGGCATCATGTGTCTATTACTTCACGGCTGGCTATACAGGGACAGATGGATTCCCCAGACTCACTGGCCAGCCAGTCTAGCTGAAACAGTGAATTCCAGGTTCAGTGAGGAATCCTGTCTCAAAAAATAAGGTGGAAGAGTAGATACTTGGGGTGGTGTCAACCTCTGCCTACATTGGTGAGCACACCTGTGTGTGTGTCTGTGAGTGATAACAGCTAGTAACTCTTGTAAGGTGGGACTTTAGGGATGGAGACAGACCCACAGGGAGGCTCACATCTCTACCCTGAGTTTGTCCTGCCTCCTAAGACATCTAGAATATGTAAGTGCGTCTCCCCTATGCCTCAGTTTCTCCACTGGCATTAATGAGGATTCAATATCATGTCTGGGTGCTCTGAGTTCCACTTCATACTAGCTTCACCTCATTGTTAGGATAAAACACCAGCCAAGACAACTGAAGGCAGGGAAGGGTTCATTTCATTTTACAGATTTACAGCCTATACCCTCTCTCCCTTCTCTGCTCTTCTCCCACCCCCGCTTCTTTCTTTTTTCTGAGACAAGGTTTCTCTGTGTAGCCCTGGCTGTCCTGGAACTCACTCTGTAGACCAGGCTGGCCTCAAACTCACAAAGATCCTCCTGCCTCTGCCCCTTTTCCCCCAGTGCTGGATTAATGGTGTGCTCCACCACCGCCCAGTTTACAGCCTATCTTGAAGGGAGTCAAGGCAGAAACTTAATAAGCAGGAACTGAAAGCAGAAAGCATGGAACCCTGTTTGCTGGCTTGCTCTCTGCCTCCCTCCCAAGCTCGTGCTTGGCTAGCTTTCTTATATAGCCCAGTACCACTTGCCTAGGGATGGTGCCGCCCACAGTGTGCTAGATCCTCCTACATCAACAATCAAGGCAGTCTTCCCGAGAATTGTCCACGAGAATTGTCCACGAGCCATGTAATCTAGGCAGTCCCTCTCTGATGTGTCATATGGAAAGTTAACACTAACTAGGATACCTCCATGGCTGAGATCGGGAGCTGGCACTGGGCGGGGCCTAGCCAGCAGAGTGAAAGGTGGGCCAGTTCCAGCTTTGTTCATGTCCCTCTAGGTAACCTTCTGTGAGCCTGTCATTGAAAGGAGGCCTCGGCTGCAGAGGCAGAGACGCATTTTCTCTAAGCGGAGAGGTGTGGAGGGAACAGACTGTGTGAGGAGAGGGCTGGGCTGACCGTTGGGAATGCTGGGACTGAGCACCATCTGCCTCCTCTAGGCCAGAATTTCCTGAGAGCTTCCCAGATGAACCTCAGCATGGCAGCCTGGGGGCGCCTGGTCATGAGCTTGCTGCCCCCCTGCAGCTCACCAAGCACAGTCAGTCCCCCTAAAGGGTGCCCTTCAACGGTAGCCTGTGGGACCTCCGATGCTGCTTCCCCCAGGTGAGCCACCTGGCACAGACTGTACGCTTCTCTGAGGCTCTGTCCCTCCAGGTTCTGTGAGTGCTGTCTTTTGCCTCCTCTGAGCCCTCTGTCCTTTGACATGGCCGTGCCCCTCCCCCCTCCATGTGCTCAAGACTGTCCTTCTTACAGTAACTTCCTGCCTATGAGGACTCTCTCAGAAGATACGAAGCCTCCTCCCAAGCCCCCACGCCTCTATCTCCGAGAACCAGCCCCAGGGACTCCTGTAAGGGATTCTGGAGGTCGGGTGGCAATGCGGAGGTTGCCAAGCGGGAAAGAGGGACAGTAACTCTGCTCTGTTCTGAACACATCTGTCCCCACAGTGTACCAAGCGCCCCCACATGGACCCTAGAACTGGAGTAGTGCCCGCCCTGGCAGTCTTATCCACCAGGTACTCACTGGCTTCCATTCATTTAGAGACTTGGTTTTTTGGTGAGACAGGGTTTCTCTGTGTAGCCCTGGCTGTCCTGGAACTCACTCTGTAGACCAGGCTGGCCTCGAACTCAGAAATCTGCCTGCCTCTGCCTCCCAAGTGCTGGGATTAAAGGTGTGCGCCACCACCGCCCAGCTGTATCCAGTGCTCTTAACCACTGAACCATCTCTTCTTTGTTTCTTTATTTTCTCCTTCTCTTCTTCCTTCTCTTCCTCCTTCTTTCTCTGTGTAACTCTGACTGTCCTGGAACTCCCTATGTAGACCAGGTTAGCCTTGAATTCATGTTCTGACTGTCTCTGCCTCTAGAGTGCTGGGATTAAAAGTGTGCCCCACCACCACTCGGTTTGCATCCGACTTTTCTAAAGTTGGTTCTGGGCATGAAACGTAAGCCATTTCACTGACGGAGACTTACTCAGTCTTTTTTAAAAATAAGGTCTTGTAGTGTAACCCAGGCTGGTTGAACTTGTGGTTTTCCTGCTACTACAGTCTGGGTGCTGGGATTACAAGTGTACAGCATCACTCCTCGTACATACTGATTTGATTGACACCTCACTCCCTAGCTCCTTGGGTATCAAATTGACTTGCTCAATGCCTTTCTTTGCTGAATGCAGTTTATAAATTCTAGATGTGGGGACAGTCTAGGCCCTTTCTCTCTTGCAGGAATCCCCCCAGACTTCAAGACTTCCGATGTTTGGCTGTGCTGGGCCGGGGACACTTTGGGAAGGTAGGTTGTTGAGGATGATGTAGTGGAGTTAGTGAATGGGCGAGCATTGTCCCAGCACATTAGCTGGAGATGCTGGGATTGCAGGGTACTGTGTGGGGAGGGAGGTGAAGGCTCTCTGTCCTTACCTGGAGCCCAACTTTTTCTGGTCCCTAGGTCCTCCTGGTCCAGTACAAAGGAACAGGAAAATACTATGCTATCAAGGCACTGAAGAAGCAGGAAGTGCTCAGCCGGGATGAGATTGATAGGTGTGTATAACTGAGAAGTATGTGATCTTGGAAGCCTGGAGTGGCCAACCTGAGCTCCAAAAGGAAGCTCACGATCCCAAGGGCCAGGTTCACGCTCTCTTTTTGGCCCCGGGCAAGCCCTCTTGTCTTTTAGTAACCCAGGTACCTCTATAAATAGGACTGTGGTACTTTCGCAGGTTTGAAGCCTTCCCCACATGTGAACCATCAACTTAACTCCTTAGCTCCCTGAGTACTCAGCCAGCCAGAGGTGGTGTTTGGGTGTCAGGGCACACACAGCCCATGGAGGGAACATTCCATGTCTTCCCTTACAGCCTGTACTGTGAGAAGAGGATCCTGGAGACTGTGGGTCGTACAGGGCACCCCTTTCTGCTTGCTCTCCTTGCCTGCCTCCAGACCTCCAGTCACGCCTGCTTTGTTACTGAGTTTCTGCCTGGAGGAGACCTCATGATGCAGATTCACGAGGATGTCTTTCCTGAGCCTCAGGCCTGGTGGGTTTTCTAGTTACTTGATGCTTGCTCCCTTGGGGATAGGGGAGTACCCAGCAGACAAAAAGCACAGGATTGTGAGGAGTCTTGGTGGGACATTACAGCATGTGAGGACTTCATTGGCATAGCTGTGGATGGAATCTGTCATCACAGTTTTCTGAGGTTGCTGCACAGATGAGAGTCATGTTTGCTAATGGCCTACCACAGGACTGTAGCAAGTCTGCCTAACCAGCTCCAGTTGCTGCTCTGCTTACAACAGTCTAACTCAGCACATCAGCTTTCACCCTAGTGTGTGACCCTGTGTCAAATCTCAGATCCTCATTTTAATGCGTGGCTGTGCATGGCCACCTGCGATTGAATGCAGGAGCCCTCAGCCGCCAGAAGAGGGCACCAGATCTCCTGACTCTGATAGAGGAAATCCTGTTTAGGTATGGGTAGTGGGACAAAGAGTAGTACTTCCTATAAATGCCAGGCCATCTCTCTAGCCTCTCAGATCCTGACTTGAGTGAAAGTCATGATGACTATCCCCCCCCCCCCCAGGCTGCTGGGAAGATGTCCACACTGAGCTTTGAACCTAGGGCTTAGTGTGTGTCAGGCTCTACCACTGAGCTACATCTTCAGCCCTTTATTTGTGTTATGTTTTTTTTGGAGGGGGTAGGGGGGTGAGACAGGGTTTCTCTGTACAGCCTTGGCTGTCCTGGAACTCATTGTGTAGACCAGGCTGGCCTTGAACTCAGAAATCCACCTGCCTCTGCCTCCCAAGTGCTGGGATTAAAGGCGTGCATCACCACTGCCCAGCTTGTGTTAATGGTTTTTTTCAGAGGGTTTTTCTGTGTAGCCCCGGCTTTTCTGGAACTTGCTCTATATACCAGGCTGGCCTCGAACTCAGAGATCTGCCTGCTTTTGTCTCCTGAGTGCTGGGATTAAAGGCATGTACCACCACCACCACCACCAGGCTTTTGTTTGCTTTTTGAAATAAGGTTCCACTATATAGACCGGTCTGGCCTCAAACTTGCTATCCTCCAGCCTCAGCCTCCCAAGTAGCTGGGATTATAGACCTATGCTACTAGACCCAGTAGCTCTGCCGCAGCTGAGCACAGGAGGACAGGTCATTCACACATAACACCGGGATACTTTGGGCCCTTCCAGCATTAGTTTGTGTAGTCTCGTCCATGCCTGAGTCTGGCCAGGGCCTTCTGGTACCTCCCAGTGCCAGGCCTGAATTCTTCCTGTACCTCCTTCAGCTTCTACCTGGCATGCGTGGTCCTGGGGCTGCAGTTCCTCCATGAGAAGAGGATTATTTACAGGTAGGCTTTGCCCAGGGGATGTGAGGGTGGGCCGGGGAGCTTTCCCTGTGCTGCTGTTGTGCCCCAGGTCTCAGCCCTTTGATCTTCACCATTCCGCCATCAGGGATCTGAAATTGGATAATCTACTACTGGATGCCCAGGGGTTCCTCAAGATTGCAGACTTTGGGCTGTGCAAGGAAGGTAGGCTCCTGTCCTGGAATCACATCCTCTTGTCTTGCCCAGGCCAGCCAGAAACCTTTCTACTCATGGGTGTCCAGCCCTGCCCTTCTTCCTGACCCTCATTAGGGGAACAGCTGAGAACACCCTAATCTGTGGTTGGCCAGAGAAGCTATAACCTCGCTCATACAGTCACTGCACGACGACCATGGCCTACAGAGCCTAGGGGGCATAGCAAACCTTGTTATTGGGCATCATAAAGGCTGGCACCAATTGATAAATGTATGTATGTATGGTATATACCTCACATATATATATATATATATACACACACACATATATACATATATGTATATGTTACACTATGTGTGTATGCATGATTTCATTGCTGGGTTTTGACCCATGGTCTCACATACACTAGGCAACTGCTCTACTACTGAGTCACACCTCCATCTCTGGCCTTGATTTTTTTAAAAACTGCTTTGTATGTGTATGGGTGCTTTGTAGCATGTATGCCTGTGCACCAGATGTATGTCTAGTGCCCATGGAGGCCAGGAGCAGCCTTCAGATACCTTGAAACTGGAGACGTTCACAAGCTACCACGTGGGTTCTGGGAATCAAACGTGTCCTTTCTTAACCAGCGAGCCACCTCTTCAGGCCCCTTCCCCCATTGACTCTTATAAGCAGAACTATAGTGAGTGAGCCACAGCCAGCAGGCACTGGTGTGGATGTTGGTTTGCAGGAATTGGCTTTGGTGACCGGACCAGCACTTTCTGTGGCACCCCAGAGTTCCTGGCTCCCGAGGTTTTGACGCAGGAGGCTTACACACGGGCTGTGGATTGGTGGGGGCTGGGTGTGCTGCTCTATGAGATGTTAGTGGGTGAGGTAAGTGCTAGGGCAGGGCTTCCAGGGCCTCTGGGGGTAGGGACAGTGGGATAGCCTGCATAGCCTGCTGAACCCCAATCTCCACAGTGTCCATTCCCAGGGGACACAGAAGAGGAGGTGTTTGAATGCATCGTCAATGCTGATGTCCCATATCCCCACTTTCTGTCAGTGCAAGGGCTCGAACTCATTCGGAAGGTGAGACCCAAGGTCCAGGGCTTGGCTGGGCAGCTGCTTGTAACTCGTGGGTACCCTGCTTCCACCTTGGGGCCCTATAGCATAGCTTAAGTACAGTACCTGTAGGGCAGCCAGTGTCTGGAGTGGCGTGCCCTCAGGTTAACATCCTGCCCTACTTCCTGACAGCTCCTCCAGAAGTCCCCAGAGAAGCGGCTAGGGGCAGGAGAACAGGACGCAGAGGAGATCAAGGTTCAGCCATTCTTCAGGGTATGTAGCCAGAACCCAGCAGTCTCCTTTGCCTGGTGAGGTGGGGAGGCTGGGCGACCTCTGGGGTCTGCTGTACCCACATTCTCATACTTCCTTTACCTTGTTTCAGACTACCAACTGGCAGGCCTTGCTGGCCCGCACTGTCCAGCCCCCCTTTGTGCCTACCCTCTGTGGGCCTGCAGACCTTCGTTACTTCGAGGGAGAGTTCACCAGCCTGCCTCCAACCCTGACCCCACCAGTCCTCCAGAGTTCCCTCACCGCACGCCAACAGGCTGCCTTCCGGGACTTTGACTTTGTGTCTGAGCAGTTCTTGGAGTCCTGAGGGTCTCCTGGCACCTCTGCCAGACTGTAGGAAGCCTCCACTCATCCATGTGCCTGGGCCAAAGTATTTAACGAGCATGTGGGATTCCAGGTAGTGGCTGTGGGGCTGCTGTTCGAGGCTCTTCTCAGTGTCCCTGCTGTGTCTATAACCCTCTCCTTATTCTTCTGCTTCCTGGGAGACCCCAGACCAGGAAAGACCCCACGGCAGCGTGGTTTCTCTTTTTAATACTTGACTTTATATAGACTATTAAATTAATAAAACTGTACACTCGAGGTAGCCAGGCCAGGGGTTGTGCTGGCGTCTAGGTTCTCTTTGAACACGCCTCCCCCAACTTATCTCCTTTTCCTCTATGTCTTCCTTTAGGGAGTGACAGGGGGGTTCTGTCTGCTTCTCTGCTGAGGCTGGAAGCCCTAGGAAGGAGTAAAGGCCTTCGGCTCACTGGGCTCATCTCCAGCTGGCACAGCCTCTGGCTTTTAGGCACAAAGCAGCCTTCTCTCCAGCAACCCTAGACAACCTGGCTGCTGCCTTCCCCGTCTTCCTCAGCCCAGAGTGTCTCCCAGGGTCCAGAGGGCCAACCACAGAAAAAGTGGGCCAGATTTCGAGTCGGACCTCGGTCAAAGGGGTTGCTGGTGCGCTGGCGGAGGTAGGAGATTCGGTGTGAGGATATGAACTCCCAGGTAGTAGTGTTCCTGGCTACCAGGTAGAGGTGGGAGGCCAGGAGCAGGCCAACCACTAAGGCAAAGAAGGAGAGCAACAGGAAGGTGGTGAACAGGAGCCCAGCAGACCGGAGCCACAGCCCCCAGGGCTGGAAGAACTGGAGACCAGACCTAGAGGGCAGGGATGGAGAGCTAGGGCTGGGGAATGCAGGGTCCCAAGGAGTCCTGCTCCGTGCATGCCTGTGTGCATGCCATCTGCACTGCCCCCATGCACCTACCATGCCAAGCACAGGCCCCACAGCAGAACCACCAGCTGCAGTGCCAGGTAGGCCACAAAGAGCGGATGGTTGCGTTCACCCACACAGTTCTCCATCCAGGGACAGTGGTGATCGTAGCGGCGAACACAGCGGCGGCACTCACGACAGTGCCGGGCACGCAGGGGCTGCTGTGGGTACAGAGGGCAGTTTGGGCTCAGTGCTGCCCACCCCGGTGGGTCCTCCTTTGGGGAGAGGGCTGAAGACCAGAGGCAGGTCCTAACTTTGGGAGGCATTCCTGAAGAGGAGGCAGGGTTAAAGTGCCAGGGTACCAAGGCAAGGAGTCTTAATTTGGCCCACTTCCTCCCACAAGAGTATGTGTGTATCACCTACCGGCACCAGGCAGTATCTGCAGCGCCGAAGTGGGATAGCCTGAGGAACCATGGCTCTCTGTTCCTCCTTGGACTCCTCCTGAAAATGAGACAAAGGCTAGGAGTTTGGCTTGGGGGTATCTCCTTCCTTGGAAGGCAGATGATACTGGGGGCATTTCTTTCAGAGCCACTTGGTTCCAATTGTGCAGGACTTGGGGCCTATCCCATGTAGAAGGGAGGCATGCATACTAGATGCTTGGTGGCCTTTGCAAGACAATTGTCCTCACTTGGGTCTTGGTGATATCATCATTGTAGGAGCAAAAAACACAGGGTGGGCAAGAGGCTTCATCAAGATGCCCCCACAATGTATGCAGCTCAGGGCTTAACATCGATATGTTTCTGAGGTCTCACTTCCCTGCTGGCCCAAGGAGGTGTTTGGACCTCACGGTCCCTGGTTACCTGAGGCTGGGGCTGAGTAGTCACGTAGCCGGGGTCCATGAGTGACACAGCCAGATAAAGCAGCAGGGAGCTCAGCACCAGGAGCAGGAAAGTGAGGGGCAGGAACAGCTCCCCTTGCTCTTCCCATTGGCGTAGCTCTGGGGAAGCCAGAGGACAGTGAGGCCCATAGCAAGAGAAGAGAAAGTAGCTGGAGGTGATGGAAAGGCTAGACCCGATGGATGTGAAAGGGGAAAGGGATTCCCCATGGGAGGACTCAGCTCTCAAGAAGGGTGGGGCCAGGAGCTCCAGCTAGGAAAGTCCCAGCCTGTTTAAACCGGTGGTAATGAATGAGGATTCTGGAGAGGTGGGAGGGGTGAGAAGTAAGGGGACATGGTGACACCAGACAGCTGAGTGTAGGCAACTCTAGTACCCTTAGTTGAAAGAGAGCAGAGGTTTTGAAGGTGGCTGACTCCTGGTGTGGAAGCCTGAGGACAAAGGGCAAAAGCAATGGTGGGAAGGCTGCAGAGGAAGCCTCAGTGGTGGGCTCTGTTGCTTCTAGAAGGGAAACCCAGGTTGCGGGGAGGCGGTGGGGGGTGCTGCTGAAGGGAATGATGGGGAAAGGAGATCCGATTGTCCTCCCCGAAGGCGAAGGTGGGAAACCTGCTCCCCGCTATAGTGGCGTTCTTTGGGGCAGTTAGTCGTCTCTTAGGATTTTGGGGAGTGGACCAGAAAGCCAAGTCCTTAAGTCTAGTCGATTTCTTAATCTTATTTAGGGAGCGGTTGAGAGGCAATTTCTGGGAAGCCCAGGGGTGGGAGAGATGAGGCCTCTGGTCGGTCCTCGGATTTGATGGGCTCTGGTGGTCTTTGGATGGATGGATATCTGTCGGTGACAGGAAATTACAGGGATTCATTAGGGACTAACTTGGGAATCGGGCGGAGAGAGGATGGCCCCTGGACCGACATATGAGAAAGACGCTTGAGGTGGGAGATGGAAATGGAGATCTCAATGTGTCGAGGATTAGGGGGACCCCGGTGAAGCCCACACGTGAAGGGAACCACGCGGGATCGGGTGGGCTCAGGGTGGCGCGGTATCTGGCTCACCGGTGTCGTGCAGGAAGAGCACCAGAGTGATTCCCCAGGTCAGCACGGTGTGCCCAGTCCGCACCAGCATCCCAGAGTTGAGCAGCGGCCAGAGAGCCATGGCCTTGGCCCCCGCCCGAGCCCACCCGGAAGAAGCGCGCGGAAGGTGGGGCCGCGGAACAACGGGGCTGCGGCAACGCGGGGATTGGTGGCTCTGCACTAGGGGCGGGGCACGGGCGGCTCAGGGAGGCTATCTATTGGGTGCCACCAGCGGCCCCTCAGGCCAACAGGTGCCCGAGGAGGCTGAGGGCTGGGCCCGCGCGTGCACAGCCCATAACTCCCTAACTCCGCCTCCTGTGGGCCAGGTAACTTTGCAAAATCCGGAGCGGAAGCCTCCGAAGACAACCCCCCCACCCCCACATGCGCATGCGTGCCTGTCTTTGATTCCCGGAGGCCACGCAGTGCTAGCTCCTAAGGGGCGATGGGCCGGGCTTGCACGAGGTACGCCTTGATGACATCCTTGCTTCTTATTCGTTTTCTGATATTGCAAACGGATGATGGGAAAGAGGAGGGTTCTGGTACGGAATCTGGACATGCATGGTCCAGCTTGGTGTCAGAAATAAATTGTCCGTCCCATGATATTCGAGGCAAGTTACTGAACTTATTTAAGCTACTTTCTGCTTCTTCAATGGGGTTGGTGATAGTACCCACGTCATAGACAGGCATCTGTCTCCCCTGCTACCACCACGACCCAGCCAGCCAGACTTTCTCTCCTTGTATTCCTAGGACCTCCCCCATTCAGCTGACTTCCACCTGATTACCCTCTTCCAGCCCAACCACCGGCCCCCCACCAGTATGCACGGGATTTGTTTTGATTAAATAGACATCCCTTTTTATGTAGGGGAACTGACTTCCCAAGGCCAGGGTGGTTCTGGAAGGATTAGTTGTCCATCGTGTGTGTGTGTGTGTGTGTGTGTGTGTGTGTGTGTGTGTGT
>NW_022196897.1:17959759-17964514 GCF_008632895.1 Mastomys coucha
GTGTGTGTGTATGTGTTGGGTGGGTGTCTGGGGGGGGTAAGACCAATCAGGCTATTTCATGAGATTAAACAGAGGCTGGGGATTAACACAATTGGTATAGTGTTTGTCTAGCAAGCTGTAAAGGCCGGGTTAGGTCCCCAGCATGGTATATATATATGGTATGGTGGTGCATGCTTGAAATCTCAAGGAGCTGGTGGTAGAGGCAAGAAAGTTCAAGGCCATCCTCTATACATGTGGAGGGAGGGGGCTAAAGCCAACTGTGTGACAGAAAAGCTTGTCCCAAAAGAAGGGGTTGGGCTGCCCACACCTTTTTTATTTATTTGTTTTATGTAAGTACACTGTTACTTAGGACACATCAGAAGAGGGCATCAGATTCCATTATAGATGGTTGTGAGCCACCATGCAGTTGCTGAGAATTGAACTCGGGACCTCTAGGAAGAGCAGTCAGTGCTCTTAACCACTGAGTCATCTCTCCAGCCCCTGCCCACACCTTTTTTTTTTTCCCGAGACAGGGTTTCTCTGAGTAGCCCTGGCTGTTCTGGAATTCATTCTGTAGACCAGGCTGGCCTTGAACTCAGAAATCCACCTGCTTCTGCCTCTCAAGTGCTGGGATTAAAGGCATGTGCCACCACAGCTCCCTGCCCATACCTTTAATCCCATCCTTTGGAATGCAGAGACAGGCAGATGGCCAGCCGGGTTGGTCCATATAATGAGTTCTAGGCCAGCCAGGGCTGAATAGTGAGGCTCTTGTCCATGGAAAAATAAAAAATAAACAACAAAACACACATTCATTTTTGAGTTGGGGAGTGTGTGTGTGTGTGTGTGTGCAAGCTGATGTGATAGCTCACAGAAATGAAAGGATAGCTCTAGCTGTTGGTTCTCTCCTGCCATGTGGGTTCCAGGAACAGAAATCAAGACATCAGGCTTAGAGGCCGATTGCTATTGTATGTGTGTAAATTTGCCTGAATGTATGTCTGTGCACCATATTTGTGCCTAGTGTTTGCAGAGGTTATAAGAGTATCAGGTCCTCTGGAGTTACAGATGGTTATAAGCACTATGTGAGTACTGCAAACTAAACTGAGGTCCCTTGCAAGAGCCACAAGTACAATGGGGGCATGGTGGTGCATGCCTTTGATCTCTGGACTCCAAGGCAGAGGTAGCCTAGTCTCATAGTCTGGGGCAGCCTGAGCTGCATAGAAAGAAAGGTCTTATTTTGGGATGGGGCAGCTGGCTGGTGAGGCAGAGGCAGGTAAGTGGATCTTTGGAGTTTGAGACCAGCCAGTGTAGTCTACAGAACAAGTTCCAAGACAGCAGGGATACACAGAGAAACCTTCACTGGGAATGTGGGGGTGGGGGGCAAGTAGCGGGTAGGGAGGGTGTACAAGTGCTCTTAACCACCACGGCATCTCCCCATTCAGTAGGGGGGTTTTGTTTTGCTTTTTATTTTTATTGATTGATTGATTGATTTTTTAATGTGTATGAGTATACTGTAGCTGTACAGATGGCTGCTGGGAATTGAACCCAGGACCTCTGCTTGCTCAGCCCCACTTGCTGTGGCGTAATACACTGTAGCTGTCTTCAGACGCACCAGAAGAGGGTGTCAGATCTCATCATGGGTGGTTGTGAGCCACCATGTGGTTGCTGGGATCTGAACTCAGGACCTTCAGAAGAGCAGTCAGTGCTCTTACCCACTGAGCCATCTCGCCAGCCCCTTGTTTTGTTTTTTAAATAAATAAATAAATAAGCAAATAATAGTAGTAATAATAATAATAATCAGCCTGTGGTGGCGCCTTTAATCCCAGTACTCTGAGGCATAGGCAGGTGGAGTTTGAAGCTAGTCTGGTCCACAAAGCAAGGTCCAGGATGGCTAAGGCTACACCAAGAAACCCTGTCTCAATAAAAATAAAAAAACCCAAAAATCAGTGTATTTATTTGTGCTTTTCTGGGTGTGTGGGCTGCAGGAGACTGGCCTCTTTCCCTATATGGTTCCTGGGAATGGAACTCAGATAGTTAAGTCTTAGTGGCAGGGCTCCTTGTGGCTAAGCTATATGTGTGGCACAGCCAGTAAGATCCCTGGATGGGCGGGCAGAGAGGTGGCTCAATGGTTTATGCTTGCTGCTGTCTTCCAGGAAGTTTGGGTCTCAGCACTTATACCACCTAGTTGTGACCTGCTGCCCTCTTCTGGTCAGCATGGGCACTGTACACAAGTAGTGTACACATACAAAATAACTAAATTGAGTTTATAAAGAGCCCTGGATATCCAGGGCTCTGTGCTGTGTGCTGACCCTTAGCATAGCGCTGATGTGCTGTTCGCAGTCCCATGGAGTGGTAGGTATCATAGGCTAGCATCAAGAAGTAGCCAGGTGGCGCGATGGAGTGAGCAGGAGGCAATGTTCCGGACCCTGGGAAGAAAGGGCACCTGGGCTAGGAGCACATCGTGCCCCCTCCTTTGCTATGGTAGCCTGAGCAGGCCTATCACCTCTTGAGTCCATGTACCCATCTGTGGGCTGAGAATGTGGAGTGAACAAGGGAAAGCCCAATACATATGTGCACACAGACAGCCACTCTAGCTCCAGACTCAGATAACCCACTTAAATTCAAGGCAAACTACCACATGTGATGCCCTTTCTGCCTAGGCCCTGTGGACTGCCAGTGATAAAAAGCACTGGTTGGGCTCTGCTGCGGGGGAAGAGGGGACCTCTGTTTTATCAGGAAGGGTTCGGACAGCATGCCAGCTCCTGGAACTGTTTAATCTGGTCCTGGCACTCCTGCTCACACCCTCTGTGTGGTCTGGAGAGCATGTGGCAGGTTTGTGAGCAGCTGCTTAGCTCTGCCCTCCCACCCGCACCTGCAATACTTTTGGTATTGCATCTCAATGGGACTGTCTCCCTGTGTGCTCGCCATGGCAAGGCCCTCTGTCTGATAGCATCTCTGTCTGAGATGCTATCCCTGGCAGGCTCCACCTTTCCACTGGGTTCAGCTCAGCCTAGAGCAGAGAACCCCCCTGCTGGCTGGTTCTCAGAGTAGAGAGCCCCCCCCCCCCGTTGGCTCCCCCTCTTCTCCATCCATAGGGAGCTATATGATACCATCTAGCACCCATGAGACCTGAGCCACTTCACCATGCCACTAGGAGTCCTTCCCCTCTTTGCTGGAGAATGTTAAGTTTATAGTTACTTTGTGTCTCTCCCAGCAGGCTATGCCATCTCCCAGGGGCTCTGCCAGTCTGGTGGGCAGCCATGACCTCAGTATCTGGGCACAGAGATGTGGAGAGAATGTCACAGACACATACCTCAGTCTGCCACCTGTGTCCTGCCTGTGGGCACATAAACCTACAGTAAAACTACTCACACTCCAGGAGACACCTAGCTCCTTTCCTGACCTCTGACTGTGCACCCCAACCCAGTGTCCCCCAGTCTTCTCTGGAAAGAAAAGACACCACTCTTCTGCACTTTGCACAAAATGTATTTCTGTGACATCCTGAAGTACAGACATTTTCCCCAGACCCAGGTAGGAAAGCAGTGGGAAGCGAGCTCTGCTCAGGGCCTGCAGGGCCAGAGAGCGTGGGATGGAAAGGAAGGGCTGAGGCTGCCCAAGTACTGCATGGGGGAAGCAACCTGGCCAGGGAGTTTCCTCTGGAAATATCAGGTGCCTCTCCCTGAGTTCTGGGAACAGCTGGGCCCCTTCTGACTGTAGGCAGACAACCCCAGAAAAACAGGCACAGAGAAGAAAGAGGGCAGAAAAAGCTACAGCAGCGGCTGCCTCCGGGGTCAGCTCTGCTCCCCAAGCCTTCTTGTGTGCACAGGTCTCCTCAGTAGCTGCATCAATGGAAAGCAATGCTGAGATACAATGACGGGGTTCACGAGGTACCCAGAGAGCTTCCTGTCGCTCTGCATGTCACACAGCGCAGCAGCTTCTCAGGGACAGACTGACTGGGCTGGAGGGACAGAGGACTGCCCAAGTGCTGGTCTGGAGGTGGCTTCCTGCTGCCACTGTGAGGTTGGAATGGGGCCCTCCTGTCTTGGAGGAGGGTGCTGTAGTATCTTCGGGACAGTGGGTGGGCTCAGCTCTGCTGCTGGTGGGGGTACCTGGGCACTGGGGTGCTGTGGGCAGATAAGGGCTACAGAACAAGGAAAGACCCTGGTCCCGGAAGATGCCAGCTGCCAGAGCTGAGGCGGTTTGGGGCATGTTTGGCAGAAGGGGCAGTGGAATTGCCCCTGAGTTCTGACCATCTCTGGGCTGGAACCTTCAAAAGCCTGGGGCCTGAGGGAGACTTGAGGCAGCCTCCATAGCAGCATGGCCACAGACAGACCTGGCCAGAGAGCAGTGGGCCAGCAGATCCTGCATCTCCAGGATCCTCTGGACAGGAGCTGCTTGGCCTAAGGCCTGGGAACAGCTTACTCTTTTGGCCCCAGATGGCTCACAGCCTGGAGCACCAAGGCTTCTGGGAAACCCAGTAGGGCTGGACTTAATCCAAACCTCACCAGCCTCACTCACCTGGGAGCCTGAACAGGGCACTCAGGCAGGGATCAGGGATGTCAGCAGCCTGCTAAGGGCCAGCTCCTCCCACAACAGACAGGAGCCAGGGTCTGAGCTCACTGGGAAGGGCCCAAGCACTCACAGCGTTAGAGGTAAGCCTGGCTGGGGCAGGAGGGAACATGGCAGCGACAAAAGCTTGGAGGCGGATCGAGAGTGGCAAGGAGCTGCAAAGACTTGGGAGAAGTCATACACACAAAACTTCACACTTCCTAACCAAAA
>NW_022196897.1:17964524-17983621 GCF_008632895.1 Mastomys coucha
AAAAAAAAAAAAAAAAATATATATATATATATATATATAATATATATCTCACTAACATTAAGGAAACGCGTCGGCTGTGCAAAAGTCCTCGCTGTCTCTTCACCCTGTGGGAGGCTCCGCAAAGGGACCTGCCCACTAGACCTCCAGCGCTTCCTCCTGGCCTGTGGTCCGAGCTGTGTGGCCTCTATCTGGACGTGTCCATGTTCTCCTCTCTAAAGTTACTGCAGTGCTCAATCACCTTGCTGGATGAAACCGGGGAGAGCATTGGAGGATGGCTAAGGAGAGCGGCTCTCCTGGAGCCCCACCACTACTTAACAAGCTCTAAGAGTGACCCTGACATAGACTTGAATGATGTGCCAATGACTGGCAGCATGCCTGGGTAGTACCACCTGTGGCCATGAATGCTGCCACTGCCCTCAACTTAGGAAAGGAGGAAGTCCTACAAGCAACCAGACCTGACCTCCCAAACTCACTGCTGCCCTCTTCAGTGTTCGCCCTGTGCACCAGCTCTTCCTCTCCTCAGAAGTCCACAGGGGGACCCCAAACAGACTGAAGATTTGCACGGGCAGCTATGCTGGCTCTAGGCCTTGAGCTCCCTGGCTCAGCCTGGTCCTCAGAAAACTGCCACCCATTACAGTTGGACCTTGCAACGCTTGCCTGTTCAACAGGGAGACTCTGGATTTTGGGGTTTACTGCAGCCTCCATTTGCTGACAGGTTGCACTAAGGGCTTTTGAGAAGGAAATTCCCAGGATAGTTCATTCCTTGATGCAGAGGACCTGCTGGCTCAGACACATCTCAGGTCTCAGGGGATCACTGACAAGCCCCATCCGAAAGTCCTAGAACTTGTTTAACATAGATAGCCCCAAGCCCACTGGTAAAAAGTCTGCAGGCAGCTGTTCAGTTCTAACACTTTCCAGGGGACTCCCAAGGGACACTAAGTTTGAGGACTAGTCAGTTAAAACTGAAACAGTCCCTTCACCAAAAATAATGAATGGGCGAGCTGCTGATATCTCCAGGACAGAAAGGCATGGGGATAGGGGTGTTTCTGAGCCTCGGGCTACACTGTGCTCAGATTTATGACAAAGAGAATTGATCCAGGAGAGAGGAAGGCAAGCCCACTGATTCTAACATGTGGTATGCGCATTCTAGTGCACACACAGAGGGACAATCAGAACTGAGGCTTAAACATTCAACAATGATTCCCAGAGACACAGAAGTCCGTGAGGACTCTGGCATGCCTGGACCCCTTAACTCTGATATTGCCTCTGTGTGTGTGTGGGTGTGCGCGTGCGTGTGTGCGTGCACACACGCCCGTCCTGTACATCCTAGGCAAGGGCTGTACCGCTGAGCTTCATCCCAGCCATCGAAGGGCTCATTTCCCTGGTGGCCTTCATCCTCACACTTGCGTTCAAATAACCCAGCACTATGTGCATGTGGCCTCTAACATACTCCTCACCATACTGAATCCATCTTTATTGGAATAGCATTGGTCAAAAATAATGCAGAGTTCTTGCTAGTGCTCCGTGACAAGGAGGGTTCTCAGTGGGAGTCAGAGGAAGCCAATTGAGCCCTGGAGAGCAGACCAGCTCCCCTGACAGTTGAGAACCTGTCTGTCATCCATCAGCAGACGACAGAGGCCCCTGCTGGATACCCATACACTGTTTGCTCCACACTCAACCCTGATAACTCCTGGGGATTTCTGCCATTCCCACTGTGCCCTTTGCCCTCCACACCAAGGCACCTAGTCAGGAATGCAGCTTGTTTCTTACCGGGCCATCTCCTTGGTTTCCTGCCGAGCAGTAGCCATCTTGATTAAGCCCCTCAGAAGGGGCATCCCACCTTCTTTAATCAGCAGGGGGCAGTACTTGTCAGCTACAAGGTAGGAGCAATAGTGAGGACGGTGTCCACCTACCAGCCTGTCCCCAGACACCCAGGCTGTTTCCAGAACTGCTCTACAGTTGCTTCCTGGGGCCACATGGAGGGAATGGGCAAGTCCTTGGGAAAGACACTTCCCATTGTTCCCCAGAAATTGTGGTTACAAGTTCCCTGGAGTTAGTCCTATGGAAAGGCCCACAGCATGACCTCTCTCTGAGAGGTTTGTATCATGACAGGTCCCAGGGAGTGCTGGAACCAGAGTCCCCAGGCAGCGGCTCACTTAATGATATTGCTAGTAAGACACCCTAGGTGACTGTGGTGACCACCCAGGTGTCTGTCTGCCCTGTAAGTGGCAAAAAGACTGGGAAGTTCACTCACAGGTGGGGCAAGAGTGTGGAGAGCGGCACCTCTGACAGTGCACTAGGCTAACCGGCACACTGGCATCCCCCCAATGCCAACAGTTACGCTCTATGTTCTCTCCTGTGTGCCAGCTCCTTGTGGACATGCTGTGTTCAGCTGAGTGACTGTCTGAGCCAAGGAAGGGGAGGCACTCACGGTAGACAGACACGAGGTTGTACAGGGCCCAGGTGGCCCAGTGCTGGCTGACTGGAGAAATGCCCTGGGGAAGGAGGCGGAGGATCGGCTCAAAGGACCTGCAGGAGAGAGACCACTGTTACCTGGAGGCTAGGAGGGGGAGGCTTTCTCCTTTGAGTTCCTCCATGCAGGGTCCTATGGGCAGCATGGACAAGCTGTAGGATGCCAGGGCCCTGCTGCTGGCTCTACCAAGGAGCTTGCTCTGGAGAAGATCAAAGTCAGAGAAGAGGGGAGAGGGCAGAAAGCTAGGGTCTTGGCAACCAAGAGAGTGAACCGGTAAGGAAGAGAGCCTTGGGAGAAACCTACTATAACTCTAGACCAGGCTGCAGCTCCATCCCCCAAACCAGAAAATCTCATCGGCAAAGCTTCAGAAGGGCCCTGGGATTCAGCTTCCTGACTCCCAGGGACCTGAGGTCTGAGCAAAGCCGAACACGGTGGCCCATCCTTTCAACAGTTTAATGTAAATGACCAGCTGTGTAGTGTGGCAAGGAGAATTGATCTGATGACTACAATCCACTCACAGTACAGTAAGGACTGAGGCCAGCTGGACAGGGGTGGGGTGACAGGTGACTTATGTATTGCTGTGTGTAACATGCATATGAGACAGGCCTTGGATATTCACACACATGTTAACGAGTGGGAGATGTGCCTCTCACACACTGGACCTTACAGTGAGTGAGGGCCTTTGGAGAACTGAACCAGGGTGGAAAGCCCTGGCACACCATGTTGGGACACCAAGCAGCTTCCGATTCTCCATGCTGTGTACCTTCCCATCTCTGACCTGTAGTTGATATTCCTTCGGGAGTTGATATCCCAGCTCTGGATGGCTGCCCACATACGCTCCTCCACCTCTGCCCGCTGGGGTTCACAGACACCCCAGGCCTCAGGCCCATCAAACATGATGTGAGATAAGACACCACAGGCGTTGTAAGAAACCTCAATGCCGTCAGCCTTGCTCTCCAGCAGGTTGCTACCAGGAAGACAGAAAAACCATCATGCACTCGTGGACGGCACCCTAGACCCTGTTGCCACGGCCACTACTCTACGTCCTCCGGCTTCAGCCTTGTGAGTACCAGGATTATAGGCTTGTACCATTGGGCTCAGCTGTAAATCACTTGGCTCTTTTTTGTAATATTTTTGAGTCAGGCTGGCTTGGAGCTTGCTCTATAGTCAAGATTCCTGCTTCATTTCCCAAGTGCTAGGGTTACAAGTTCATATCACAACATCTAGCCACTTGGTATTCATAGCTAGGTCCCAGTCCCCATGGTGGCTTGCAATCACTTGTGCCCTGCAGCTTCAGGAAGACCCAAAGCCTTGGCCTTTATGGGCAGCTGCACTCATGGGCACATACCCATCCCTCACATACACAGGATTCAAAGCATGATCAAAGAAAAACAAAAAGCACATTATAGGGGCTGGGGTGGTTAAGATTATAAGGGTTCAGCGGTCAAGAGTACTGACTGCTCTTCCAGAGGTCCTGAGTTCAATTCCCAGCAACCAAGTGGTGGCTCACAACCATCTGTAATAGGATCCGATGCCCTCTTCTGGTGTGTCTGAAGACAGCTACAGTGTGTTCATATACATAAAGTAAATAAATAATTAAAAAAAAACACATTATAGATAGAAGGCTGTATCAATAACAGAAACCTAGACAGAGCACAGTGTGTTCACAGTATACACACAACTATTCTGAGTATTCTGGCAGCCCAGGAAGTACCAACCTGAAGACGCTGATGAACTGGGAGGTCATCAGCTGAGGCCGCAGCTCCTTCACCTCTGCTACATTCCCCAAGAGCCCTAGCATGTTCCGGTGTAGCTCCTGCTTCTCTGGGAACTCCTGGGGAACGAGAGCCAGCAAGGCCTTCATGTCTGATATTGTTACCCTGCAGGTTTTGTGGGCACCTGTGTGAAAGGACCTTCTAGATAAAGGAGAGGTACAGTAGGCCAACCCCAACTTTCCAGTGCTCCCAGGACAGAGGCTGGGAAGAGAGCTGACTTTGGGGATGATTGTGGCTCCACTTGCCACAGTTCAGAAGAGTCCTTTTTGGGAAGCCCCTAAGAAGCTACAGAAAAGAACAGAATTCTGGGCAAAATTGTATCTTGTTAGCAGGGAATGGTTAGCAGGGCAGGCAGAACAGAACAGGTTGGGGGTTCCCTGACAGAAGGGATCTCAGGAGGTACAGCTGGATGGCTCGGCTGAGAGGAGGTTCCTGGCACTTCTTTCAACAGCAGACATGGTTTGTGTGGCTGACCCTGTGTGCCCACGGGAAGCTTGTGTGGGATAGCACCTGCTGGGTAGCAGCCTGTGGGATGGTGGCAGCCCGGGCACTGCCTACCTTCAGGCAGTCGAGAAAGAGCTTCATGCCATTGAAGTTGAGGAACATCTCGCAGTTGTCAGGTGTCTCATCTGTGATGTTCCACAGGGCACTCCAGGAGAACTCCATGACCTGGTCACACTGTGAAGGAGGCACAATTCAGTTATGTCCTCCTGAGGACACATGACCAACTCTGGCACAGAGGGTTCTAGAATGAGGGCAGAGTGTGTGAGGCTCTGCTTACCGTCTTGTCTAGCAGTTTCTTCTGGATCAGCTTCAACATGGTCTGTGGGCAGAGGAGAGAGGCTGCCTGGGGCCAGGACTCCACCAGCTTAGGAGCTCAGCAGAGAGGGAGGCACTGCCCTGTCCCGGGTGACACAGCCTGGCAGCGTCCAATTCTACAGGTTTTTTGGAAGTGGTTTGGGAGTGGTCAAGGACACACCTGGGCACTTGTCATAGTGCTTCCCTGATAGGGGCTTCACTTCCCCAGGGATAAAGGAGGGTGGCAATTGATGCACCTAACCCCCAAATCTTCCTTTCCTTCCATATTTATCCTGTCCCAGGTGCTAGGCTAAGAATTTATTCATACCAGGCCAGAAAGGCATAGTGACGAAGGGCCAGCCCTGGGTCTTTTGTCATAGGGCTTACTGCATGGAGCTGAGTAGAAGTAGTTAGAAGACAGAGAAGACCACACAGTCATAAGCAACAGTCACATTAACAAATTCTTCTGAAAGCCAGGCGTGGTGGTACAATCTAATCCCAGCACTCAGAAAGCAGAGGCAGGTGGATCTCTGAGTTCAAGGGCAGCCTGGTATACATATCAAGTTCCAGGACAGCCAGGGCTACACAGAGAAACCCTGTCTGAAAAACAAAACAAAAGAAATTCTTCTGAGGTGGGCATGGTAGTACACATCTTTACTACAAGCACTAATGGGGGAGGTAGAGGTTAAGTTATCTTTCTGACTTAGAGACCAGCCTTTGGTACATAGCAAGTTCTGGGCCAGCCAGGGCTACATAGAAAGACCTTGTCCCAAACAAACAAACAAACAAACAAACATGCAAACAAGCAAGCAACTCTTGGGCGGGAGTGTAGAGATGGTTCCGTGGTTAGAAGTATGTCCTACTGTTGCAGAGGACCCAAGTTCAATTCTCAGCACCCATGTCAGCAGGTTCATGGCCACCTGTAACTACAGCTCCAGGTGGATCAAACAACTCTGGCCTCCAATAGCACTCACTAACACACACACACACACACACACACACACACACACACAATTAAAAATAAGAAGAAAGAGAGTGTTCAGTGTTAGTGTGAAGCTCTGGACTAGGCTTCACACTACTGGGCTACTTGTCTAATATGTGCCAGGCTCGCCCTCAATCCTTAGCAATTCTCTCTTCCAGCTCACCCCAAATAAAGAAGAACAGAGATGTACTTTCTTGGGTCTACCCTAAAGCCATCTCCTCCCCTTCCTCCCCCTGAGCCCAGGTCCTCTTGAGGCCTCACTCACAGAGAACAGGAGGACAAGGACAGTCAAGCTCACATACCACGACGAAGCCCATCTTGCCCACAGCCTCCTTATGGTCATTGTCCACCTGGCACACCAGGGCATTGCACAAATGCACAGCAATACGCTGGATCGACTCATCCTGACGGGTCGGGCTGAGGATGCCAAGCAGTAGCTCATTTACCCGGCGGTACTGGAACTCCAGTTCCTCAGGGATGCTGAAGTTGCAGAGGGTCAGACAGCAGTTCCGCTGCACCTGGGCCAGGTTGGGAGACAAGCAGAGCACGTTCAGGGATAGATTTGGGACAGGGCTCCAGATCAGAGGTCACCCAGAGCTGGGGAGGCTCTGTGGAAGAAGCAGCTAGCAGGTTTTTCAGCTTGTTTGGTTTGGAGGTTTCTGAGATGGAGATGAGGGTCTCACATAGTCCAGGCTGAGCTCAAGATCACCATGTAGCCAGGGCTAGCTTTCAACTCCCACCCTTGCTGCCTCAGTATACCACCAGGCTCAACTACAGCTTGCTGTCTTGCTTTTCATTTTCACTGAAGTAATTCTAAAAAAGGTTTTTAAAAAATGACATTTTTGTAGCATATATAACTATTTAAAAAATCCATGCAACTACTACCTATGCCAAGAAACAGCACTGCCAACACCCAAGTCCCTTCCTGATCATAAGACCCTGTCCTCCCTTCCCAGGGAGCTCAGCACTGCTCCAAGGTCAAGTGTTGTTCCATGCAGCTGAAATGCACTCACTTTCCTTGCGTCTACTATGCTCATGACACTCAGTTTACCCATCGACTCTCCCATTGTGGCCACTGTCCATAATGTCTTACACATGCGCTTATGTCCGTCACATGGCTGCACTAAGGTACACATGGTTGGGGGATTTCTGGGGTTCATTTCCCTGAGAGGGTCTTATGTAGTCCAGGCTGGCTTCAAACGCAGCTGAAGATGACATTTAACTCCTGATCCTCTTGCCTCCACCAAGCCTGGCTCTCTGGATCAGAAGGTGTAAGTGGACACATATTCATGTTGCTAGACAGCACCTGGTTGTCATCCAGGTGGCTATGCAGCCTGTACTGGCACCAGCAGTGTACAGGCGTCTGGCCACGCCCCTTCTCAGTTGTTCTTTCCCAGCCTGAACATTTATGATGATGTATGTACTACCCTGCTCATCATTTAATCTCCTCTCCTTCCTTAATAAACATATTTTGTGTTTTTAAATTTATGTGTATGAGTATTTTGCCTGCATGCACATATATGTATATCTACCATGTTCTTATATACACACACATACACACATATATGCACTGTGCATTGTGATGGGGAGGTCACAGGTGCTGGATCTGGAGTTACAGCCAATTGTGAGCTGCCACCAAATGGGTGCTAGCAACTAAACCCATGTTCTCTGCATGGGTAATAGTAAAAGTGTTTGTTTGTTGATTTCTAGACAGGGTTTCTTTGTGTATCCCTGTCCTGGAACTTGCTCTATAGACCAGGCTAGCCTTGAACTCGTAGAGAACTTCACAGAGCCTGCCGTTTGCTGGGACTAATGCACTAACTTGCTTGTAACAAGTGCCTTTAACCACTGAGCCATCTACCCAGTCCTACATTCTTCTTTATTAAATATTGGCATTCACAGCCAAGTGGTGGTGGTGCATGCCTTTAATCCCAGCACTTGGGAAGCAGAGGCAGGTGGATTTATGAGTTCGAGGCCAACCTGGTCTACAGAGTGAGTTCCAGTACAGCCAGGGCTATACAGAGAAACCCTGTCTCGAAAAAAACAAAAAAACAAAATAAATAAATAAATAAATGGCATTCACCATGCTTTATCGATTACATTGTTTAGAGGGTATGGCCCCTTAGGCAACATCTTGGTTTCCCCTTTATCATAAAACATGCATGCACACACATTTTTACAATGCTGGGAACTGAGGCCTGACCTCATACTTTGTACATGCTAGGTAAGTACTCTGTCACTGAGCTACACCCCTGGCCCCAAATATTGTAATTTGAGAAAGCTTATTTTGATTTTTTTTTTCTTGTATAAAATAGGGTTTCTCCTGGCTATCCTGGAACTCACTCTATAGATGAAGCTGGTCTCAAACTCAGAGAGAGCACTCCTGCATTTGCCCTGGCCTTAAAGTTTAAAGGTAACCCTTTACAATGTTTATATGCTACCAATTCTGCAGAAAACTACTGTCCTAGCTCCTTTTGTTGTTGTTGTTGTTTGAGAGCTTCCCCTGTATAGCCCTGGCTGTCCTGGAACTCACTATGTAGACCAGGCTAGCCTAGAACTCAAGAGTCCCGCCTGCCTCTATATCCTGACTGCTAAGACTAAAGGAGTACACCACCACTGCCCAACAACTCCTTTGCTTTCTTGATTTTTATTTTATGTATGTAGGGTTTTTTTTTTTTCCGAGACAGGGTTTCTCTGTATAGCCCTGGCTGTCCTGGAACTCACTCTGTAGACCAGGCTGGCCTCAAACTCAGAAATCCACCTGCCTCTGCCTCCCAAATGCTGGGATGGTTGAGCCACCATGTGGTTGCTGGGATTTGAACTCAGGACCTTCAGAAGAGCAGTCAGTGCTCTTAACCACTGAGCCATCTCTCCAGCCCCGTATGTAGGTGTTTTGCTAGCACATGTCTGTGTACCACATGCATGCAGTGCCCACAGAGGCCAGAAGAGGGTGCTGCATCCCTGGGATTGTAGTTACAGATGGCTGTGAGATATGCCATTTGAACCTGGGTCCTTTTAATTGCTGAACCATCTCTCCTTGCCCCATTTTCTTGATTTTCCTCTTGAGACAGGGTTTGACTCTGAAGCCCAGAGCCAAATCCTGCAGCCACAATCCTGCCTCAGTCTCCTGAGACTGGGATCACAGGCAAGAGCCAGCATGCCTGATCCCCATTCTTTTTCTCTTTAGGGTGAGCCACATCTTCAAAGCAGAACTCAGACACACTGATGTGCACCATGCCTTTAGTTCCAGCACTGATGATGTGGCGCTCATTGTTCATCAGTTCTGGAGGTGTGGCAGGCAGAGCTCTGTGAGTTTGAGGCCAACCTGGTTCACTTTCAGGAGAGCTACAGAGTGAGACCCTGTCTGTCTCAAAAGAGAAGAAAACAAAACAAAACAAATGGCATCCACATTATACAAACCACATGCAGAGTGGGGCAAATGACATGTTTACTAAGTTCTCATGCACAGACAACATTTCAGAATAAGGGGTGTCAGTGGAAGGCTATGTGTGTAGTGGGGTTTTATGTGGTTTTCATGTCTTCGTAACTGTTCTATGGTAAATGTTCTTTTATTATTTTATAATTAAAAACAGGTACTAAGGACTGGAGAGATGGCTCAACGGATAAGAGTACTGATTGCTCTCTCAAAGGTCCTGAGTTCAAATCCCAGCAACCCATAGTGAGATCTGATGCCCTCTTCTGGCAAGTCTAAAGACAGCTACAGTGTACTGTGTATAATAATAAATCTTTAAAAAAAAAAAAAAACCTTTAATTCCAGCACTTGGAAGGCAGAGGCAGGCGGATTTCTGAGTTCGAGGCCAGCCTGGTCTACAGAGTGAGTTCCAGGACAGCCAGGGCTACACAGAGAAACCCTGTCTCGAAAAACCAAAAAAAAAAAAAAAAAAAAAAAAAAAAAAAAAAAAAAAAAGGTACTAGAACCTGCCCCCTCCAACAGTGATAAGAGAGAGGGGCAGAGAAAATGGCAAACCTGGAGCACAGAGGGTAGAGGTATGGTGGCCATGGACAGAGAACTGTAGTTGAAGCTAGCTTCTGGGGTCCCTGTGTGCTAGGGGCAGGTTTCTGGGAAAGCAACTGTGTGAGAAGAACTGGCAAAGGCCACCTAAGCCTGGGGGACCTGTGTGTCTGGGACCCTGGGGAGCAGGAAGGTGTATTGGGCCAAAGCATGCAGGCCGCAGCAAGCAGGGGCTCACCGTCACCTCCTGGTAGGACTCCATGCCATTCAGCACCACCTGGATGACCTGCCGGCGTAGCTTGACGCTCTGCTCTGAGCGGTACTCAGAGTTGGTCAGGTAGAAGAGGGCAGCACTGCCAGTCACTTGAATGTTCTTGTCATACTTGTGACACTTGAGGGCTGTGATGACCAGCTGTGTGAACACAGGGTGAGGGCTGAGGCTGGGCACTGCCAGAGGCAGGCAAGGACAGCCTGGGCTCTGAGTCACCGTGACTTCTCAGGGGAAAGACTGACCTTAGACCTGCTCTCCTGGGGAGATGTGAGGAGAGCAGGAACTAGGGCAGGGCCTGAATAAGCTGGCAGGGAGGCCAGCACTGCCAAAGGGTGGATGTTTGCAAGGCAAGGTTGCCTGTTCCCTTGGGATCAGGGCTGGGTGCTGAAGGACAGAGAAGGAGAGCCTGAGGGCCTTGGGTTCTGAGCTGACCTTCAGGGCCCGCAGAAGCTGGTTGCAGCGTTCAATGCGTGCAATGTCAAACAGCAGGTTGATTGCCCTGGAAGTGATCTCGGGCCGATGCTCTGTGTAGGCCTCAATGGCGTTCAGCACCTGTTCTTCATTTTTGTCACCACTTACCTAGTGATGGAACATGTCAGGACAACCCAGGAGAGGCCAGGTAATGGGATCCCAGACTCAGGGCTGTGCGGTACCTGCCCACTTCCTCCTCCCCACTCTGCTTACTTTGTAGGCTGGAATGTGCGTGAGCCGACACAAGGAGGTCTCAAAGAGCCCAAGGAATTGCAGTGGCCTCTTCAGAGCCCGAAAAGGCATGATGCTGCTCTTGGATGGCTCAGTGCTGGGGAAAGAGCATGCCAGAGTTGGCAACCTGATCAGACCTAGCCTGGGCTCCCCCATGGAGTAGGTACTCCACCCATGGAGCAACAATGGCTTCTAATCTCATCCTGTCCCTGCCCAACCCACTGTGGAGCTAAGCCTGGCCTTCAACCCCTGTCCTCCTACCCCACCTCTCAAGTGCTGGGATGCAGGCACATGCTTCTGTGCCTGCTTTATGCTGAGCTTTGTACCACCTGAGCTACATTCCCTGCTCTCACTTCTTGATGGAAGGGTGGGAGGGCACAGTGTAGAACACGGCTGGGAAGCTGCGAACACTGCCACCTTTGAAAGGTATCACTTGCAATTCTCCCAGGGACACATTTCAATAATAAGCAAGGATGAGCTCCTCTGCCATACAAAACTAAATACAGCTGAGGGAGGATGGAGGCCAGTAGCAGTGGCTGGGCTGGAATGAGATCTCAGCACCAGTTCACAGAGGCTCAGATGGGCCATGGCACCACCTAGGGGACAGCAGTACCCCTGGCCTGCTGGTCCCCACCATTCCACCATGCCTGATGCAGTTTGTTTCTTAGGCACCCAACCTCTGGCTCCCTGGTCTCGGTGCAGCCTGATCCAGACTGATCCCATGCTGCAGCCTGATCTCTTCAACAAACTCAGAAGGCTTTCAGGCAGCCCTGAGTGGGCACTTCCCCCGCCAATGCCCAGAATGACTTTCCTTTCCTGTCAGCTCACATGGGCCACAGCAGGTAGGGCCTGTCTATCTGTCTCCCTCCCTTCCTTCCCTCCTGTTAATTTATTGAGTGTGTGTGTACATGTACTCATGTGGAAATCAGCAGACAGTTTGTAGGGTTTCAGGGACAGAGAGTAGGTCGTCAGATTTGGTGGCAAGTATGTTAACATGCTGAGGCCCTTGCCTTTTTTTTTTTAATGATTATTTAACTTTGTGGGGTTTGGGTGTTTTGCCTGGAAATATGTTGTTCTCTGTGTGCCTGGTGCCTGCAGAGGCCAAAAGAGGCTGTCAGGTCTCCTGGAACTAGACTTACAGACAAGCTGTGAGCTTCCATGTGGGTACTGAGACTTAAACCCCGGGGCCTATAGAAGAACAACAAGAATTCTAAACTGTTGAGCCTTCTCGCTAGCACCCCACTCCCTTTTAAAGCTATGCAGCCCTGGCTGGCCTCAAACCCAGAGATGAGCATGCCCCGTCTCTGGTGTACTGTGACTGAAGGTGTGCTTACCAAACTATCCTCACAACCTGCACAGTACTTGGCACAGGGTGCTTGCTCAAGGCTTGGTGATAGGCATGTTCCCAGCAGCAGAGCTAGGTACCTACCTGGTCTGCCCTGAATCCTCATCTGTCTTGGAGATGCTGCAGTTCTCTAGGATCATGTGACCAGAGATGTCCAGTGACATCAGGTTCCCCAACTTCTGCACCAGGAGGCTGAGCACCTTCCGAGTCAGCTTGAACTTATAGTAGCTGGAGAGGCGGTCTCGGGAGATATCCAGGTGGCTGGAGGTCAGGTGGGGGCCACAGGTCAGGATCTTACTCCTTTAGGCCACAGCAGGGAAGGGCCCATGCCTGCCACAGCCTCTCCAGGGAATTCTGGAGAAACCCTGCTGGGACTTGGCCGCCCTATGCCGTCAACTAGCTACAGTGTATGGTCGAAGGAGTGAGTTCTCTCCTTCTATTTCTTGCAAGGTTCCCTGCTGTGGCTGATGGACCCAGGACTGACAACACCTTTCTTCTATCCTCTCTCTGCTTCCCCCTAACCCCCACTCTAACTCCTGCCCTGGTTGCTCACCGCAGCTTGTGCAGCTGGACAATGATACGGATGTGGTCGTCTGAAAGGTCCATGTTGTAGAGTACAAGGGACATCAGACTGTCCTTCCACTGTGTTAGGAAAGTGGCATCGCTTGTCTGGATGCCTGAGAGGTCCAAGGCAGCCAGAGAGTTGAGTGGCCGAAGCAGTGACTCTACAGGGATGCCGTCGATCATGCGGCCCAGGTTGAGGAAGCGTAGGCGGCTGAAGCCCTCAAAGGTGAAGTCCTTGACCAGCACCTGGCAGGTGGGGTTGACTAGGCACTCATCCTCACAGCCGCCTGGGTTGTCCTCCTCATAGAAGATGTTAGCACAGCCGAAGAGGCTCAAGGACACCAGACTATGTCTGAAGCTCCTCAGTGTCTGCAGGCTCTTGGCAGACAGCTTCTCGCAGTTGGTCAGGTATAGCTCCACTAGGTCCTAGAGTAGCAGAGCAGCCTTAGCGCCTCTGCCCACCCTTAGCCACCCCAGGCCTGGCTTCTGGGGCTGGCTGGGGGTCTCACCTGCTTGCGAATGGCTTCCAGGTCCTGGTCCTGCACCAGGTCCTCACGGAGGTGGATCCGAGTGAGTCGAGTGCTGCGGGGGTCTGAGAAGAGGCTGAAGAAAGTCTCATGTGGCTCAAAAGTGCAGGCAGCACTGACCAGCTCCACATACCTTCGAGAGAAGCAAGCCTAGCTCAGCAAGTACTTAGGAGCCTGGGCTGCCTTTGGAAGCCATATCACAGGCCTGAGGGCTTATGACATCACCCAGGCAACAGCCACCCCTCTTCACAGAATCTGCTTAGATTCTGACTATCCATATGCCCCAGGGTACAGGAACCTAAAGGTGGTCTTCAGGATGAGCACTAGTGATATAGTGATACAAGGGGCCTCTTACCAACAGCCAGTCCCAAGCGCTTCCTTCTAGCAACCTGCCTAAACACATACCTATAACCCACAAAATGTGTTTTCCTCTTCTTGGGCATGCCCCATCACACTGGGTGGGCACTGACCTCAGCCACATCACACCATGGTCTAGTCCCTTCTTTAGAAGCCTCTGGTGCCTTATCATCCCCTTCCAGGGCAGGCAAATCAAGTAAAATGGTTTTTCGCTTACAGCCGCCTGTAGGGCAGAGTTTGAGCTGTCAGTGTAACCCTATCTAGCCAAGACATCCATCTGTGCATCAATCCTAGTTTAGGGGCTTAGAGAGATGGTCCAGCTGTTAAAAATACTTGTTCTTGCAGAGTACTAGTGTTTAGTTTCTAGCACCTACATGGTGGCTCTTTTAAAAAATAGAGGGCTGGAGAGATGGATCATTGGTTAAAAGCACTGGCTGCTCTTCCACCAGTTCAATTCCCAGCGCCACATGGTGGCTCACAATCATCTATAATGGGACCCGATGCCCTCTTCTGGTCTGTCTGAAGACAGTGTATTTATATAAATAAATAAATGAATTGTCTCAAAAGAAAAGAGCTAGTTGTGGGGTGGGTGGGTTGCACACACCTTTAATCCTAGCACTTGGGAGGCAAGGGTAGGTGAATCTCTGGATTGGAGGCCAGCCTGGTCTATAGAATAAGTTTCAGGTCAGCCAAGAAACAGTGCAACCCTCTTTGTTTAAAAAGACAAATACAAAAACATAACCCAAAACAAACCAAAAAAGGAAGGAGGAGGAAAAAGAAAGATCTGGAAGCTCTTGGCACTAGGAAACTCATAGTATCTCAGATGCTCGGCTGCTTGCACCCAGGAACCTTCCACACAGAACTGAACCTCCCTAGACTTTCCGTCTGTGAGATGCACGTGGCTCTGGTGCTAGGCTCATAAAGGCTTCAACCCACATCGAATGCTGAGAACACATCATGAGCTTGTTTCCCTTGGTTCCCATCTGGCTGTGAAACTCTCTGATCCTATGATTTCCTGTTGGGGTAATTGGTAACTAAACGTTCAGGAAGGATATGCACATTGTGCTGTGAACTCCCAGAGCAGTGGGGATCCACCAGAAGGCTGTATAAAGATCATCTGCATGATTCAGTCTCTGACCACAGGTCTACTGTTCTGATCTTGACATGGTACTTAGATCTTGATCTAAGTACGTTTATGTGTACTTAGTTCAGAGGTGCAGGCACAGGTGTGAGCACACACCCAGGGTAGCATATAATGCCCTGATTTACATGCAGGATTTTATACTAATTTATCACACACATGCTGCTTCACACACAAGTTCTGTGCTGCATAATCCTACATGTATACCCATTTCTTCATGTGTGCCGCTTGTGTACACACATCAATGCATATGTAACCATATCTCTGGTAACCACATTCGCACCATTGTCATCCCTCACCACCACAGCCACTCCCCCTTGCCCTGCTCTGAACATACAATCTTGATCTCCAGCTCACACTTCACCCTTCATATTAGGCTCCAACCCTGCCCCAGTCCTGGGGAGACCCTTGCTCACTCATTGACCAGCTGGTCACAGATTTCACTGGGCAAGAAGATGTCTGGATGCAGCCGCAGGGTCTCCTTGTCCAGCAGGTAGCCCAGGGTGCCATCAAGATTCCGGAGACAGAAGTCAGTACAGAGGGCCATCAGGGACTCAGGTGTGTCGGACGCCATGCTGGGAGAAGGCAGCAAGGGCCCACAAGGGCAACTATCAATTACCAATAATCACAAGATCATTGGCAGAGCCACAGCCTGGGAAGGAGAAAAGCAGCCGAATGAGATGCAGGTAATAGCCTGTGTCTACCTCCTGAGTGGTGAAAGGGAAGCCCCATCCATCCATCATATTCAAATTAGGACCCTAAACTTTAGGCTGTACAGACCTGTAATCCCAGCACCTGGGAGGTAGAGGAAAGAAGATCAGGAGTTCTAGACCAGCCTGAGATATAGATTAAGTCCCCGACTAAATAAAAAGTTGAATAGCATCCAGCCACAAAAAGTTCTCATATAACACTGGGTCATGTTAACTGAAAAAAAAATTATGAAGGTTACAACACAGTCCTTGGACTGTGCAATCATAAAGGACAACTCTACAGATAGAGGGAGACCAGCCTTGAGAGAAAGAGGAGTGGCCACTCTTGAGCTGGGCATTCCTTTAGGAGTGCTGACACACTGTATCCACTGAAAATCTCTGAACTGGATACTTCAAATGGCTGAAATGTGCCTCCTGTGAATTACACTGAAATTGTTACTTTAAAATGTAAAGTCTTGATGGCTGGAGAATGGCTTGGTGGTTAAGAGCATCATCCACTGCTCTTGCATAGGCCCTGGGTTCAATTCCCAGAACCTACATGGTACTAGAATTGCAATTCTAGGGACATGCAGTGCCCATATAGCTCAGGAAAGAAATCAGATCTCCTAGAACTAGGATTACAGATGGTTGTGAGCCACCATGTAGGTGATGAGAACCAAACCCAGGTACTCTGCAAGAGCAAGTGCTGTTAACAACTGAGCCAGTTCTCTAGACACATCCCTAAGATTTCTTAACAGACTTCAAAAAATGCCAATCACAAGGGAGAAAAAGTTAAACTGGTATGCACTGGAGTGAAGAAATTTCTGTTCATACATACACAAAAGTTAATTCCAAATACACTGCAGGCCTAAAGGGTACATTAAGACATAAGCATAGACAGTGACTTCTCAGAAAGACTGAGCTTGCAATGTGCATGCAGTCCCAGCCTTTGGGAGCACTCTGCCCTACCTCAAAATAGAGATCAATTCAAGCCTAGGTAGCATAATGGAGATGGGGGCGGGGAAGGAAGGGGGAAGGGGGAGGAAGGAGGAGGAAGAGAACGGAGCCACAGACTACAAAGCATATCTGGTCCTTCCTCTGAATGGACCCACAGGTGTCTTCACATGTGTATTATAAATCAATAAAGAGATTTAAAAATGCTTGGCACTAGCCAGGCATGGTGGTGGACACCCTTTGGCCCATACATTCAAAACACAGAGGCAATATTTGTAGACCAGAAGGAGAGATGCACGCAAAGGTAGGCAGAAGATCGGAACAGGTGCCTCCTTGAGGGCCTCCTGAAGGACACTCATCTTGCTCCATCAGCATCAGCAAAATGCACACCAACCGCAATGAGATGCCATTTCCCACAGCCAGCCAGCTCTACTGCAGACACCAAGCCCTGGTGAAGATATGGATGCTGGTGGGACTATAAAGCACTGTGAAGCGGGCAATAACTGGAGAGAGCTCAACAGTTATTGACTGATGCTCAGCGGGGATGTACTTTCAAGGTTTTCAGCAAGTCTGCCTGCAGGACTATACCCAACAGAAGTGCTGGGAAGTGTACAAATAGAGCCAGAGAGATGGCTTGTGGGTAAAGGTGTCTGCCATGCAAGCCTGAAGACCTGAGTTCAAGCCCCAGAACACACAGTGGAAGAGACAACAGACACCCAGAAGTTGCCTTCTGAACTCCTTGCAGGGACTGTGACAGGTACATACCTACATTCTCAAACATACCTAGGAATAAATAACGCTTTGAAAACACACCAAATATTAAAAGTGGTATTCTATGTGATGGCCTCCAGAAGAAGAGACCCTTGAATGTCCACTGACATTGCAGAGGATAATTACAGTATATTCACTGCCACACAGCACTGAGAACACAGTCAACCAATTGGATAACCCTCACAGTTTAACAGGAAGGACTCAGAAGCAAGAGGACACTGCATTTGCTCTAGGCGTGCTCCCTTCTGCTAATACATAGGTCTATGTTAGGATGGGCCTGCGTCCTTAGCAAGAACGTATGTGTGCCTATATACACTTGAAGGAAGTTTCTAGGTACAGACGGGCTTTTGGTCTTTCCTCTTAGTGGACTCATGTGTGTCTCCACTGTGAACACCCACACACACACTAGAATTCTAGAAAGAGATTAAAAATGGTTGGTGCCAGCCAGGCGTGGTGGCACACACCTTTAGTCCTAGAACTTGGGAGGTAGAGGCAGGTGGTTAACTATGATTTCAAGGCCAGCTTGGTCTATACAGAAAGCTCTAGGCCAGCCAGGACTACACAGAACCTGTCTCAAACAACAAGCCAAAACATTGGCACCAACCAAAGGGATCCACACTTGAAAGAGATCTGGATGCATTCCAGTGGTAAGCCAGTTAATATAGTATCAACACTGGCTGCAGAAATTGCAAACTGAACCTCCATATTACACTGAAGTAAACAAGAAACAATTCCCAGGCTGGAGAGATGGTACAGTAGTTTAGAGTGTATGCTGTTCTTGCAGAGAACCTAAGCTTGGCTCTGTGGGAGTACTATACTATGTGTATAAACACCTTGAGCATCTGTGGATTTTGGTACCCAATGCAGTCTTCAACTCAATCCCTTGTGGATACTCAACTTGACAAGTTTTAGTGTTCTGGAGATGTAGTGTAGTGGTACAGCCCATGTATGAGATTTAGGATTAATTCCAAACATCTACCCAAAAGCACAAGTGCTATGGTCACACAGACAGGTCTCTGTTCTGACTCCATTCCAGAATTTTCTGGTAAACAATGTCACTTCTCCAGATCACAGTGTCCTCATCTGGAAAAAATGAGGATGGTAATTCTTCTGCCAAGACTGGAGGAGTTGAGAAGATAGTGCTGGGTAAATGCTTCCCATGGCACACAGAACATGAGCTCTGGTTGTGTGACAGATAAGGATGTGCAAGTTCAGAGACTCAAGGCTACTCGGCACAAACTGGTCTCTGGCTCCTTTATATCATCGCTTACAGCAGCAAAGTGAGTCTTGACTACTTTGGGAGGGTGGAATGATTCTTTGACAGGGAAGCATAGGTCATAAGACCATTGAAAAGCATAGATATTTTCATTATGGTTGGTTCATAATAGAAGCAAAATTACAGTTATAAAGTAGCAATGAAAATAATTTTAAGATTGGGGGTTACTACAACATGAGGAACTATATTTAAGGGTCACAGAATTAGGAGGGTTACAAAGGGGTGTGGGCTCAGCTTTAGGGTACCTTATCCACTTCTGAGCCTTTTAAGCTACTCAGAACACAAGGCAACAGACAACATTGCCTGCACTGGGGACACTAAGATAGGAAGATGACTAGTTCAGGACCAACCTGAGCAACTTAGCAAAGCCCTCCATTAATAAAATAAAAATGGGGGCTGGAGAGGCAGCTCAGTGGTTAAGAACACTGGCTACAGATTTCTGAGTTCGAGGCCAGCCTGGTCTACAGAGTGAGTTCCAGGATAGCCAGGGCTACACAGA
>NW_022196897.1:17983843-18006736 GCF_008632895.1 Mastomys coucha
AAAAAAAAAAAACAAAAAGAAAAAGAGCACTGGCTGTACTTCCAGAGGACTTGGGTTCAATTCCCAGCACCTACTTTGCAGCTCACAACTGTCTGTAACTCCAATTCCAGGTGATCTGACATTTCATACGAATATATATAAGATAAAATTAATTATTTAAAAAAACAAAAACAAAAACAAAAATAGAGCAGTGGTAGCACATGCCTTTAATCCCAGCACTTGGGAGGCAGAGGCAGGTGGATTTCTGAGTTTGAGGCCAACCTGGTCTACAAAGTGAGTTCCAGGACAGCCAGGGCTATACAAAGAGGCCCTGTCTTAAAAAAAAAAAAACAATAATAAATAAATAAATAAATAAATAAAATAAAAAGATTGAGTAGCTCAGTGGTAGAGCACTTGCCTAGAATGTGAGAGATACTGGGTTCCACATTTGGCAGGAAAAATTAAGAATCAGCTATTCTTTTCCTGTTCCTGTTTTGTTTTAAGATTTATTTCACTTTATTTTATAAACAAGATCTCACTATGGTGAGGATTGGCCTGGAACTCTCTGGTTTATCCAGATGGCCTTGAACTCACTGAGCGTTAGAATTAAAGGTATGGGCCATTATGCCCTAAAACTAACTTACATTTCGTTTGTGTGTGTGTGTGTGTGTGTGTGTGTGTGTGTGGTTTGTATTCTGTCTGGACTCCATCCCCACAGAAACCTGGCAATAGCCAGGTATGTTCCTCCCCATGGTTACCTGGCAACAGCCTGGTAGGCCTGGCCCTATAAAAGGGGCTGCCTGCCCATTCCTCTCTCACACGCTCTAGCCTCTCTCTTGACTCTTGCCCCCTTGCTCCCCTTCCCTTCCCCTCTCTCCACGTGGTCTTGGCCACCCTCCATGTCTCTACTCTCTCCTTCTCTCTGCTTCTACTACCTTCTTAAACTCCACTCCCCATGCCCTGAATAAACTCTATTCTATACTAATACCATTGTGTGGCTGGTCTCTCAGTGGGAAGGGAAGCTTCTGCATGGGCCCACTGAGGCACCCCCTAACCCCCACACCCAGACAGAACATATTTTAATAGCTCTTTCTCTTTTTATGATTACAACATGGGAGAGATACATGCTCCCAAGAACAGGTACACATGGAGGCCAGAAGAGAATGACAGAACCCCAAGAGCTAGGATCTGAGGTCACTGCAAGCGACCTGATGCAGGTGCTAGGCACTGAACTCAGGTCTCTGTAAGAATAGTAGGCACTTTAAAAAAATAATAAATCAGTTATTTCTTAGATGTACTTATATTTAAGATGTGTAAGTGTGGGCTGGCGAGATGGCTCAGTGGGTAAGAGAACTGACTGCTCTTCCAAAGGTCCTGAGTTCGGATCCCAGCAACTACATGGTGGCTCACAACCATCCGTAATGAGATCTGACGCCCTCTTCTGGTGTGTCTGAAGACAGCTGCAGTGTATTATACTGGAGCGAGCGGGGCTGGAGCGAGCAGAGGTCCTGAGTTCAATTCCCAGCAGCCACATTATGGCTCATGGCCATCTGTACAGCTACAGTGTACTAATACACATAAAATAAATAACTAAATCTTTTTAAAAAAAAGATGTGTAAGTGTTTTGCCTTCATGTATGTTCACGTACCACATGCATGCTTGGTGCTTGAAGGCCCCCTGGAACTAGAGTTACAGATGTCTGTGAGCCACCGTGTGGGTGCTGGAACTCAAACAAGTACTCTTAGCAGCAGGAACAGCACACACTCCTAACTGCAGGGCCATCTCTGAGGCCCTGGTCTTTTTTTTTTTTTTTTAAGCAGCTATTAGGACCGCCACAGCCGCCTTCTGCCACCCTGCCCTCACTTCTACATCAAGTAGGGTCTGTTCTCCCTAGACCCAGGCCTCCCACACAACCCATGCTTCATTTACCTGGCCCAGTGGAAAAGTAACTCTCTGGGGATGGCACAAATGGGTTGCCAGGACATCCCTAAGATTTTCCTCACTTGCAGATCCTCAAAGGTCTGGCCTTCAGCTTGCTGTACCAGAGGAAGCAGCATAGTGAGACCAGCCCTGCTGGGGACCAGCTTTCCGGCTTCTTTAGTTCCTTGACCCTCTCTAGCTTACCTCCTCCACAGGATGGCCAGAGCCCCAGGCCTGGTCACCTGCAACCCCATACTTGTAACTCCTCCATCTGCTAGGACTGTCCAGTTTCTTTTTATTTTGGGGGTAGGAGGGAGTTCGAGACAGGGTTTCTCTGTGTAGCCCTGGCTATCCTGGAACTCACTCTGTAGACCAGGCTGGCCTCGAACTCAGAAATCTGCCTGCCTCTGCCTCTGCCTCTCAGGTGCTGGGATTAAAGGTGTGCACCACTGCCCAGCATGGACTGTCCAGTTTCAACCAGTGAGTGTCCTGTCTCTACAAAGCATAGTGAGTCTTCTAAAGAGGTCATTCTAGCATCCGATGTCCGGGGGGCATCCCTGCCCCGTTAGGAGGCTCTTCTGAGGCTCCCATGAGCCCAATCCAGGTGCCAGTTTATTTCCTGTTTCCTTGATAAACCGAGGTCAGATGCCATCCTACCTGCTTCTTTTTCTTTCCTTCTTTCTTTGTTTTGTTTTGTCTCTGGGTAGCCCTGGTTGTTTTGGAACTCAATCTGTAGACCAGGCTAGCCCTGCAGGCTGACTGTTCCTCCAGTAATTATGGACCTAGCCATGAGCTACTGAGAACACAGGTCCTATAATGACCAAATATAATAATGAGACAAGGTCCTGCCTCTAAGAAACACTCTGGTACTAGAAGGAGACAATCAGCTACCTAAAAAGAACCCAGATACAGTCACATCTTGAGAACAGGGCTCTGAAGGACAGGGGAAAGGCTGGAGTGTTAGGGAAAGTTTGACATTTTAGCTAAGACTGAAGATATGAGCCCTAGCTAGCTCTGAAGGTTGGAGGTAGGAAGGCATATGCAATGGCTGAGAGTTCAGGGTGAACACAGGTGGTACTGAACACTAAGTGCGGGGCTTGGGAAAAGGGAAGTTTCAACAACAAACGCCATGGCAGGAACCACAACGGACTTGCAGGATGTGATTCTCATGAGGCTGAGCATGAGTGAGTTCAGTCCCAAGAACACTGCTGAATCCCTATAGGCAGAACCTTGTAACTGACTGGGAAAGAACTGCCTTTTCTGCAGGGCTGAGCCCTAGCCCAGGTAGCTACCCTGTTCTAGCTGGGCTGCACACATGGAAGGGACTCCATTGGCCAGGTCACCAAAGGCCTCCAGAGAACAGACTGATAGATGGTGCCACCTGTGTTCACCTCCTCCAGGAGTTGACCCTGCAGCTTGAAGGGGTGGGGAGTGGGGTGTCCTAGGTGAGCTGGGGAGGAAAGAGCTGCCCTTATTTGGGACCAAAGCCTAGAGGCTCACAACACCCTACCACTCCAGCCCTTGAAGCCTTTAAGGATTTCCACTCTCAGCCGGGTGGTGGCGGCACATGCCTTTAATCCCAGCACTTGGGAGGCAGAGGCAGGCGGATTTCTGAGTTCGAGGCCAGCCTGGTCTACACAGTGAGTTCCAGGACAGCCAGGGCTACACAGAGAAACCCTGTCTCGAAAAACCAAAAAAAAAAAAAAAAAAAAAAAAAAAAAAAAAAAAAAAAAAAAAAAAAAGGATTTCCACTCTCAAAGCAGATTCCAGCCATCTGGAATTCTGGCAACTGGGAACAGTTTGGACTTAGATACTGATAGACTACCAAAGGAGAAGAACCCCATGTCTCCTTTCTTACAGGCTCTTTAAGACATGCTGGGGGAAGGGCAGTGGGAGAAACAACTGAGAAAAACAACAGCAGCCCAGGCAGCCACCCCTGCTGTCCCACCTCCGTCTTCTGTGCTTCCAGACAGATACCCAGCTTTTTCCAGAATTCACTTCCTACAGTTTCTTATTTAACCAGCCAAAAATCACAGCCCAGCACTCTGTACCAATAGACCTATTCATTTGCATAACAATTTGTCTATGACCCTCCCCCCAGCTGCCAGCTCCAGAGGACAGACTGGCGGCTTGCACCCACGCCCCCCACATCCTCGGTGCCTACTAGTGCCTGGATTTAGGCCGAACAAAGGTTTGCTGTTGCTAGTATTACCTCATGATGGCACTCTGAGGTAGAGACCGCTAGTCATTTGCTGAAGAAGACATAGAGAACCATAAGTAACACAAAAGGAGCCTGAGATGACAACACTGTAAATCTAAAGTGCTCACCAACCACACTGCTCCATTCATCTAGCTAACCAGCTAAAGAGACAGAGTTCTTTGAGCATGGTGGTGCACACCTTTAGTCCAAGTGCTTGGGAGGCAGAGGCAGGTGGGTCCCTCTGAATTTGAGGCCAACCTGTTCTACAGAAAGTTCCAAGGCATCCAGGGCTGTTACACAAAGAAACCCTGTCTCAAAAAACCAAAAACTAAAAATAAAGTAATAAACAAATAAGAGACTAACCAATGTTCAGAGGAGGAAACAAGGGACCACAGTAATATCTTGACACCTAGGGGAGAGAATCTGGGGAGCCAGAGGATTTGGATTCGAACCTTGGAACAGTGCCCACCCTGTGCAATGTTAACCCATGAGCTCTGAATGCTTTCCAGGAAGGAATAGGTCCTGGACTAGAGATTAGGGACAGAAAGCTGCTCTGAAGACAGTCCTGACAAGTGCCAGGAGGACTCTTGGGGACAGAGGTGCAGGTGAGGTTTTAGACAGAAGTCTACAGAGACCATGCCTGCAGGTCACTGTGCTGGGAAGACACAGAATAGGGGAGGACAGCACATGCCCAGCACGATGTTGGTATCTCTCCTGATAAAGACACAATGAGGAAGGACGGAACACTGGGGCAGGCTGCTTCGGTTCTGCTTGTGCAGTCAAACTTCCTAATGCCCACACTGCTCAGCCCTAGATATGCACCAGCTCCCTTCACCCTCCCAGGAGGCAGGGATCGATCTACAGCCTACAGGTGTGGCAGCTGAGGCTGTGTGCCAAGCAGTCTGCATGGTATACAGATATGTGCGCTCCACTCAGTAGGTCAGACCTGGGGTTTCCAGCTTTCTAGGTCTGTTCTCAGTGGTGTCGCGATGGCAAGCCTCACTTTCTCTTTTCTACCTCCTTACAACCCCAAGCATCCTTGGGCACTGAGCACAGATGATCTGGTTTTCTGGTAATGATTCTATGGGGACCATGGACCAGGACTGGAAGCTTCCTAAAAGTAGGGACCCTACACGAATCACAGGACCTCCATTATATATTAAAGAGTAAATAGCCGGGTGGTGGTGGCGCACGCCTTTAATCCCAGCACTTGGGAGGCAGAAGTGGCGGATTTCTGAGTTCAAGGCCAGCCTGGTCTACAAAGTGAGCTCCAGGACAGCCAGGGCTATACAGAGAAACCCTGTCTCAAAAAACCAAAAAAAAAAAAAAAAGAGTAAATGTCAGGGTAGCTGGGATCTTCCCATCTGTGGTCTGTCTCTCCATCTCTGGGATCACAAGTGCATGTCACCAGATGGCTTTTATATATGGGTGCTGGGGATTGAACTCAGGTCCTCGTGTTTGCAAGCATGCTTACTGTTTGGGTCATATACCCAGCTCTTTGCTCCCTTCTTAAGCAGAAACCCAGCTCTAGTGAATGAACCAGGTTTGATGTTGGTCTCCAAAGAGCGGACTCCACAGGGGTCTCTACGCTCACATTTCTGGAGTCAAGAACTGAAGCACCAAGGCTAAACAAAACCCACCCACCAAAGACAAAGGCCCGTAAGATGCCCAGTGGTTAATGGTGCAGCCTGCCAAGACTGAAACCTGAGTTTGAGCAGTGGGTCCCTCATGGTGGAAAGAGAACCAACTCTCATGAATTGTCCTCAGACCTCCACAAATGTGCTGTGGTACTTCACGAAGTAACTGTTAAAAGCAAACAAACACGTGTGAGGGAGACAAAGAGTAGCCTCTGCATGTGGACCCTGATGCCCTGCAGGAACCCAGTGGCATGAACTGGAACAGAAAGTATTCTTTTTTTTGTTTTGTTTCTTTGTTTTGTTTTTTGAGACAGGGTTTCTCTGTGTAGCCCTGGCTGTCCTGGAACTCAGAAATCCTCCTGCCTCTGCCTCCCAAGTGCTGGGATTAAAGGCGTGCACCACCACTGCCTGGCAACAGGAAGTATTCTTCACCACTGCAGAGAGTGAGTGAAGGACAAACTCTTCTCCGATCATGTCTGGTTCATCCCACCACTCTCTGCAGGGTCAGCAGGGGCAGGAGGACACTATTCTCTGTGTAAAGCCCAGAGGGAGCAATGGATTCATGCAAATATATACTGTGCGAGGCCCTGGTTCACCACGTTGCTAGTCTAGGGTTCTGTTCAGAGAAGCTTTGCCATCGAGGCTCCTGTCTTCTAAGTGTTGACTTTACATATTCACATGTTAACTAATTTTGTGGTGCATGGGATGGGCCTCAGTGGATTACGAACACTAGGCAAGTGGTCTATCACTCAGCCATATCCTCTGCCCCTTGGCCTTGCATTTTCAAATCCTCTGGCCCTGTTCAGCCTACAGCTCGGGCCTGATAATGTAGTCAGGCTCAAGGGATGAGGAGGAAGATCTGGAGTTGTTCTCCTCAAAGGCTGCAAATTTTTAGCCTGTGCCAAGTGCCTTCCGGATCCACAGCCTCTACCTGAAATCTGACTACACACTCAGTGCCACGGATAGGCCCAACACGGTCCTTTGCAATCTGTCTGGAAGACATTGTTTTACTTATATTATGTTACAGAATGGGGATTTTCAGGGCTTGATTTGAAAAGTCCTCTTTGGGTCAGGCACGGTGGTAGACACATATAATCTGCTAGAATTACATCAAGGGAGCAGTGGCAGGTCAATCTCTGAATTCAAGACCATAATGTTTTACATAGTAAGATTGAAGCCAGCTTTGTCTACATGAAACTGCCTCTAAATAAATAAATAAATGTAAGGGTCATTAGTTGGAGTTGATGGCCCATGTTTGCTGTCCTAGCCTTTGGAATGTTGAGGAGAACTACTGAGTTCAAGGTCAGTCTGGGCTATACAGGCAGTTGTCAGTCTCACTACAGAGTGAGAACTTGTCTAAACAAACAAAACAAACAATCAAGGCCAAGTTCACAGATGCCCCGAAGAACAGACCATTACTTTTACCAGTGAATGGTGTCATTAAAGTTCTTAGCTTCCTCCAGTATTCCTACAAATCCCATGAGCCAGGGGAGTCAGACAGTGCTGGTGATGTCACCAGCTGATGCTAGAAAGAAGGGCTGTGGGCACATCCTTACTGTCATATACCACACTGCCATGCATGCACTCTGTAGCTTAACAGTCCTATTCTACAGATGGTTAAGACTGAGGCAGAAGGTCACTTGCTCACATTCTAACAATGAGAAATCAGTAATGTGATATGACTTCCCCACAGAATTCTTTTTTAAGATTTCTGTCATGGATGTTCAGTACAGACAGTAAGAGGGCACTTAGAACACAAGGCTGAAGTACAATGGTCATTTGTCACATCAGACAATTTTGATTCTTCTCCAACATTTCGGAAAAAAAAATTATTTTATTTTTTCCGACATAGGGTTTCTCTGTGTAGCCCTGGTTATCCTGCAACTCACTCTGTAGACCAGGCTGGCCTTGAACTCAGAAATCCACCTGTCTCTGCCTCCCAAGTGCTAGGATTAAAGGCATGCGCCACCACTGCCCCGCAACATTTCAAAAATTACAAGTCAACCCTACATCACAAGCCAGTCCCTAATATACTCCCTGCTGTTATTTGTTCTCAACTGATTTCCTTGCCACCCACTCTGCCTCTTTCATTCTGACCCAAGCTGGTTCTCTTGCCACCACAGAACCTTTGCACCTGCTGCTGAATGCTGAGCCCCTGGAAAGCTGTAATGACTTTCTACCTCACTCATCTCTGCTCAGACAGCAACCTTAGTAGAGACCTTCTCTGACCACATTCTATACAAAGGTCCTAGTCTCTGTCTGTTTACTTTTCTTTGTGACACCTATTACTATCTAAAATGTTGTACGTTTATTTACTGAATAAGCCAATGCACAGCGACCCTTCATATCTAACAAGAACCTCTTGGTCGAAGCATAGCTTCCTGTGACGCCCTTTCAATGCAATCTCCTCAAGCCTGAAGAGAACCATTCTGTCAGAAACATTGAGCCAGCTTTTCCCAGGCATTAGGCACCACTACCCACAACGCCCCGCACCCCACTCCCGTCTCTGTCACACACAGAAGACACAAGCAAACACGGGAGATCTTTGGTTAAAGAGCAGCTAAATCAAGTTCTACCCAGAGCTAGCCAAACCGGTCAGTTTCAGTTTCACCTCACCTAAGGGAGCCATTGATCTTCAGCTTGCAAGCCCACCCGCTCTTTTCCGATCCTGTTGCACTATCTTGTACCTTGGCATCCCATTTTGGGAGCTGATCCTGGAGCCAAGCCATCCCTAAGCACGGCTTGGGGGTTGGGAGGAGACCTAAACTCATCCAACAGGTAGGGGGGGCAGAGGCTGGCCTCCCAAGCCTTACGTTGAGCCCCTATTTTGCATGGGCGAGCGTCCTTCTCATTATAGAGAGAACTCAATTTTCAAGGCAAAATCCTCAGACCTCGATGGCAGGCGACAAGCGCCATCCTAACACTGGCCTGTGGTGGACCTCTGCAAGGAGTCGCAGCGACAATGCTCGGACCCTGAGGCAGGGAGAAGAAAAGGATGCAGGTATGTCTCTTGGCTCGGCATTTAGGACGTACCCTAGGAGGGGGCGGCCCTCAACGGGGAGACAGGATGCTTCGCAGGCTTACAAGCGGAGGCTGCGGCCCGGGGGAATCGGCGGCCAAAGCGCCGCAGTAGGTCGGGTCCGGTCCGGGTCCGGGTCGGCGGGGCGGGGCAGGGCGGGAATGCTGGGACCGGAGCCCTGGACGGAGGCCGTTCCCTTGCCCTCGGGCCGCGCTGGGCTGAGGGCCGCCGGCTGCTGGCTCCGGGCCCAGCCCCTCCCCCCGATCCTGCTCCGACGGCTTGGAGAGCCTGTGGCTGCGGGTGTGCTGTCAACAAAGCGTCACTTCCGGGCCGCCCCTTAGCAACAGAGGAGGGGTTCTCCTGTCTTGTCCCGCTGCGAACGTGGGCGGCGGAGGCTGAAGGTTCCGGGCTCTTAGGGCTGCTCCTGCCCAAGCTGAGGCCTGAGTCCCCACTTCAGCCTCCAGAGTTCCTTCCAGCGAGGGGCTAGCTCGCAGGAGCAGGTTCAGGACAGGATTGACTCCATCTTACCTAGTTAGTGCTGACTCACTCGGCGCCCAACCCGACGTCTTTTGGGCGGGCTTTACGTAGCTACCACATTGCCCCTCAAAATGTGCTCCACCTCCTTTCCTTCGCGAAAAGGGATTCACCCAGGAGCTGTCAGATGATAGCAAGATTGAGGCTGTTCTTGGCCACTGCGTTTTCTTCTAGTCACCAAGGATCTCTCAACAGTTGTTTCTCTCTTCCTTCAATAGTGCCCTACTGTCCATCATTTTATCTGTCAAAAAATATTTTCAATTATTTGTTTAAGTGTATATGGGTTTATGCACATGACGGCAGCTGCCTGCTGAGGACAAAAGTCCCGGAGCCCATGAAGCTGAAGTTACAGGTAGTCGTAAGCCCCACAAACGTAGGAACCGAACAAGCTCTCTGGTCTATACTTCCTTCCTTTTCATTTTAAGATAATGTTTTTTTTCCATTTATTTATATGTGTGCATGCATATGTACATGTATAGGAGATCAGAGAACTGTTTGCTGGAAAGGGTTCTCTACACTCACCATGTTGGTTCCAGGGATCGAACTCGGTCCTCATCATGCTTGGACCAAGCACCCCTACCTGCTGGGCCATCTCACTGGCTCCTATCACCATTTCTTCTCCTGATTTCTACCATAACCTCCGAACACAAATCCCTTCATTCCTTCTGCAGTTTCACAATCCCAGAATGCTTTTTCTAAAACATCTTATCAGGGCATCCAGACTTTTCATCTATCCTCTTTCCTTACCCAGTCCTTCAGTAAAGGACTCAACTTTACTGAAATTTCCTTCTGGTCTCCTGTCCAGACAGTTCACAGTTAAAATTAGTGTGGGGTATTTTCATCTCTGCCTCTCTCTAAGCTCAAGCAATTAGGCAGTAAGCTTTAAACACTTTTCTTACTGCCATCCACATCTGGTAAAGTAACAACACTTTTTACTTGAGGAGCACCCTGGAGTGGGGTTAGAGAGAAAGAAGGGGGGGATACTAAGGCTCAAATCCAGGTCCTGTGGCATGCAGGAATTCTACCACTGAGTGGTTTTCATATGTGTGTGTGTGTGTGTGTGTGTGTGTGTGTGTATACACAAATATGATACATACACCTTAATCTTGGCTCTCAGGAGGCAGAGATAGGCAGATTCTGTTAGTTTAGCTAGTTCCAGAACAGCAAAAACTACACACACACACACACACACACACACACACACACACACACACAATGTCTCTAAAGCAAAAAACAAAGAAAAAAGGAGGAAAAAAAAGAAAGTAGATACCTTAAGCAGGAAGGTAAACAACTCAAAATAGGTTCAGGAAGTCCTTGAAACAGAGCAGATTCACTAAGTCCCTCCCTGCCAGAGTAAAGAATAAAAAGTTGAGAGTTCTTAGACAAGCTGAGCTGCAAAGAAAATACTGAGACCAGATCAGCTACATGGAAGAGGAGGAAACCAGCTGAGCTGCCTACAAGAGATTTAGACAGAGTCAGGTAGAAAGGACACTTTTCAGTCTGTTGAGCTGCCTGCAGACTGTGCAGTGTGCTATAGGTTCCTAGCTTTTGTGAGCTGTCACCTATGCTGAGATGTGCCTTGGTCATGCCACTGTCTTTGAGTCGTCTCTGTTCCTGTGAGTAATACCAACAGAACTCAGCAGCTCACCAAATTGGACTATGGTGGTATATTTTGGTCTGTCCTGAGTTTGCTATCTGGGGTGAGTAGACATGCGTGTTGTTAACTTTCTAGGAAGAATATTATCACACAATACCCTTGTGTATGGCAACCCTAACTCAGCAATGTATTGAAACAATTCTACATGCATGACTGTCTTAGTTTAGGGTCACTATTGCTGTGATGAAACACCATGACCAAAAGCAAGTTGAGGAGGAAAAGTGTTTATTGTACACTTCTACATCATAGTCTTTGAAGGAAGCCAGAGCAGGAACTCAGATAGCTGAAGACTGGAGGCTGGAGTCGATGCAGAGGTCATGGAGGTTACTTGCTTGCTCAGCTTTGTTTGTTTGAGACAGGGTTTCTCTGAGTAGTTCTGTCTCACTCTGTAGACCAGGCTGGGCTTAAACTCTGAGATCACCTGCCTCTGCCTCCCAACCACTGAGATTGAAGGTGTGCACAACAAGTGGACTTATACATCTAAATGCTTATGGAGGCATTTTCTCAGCAGAGGTTCCCTCCTTTCAGACGACTTCTTCCTGAGTTAATATTAAACTAGCCAGTACAATGACCAAGTGAGATTTATTCCTGGAATTCAAAGATAGAGTCAATCGTTCTAATACAGGGCATTGACATAAGGAGAAAGGCTTTTTTCTTCAACTGAGGATCATCAAAATTAGAAAGTAGAAACACATTTGAATAATTTAATACTATTTCATGATTAAAAAGAGGTTGGAGGAGGGAGGGTAGAGAGATGTCTCAGAGGTTAAGAGCACTGACTGCTCTTCCAGAGATCCTGAGTTCAGTTGCCAGCAACCACATGGTGGCTCACAACCATCTGTAATGGGATAGGATGCCCTCTTCCGGTGTGTCTGAAGACAGTGATAGTATACTCAACATATATAAAATCAATAAAATCTTAAAAAAAAAAAAAAGGATTCAGGCTGTCTGGCTGTGATCCCAGTACTTGGGTAGAAGTAGAAGAATGTTCCAAGGTCATACTTGGCTACATAGAGGTCACTCCAGGCTACCTGAGATCCTGCCCTTCTGAGTTTGAGGCTAGCATGGTCTATATAGAGTTTCTGGCCAGTCATGGTTATAAAATTTATAAAATTTTGAGACATTGTCTCAAAAAAACAAGCCAAGCAAACAAAAACTCTTTAGTTAAGTTGGGACAGAAAAAAAATTCATAACATCATGAAAGCCAAATAAAAAAAATCAGAGTTGACATCATACTGTGAAAAATGGTAAGTTTTTCTTCCAAGATCAGGGAAAAGGGAAAGATGCCCCCTTCTGCCTATTCAACACAGGATTACACTTACTTGTAGCTGGGGTTGGCTGCTTTGTGGGTTCTTCTTTCTTCCACCCTTGTCCACCCCTCCCCCCAACACTAGATAACAGAAAAAAGGATAGCAAGGAAAGGAAAGAGATCCCCGAATAAAGTCAGGGGAGCAACATTATCATCAAGGAGCCAGGTGACTGGGGTACTGAGTTCCTGGGGGCAAGTTTGAGCTTTGCTGTCAGAATATCTAATTTCTTCTTGTTTCTTTGTGCACGACTACTTAAACCACAACCCACCCCACCTCTCCAGGCCCTAGCATTTATATATCTTCTGAAAAGTCATTAGAATTCCAAACTTTGCACCATCACCACAGAAATTATCTGCAGCTGGAAAAATCATGCATTGCTAGAGCACAAGGCAAGTCACAGACGGCTGCTGTGGTCTGTTGGAGGCAGCGCCACACCCCACACCTGGGGTTAAAACAAAAGCACAGTCTTATAATATTTCTGTGGATTGTTTAAAAGATCTACTTATTTACTATGTAGACAGCGTTCTACCTGCATGTATACTGCAGGCCAGAAGAGGGCACCAGATCTCATTATAGATGGTTGTGAGCCACCATGTGGTTGTTGGGAATTGAACTCAGGAAGAGCCCTTAGCCACTGAGCCATCTCTCAAGACCTTATTTCTGTTTTTAAAGAAACCAAAATTGCCACTATACATCCTTAACAGCATAGATTTTAAAAAAAGAAAGAAAGAAAGAAGAAATGCAAATTGATAAACCTTATTTCACAACATGTGAGAGCTGAGAAATAAATCCAATGAAACTGTAAGATACAATAGAATAGAAAATCACTTGATTGTTTTGAACACTTGAACAACCTGAAAATATTTAAAGTACAATGGGTTTGTCAGTGCATGATTTTGATCCAGGAGGCAGAAACAGGAGGATCTCTGTGAATTTGAAACTAGCCTGGCATAAATTAAACAAACAAACAAACAAACAAACAAACAACTCTATCTTATTAAATGAATTTTTGTGGGCCAGGCATAGTGCCACATGACATTTTTAAAAAAGATTTATTTTTATTATCTTTATGTATATGAGCACACCACACACTGTAGCTGTTCAGATGGTTGTGAGCCTTCATGTGGTTGTTGGGATGACTTTTAGAACCTCTGCTCACTCTGGTCGGCCCCGCTTGCTTGGTCCCTGCTTCCTCTGGCCCAAAGATTTATTTATTATTATAAGTATACTGTAGCTGCCTTCAGTCATACCAGAAGAGGGCATCAGATCTCATCATGGATGGTTGTGAGCCACCATGTGGTTGCTGGGATTTGAACTCAGGACCTTTGGAAGAGCAGTTGGTGCTCTCTTACCCGATGAGCCATCTCACCAGCCCACCACCTGACTTTTTATCCAAGTACTCCTGAAGCAGAAGCAGGCATTTCTCTGTATGTTCAAGGCCAGCCTGGTCTAGTTCCCAGTACCCACATGACAGCTCATAATTATCTGTAACTTCAGTTATAAGGGATCCAGTGCCCTCTTCTGACTTCCTTAGCGCACATGCATGCATGCATGAAGGCAAAACAATCATACAAATAAAATACAAACATATAAAAATTAACTAAAGAAGTGAAAAAAACCCTATAAACTAAAAACTATAAACAATTGCTAAAAAAAAATTAAAGACACATTAATGGAAAGTCACCTCATGCTCACAGGCTGGAAAGCTCAGTATTGTTAGGATGACATTATTACCCAAACTGATCTACAAAGTAAGTAAAACTCTTTTCAAACTCTCTCTCTCTCTCTCTCTCTCTCTCTCTCTCTCTCTCTCTCTCTCTCTCTCTCTTTCCGAGACAGGGTTTCTCTGTGTAGCCCTGGCTGTCCTGGGCTCGAGCCACCAACGCCCAGCCCCTGGTTGCTTCCACACTCTTAATAGCCAGGCAGTGGTGGAACACGCCTTTGCTCTCAGCACTCAGGACACAGAGGCAAGAGGGGCAGATCTGTGGGTTCAAGGACAGCCTGCTCTACAGAGGGAGTTCTAGGACAGCCAGGGCCACACAAAGAAACCCAGTCTCAAAACCAAAACAATACAAAGCAAAAAGAAAAGAAAAAGAAAGATTGAAAGAATCGCCTCATATAGAATATCAAAGTTCAAGAAAAAAAGAGCAAACTTGTATAACTTGTAAAAAAAAAAAAAAAAAAAAAAAAAAAAAAAAGAAAAAAGAAAAAAGAAAAAAGAACAAACTTGAAAAAGTGAACAGAGTTGGTGGTGAATCCAGGCCACAGTGAGAGCAGAGAGAGCAGAGAGAGCAGACGTGGTCAGCAGGTAAGAGTACTGGCTGCTCAGATGAGAATGCACAGCTGCTCTCCAGCAGCCAAAGTCACAACCACAGTAACTCCGGCTCCAAGGGATCCCATGCCCTCGTCTGGCTTCACCAGGCATGGGCATGCATGTGGTGCACAGACATACATGTAGGCAAACACTTACATACATAGAAATAATAAAATAAAAAAACAATAAAAGTAGTAAGTTTGGAAAGTGTCGAATTAACCAAGGGTGGTTGAATGACCGCTGGGCAGTGGTGGCTCACGCAATAGAAACCCTAAGACAGTGGTGTTATGGTGATTAATTCTGATTATCTAATAAATTAGAGTAAAAAAACTCTAAGGGACCAGATTATGGTGGCTGATGCCTCTAATCATCCCAGCACTGGAGAGATAGAGGCAGGCAGATCTCTGTGAATTTGAAGGCAGTCTGGTCTACAAAACAAGTTGCAGCACAGCTAGGACTGCACAGAGAAACACTGTCTCAAAAAAACCAAAAGAAGTAGAAGAAAAAAAGAAAAAGAAAAGAAAGGAAACTCCTGGCAGGTGTAGAGAGATGGCTCAGTGGTTAAGAGAACTTGTTGCTGTAGCAGAGGAACCCATTTTGGTTCCCAGGGCCCATGTGGGGCAGCTCGCAACTATCTGTGAGTACAGTTCCCGGGGATCATACACTATCTTCTGGCCTCTGCATGGATCTGCAAACATGTAGCATACATTCTCTCTTACACATACACTTATGAGGAGAATGAAAAATAAATCTGAAAAAACAAAAGCAACAGGCTGGAGAGATAGCTCAAAAGTTAAGAATGCTGACTGCTGTACTAAAGGTCCTGAGTTCAATTCCCAGCAACCACATGGTAGCTCACAACCATCTGTAATGAGATCTGGTGCCCTCTTCTGGCGTGCAGGCATACATGTAGGCAGAACACTGTATATATAATAAATAAATCTTTTGTTTGTTTGGTTGGTTGGTTTTTTGGGGGGGCAGGGGTTGGTTTTTCGAGACAGGGTTTTTCAGTGTAGCCCTGGCTGCCCTGGAACTCACTCTGGAGACCAGGCTGGGCTTGAACTCCACCTGCCTCTGCCTCCCACATGCTGGGATCAAAGGCGTGTGCCACCACTGCCCGGCTAGACAGAACCTTCTGAATCCTTGAGCTGAAATAACCCTTCCCTAAGTTGTCTATGTCAGGTATTTTACCACAGTGATAAAAAGAAATGAATGCAGGCCTGGAGAGATGGCTCAGTCAGGAAGAACACTTGCTCTGTGGATAACATGACAAACCCAATATCCAACGCCCATGTAAAAAGTCAGCCATGGCTGCATGTGCCTGCAACTCTAGCATGGAGAGACCAGTGGGTCCTGAGAGCTCACTACACAGCTAGACTAGTTGGAAACAGCTAAGTTCCCATTAAGGGAGGCACCTATCTCAAGGCAGTAAAACCCATAACCCATAATGGCTATGGTGATTTGAATCAGAATATCTCTCAAAGGCTCATACATCTGGAAACTTGGTATTCATCCTGTGGTGCTATTTGGGGAGGTGGAGGTATGGCATTACTGGTGGATGAAAGTCATTAGAGGCAGGCTCTGAGAGTTTAAAGATTCAAGCCACTTCTAATTTACTTGCTCTTCTCTCTCTTCATTTTTTGTAGATTTACTTATTTTATTGTTTATGTGTATGAGCATATGTGCATTATGTTCATGCTTGGTACCCTGGAGGATGGTGCCAGAAGAGGGCTTCAGATCCCCTGAAACTGGAGTTACAAAGAGTTGCAAGGTGCCATGTGGGTGCCAGGAACGGGACCCAGGATCTCTGAAGAGCAATAAGTGTACTTAATCACCGAGCCATCTCTCCAGCCTTGATCTCTGCTTGTGGCTCAAGATGTGCGCTGTCGCCTTGCTGCTAGTGCCGCCAATGACTGCCTGATGCTGTGCCTCCCTGCCATGATAGTTACGGACTAGGATCCCCTTGGAATTATGATTCCAAAGAAACCTTATTTTCACCTCTAGAACTTGTCTTGGTCGTGGTTTTTCATAGCAAGAGAAAAGTGACTAAGACAGAAGTTGGTACCATGATTGGGGTGTTGCTACGACAACATAATTTGTGGAATAATATGTGAGGCTTTGGGACTTTGGAATAGAAAAGCATATACCTACTTTACTGGCCAACAAAGTCTTAGTGGACAGGAACATGAGAACAAGAGGAGCTGAAAAGTCATACTGTCCAACATTAAAGTCTTCACTGGCTGTTGGGAAGAAATTAAGAACTAAGTGCAGTTATGAATATAAGGGTGTGTGTGTGTGTGTATGTGTGTATAAAAACAAGGATTTCTGACATCTTGATTTTTCCTCCCCCCTTTACTTTTAAAATTAATTTTAATATTTATTCATTTATTTATTTTGAGGCAGGGTTTCTTTATGTAACAATAGCTCAGGCTATTCTGGAACTCATTGGGAAGCCTGAAAATCGATTTGTAGACTATGCTGGCCTTGAACTCACACTAGGCTGGCCTTGAACTCATAGACATCCATTTGCCTCTGTCTCCCAAGTGCTGGAATTGAAGGCATGCACCATTATGACCAGCTCTTTTTTTTTTTTTAATTAAAAAATATTGGGGCTGGAGAAATGGCTCAGCAGTTAAGAGCACTGACTGCTCTTCCAGAGGTCCTGTGTTCAATTCTCAGCAACCACATGGTGGCTCACAACCATCCCTAATGAGATATGATGCCCTCTTCTGGTGTATCTGAGAACAGCAACAGTGTACTCACATTAAATAAATAAATAAATCTTTTTTTTTCTTTTTTTCTTTTTCTTTTTGGTTTTTTCCGAGACAGGGTTTCTCTGTGTAGCCCTGGCTGTCCTGGAACTCACTCTGTATACCAGGCTGGCTTCGAACTCAGAAATCCACCTGCCTCTGCCTCCCAAGTACTAGAATTAAAGGTGTGTGCCACCACCGCCTGGCGTTTTTCCTTTTCTTTCTTTTTTTTAAAGACTTATTTATTTATTTATTTATTTATTTATTTATTTATGTGAGTACACTGTACAGATGGTTATGAGCCTTCTTATGGTTGTTGAGAATTGAATTTTTTAGGACCTCTGCTCACTCCAGACAGTCCCACTCACTCTGGTTGGCCCCACTCCAGTTGGCCCTGCTCACTCTGGTCAATTCTGCTTGCTCAGTCCCTGCTCACTCCAGCCCAAATATTTACTTATTATTCTACATAAGTAAGCTGTAGCTGACTTCAGACGCACCAGAAGAGGGCATCAGATCTCATTACAGGTGGTTGTGAGCCACCATGTGGTTGCTGGGATTTGAACTCAGGACCTTTGGAAGAGCAGTCAGTGCTCTTACCCGCTGAGCCATCTTGCCAGCCCATTTTTCCTTTTCTATTGCTTTGAAATTGTGCAATTACAGAAATTCTACGTGTGTGTGTGTGTGTGTGTGTGTGTGTGTGTGTGTGTGTATGGGAGGGGGTAGTTTCAAGACAGGGTTTCTCTGTATGGCTCTTCCTGTCCTGGAACTCTGTAAGTCAGTCTGGCCTCGAGTTCAGAGATCCTCCCGAGTACTGGAATTAAAGGCGAGAGCTACCACCGCCAGGCTTGCCAGAATTCTGTTTATGAAATCCCAAAGTCAAGGAAACCCGGAGCTGTAATCCTCCGGTTCCTCCAAGAGGTAATTTACTGAGCAACAGGGTCATTTCCATAAAGACTCGATATTGAACAAGACCACACCGAGGACTGTTCACCAAACAACTGCGCCGCAGTTAATGACAGGTAGTGAGAGAGACTGACAAGTGTATTCAGTAGAGAGAAACCGAGGGCGGGAGACAGCCAGCAGGATCACCCATGGTCCCGACGCTCAGCTGAGGGGTGGGCGTGGCCCTAAGAAGCCCCGCGTCCTGTGATGCCTGGGCGGAGCCAGGGAGGCCGGCTCCTGCGGAACGCGCACGCTCGTAGTTCTGCTTCCTGCCGGAGGCTTTTGCCCAGCGCGCCGGGTCCCCGGAGGGAGGGGGGCGGTGGCGGCAGCTGGGGCTGCAGACGCAGCCCAGGGGTCCGGAAGTCAACACCATGTCGAGTCTGCACAAGAGCCGGTAAGGACCCGAGGTCAAGACTGCACCCAGACCGCTCCGGCCGGGCCGGGCCTTCTCGCAAACAGAGCTACTTAGCGCATGTGCGGCCAAGAATAGCCCCCTCCCCTGGCGGCTGGCCCCCAGAGCCCACCTTACGGTCTCATTGCCTGGGTGGCAGAGGCGAGAAGTAGAGATGCTTTTTCTTACCTCAGTGTCACCTTTCTGTCTCATTCGGGACCCCTTTCCCTGGTGTGTCTCTCGTCCAGCCTCCTATTACCCTCCCGCTTCTTCACTCCAGGATCCGTCCCCACCCCCTTTTCCCCCCCAAATACCCCTGTCCCTGTGCTCCTTTCTCTTGAGAAACACCAGAGAACCCAGATTCTCCAGTCTGGCCTCGTAAATCCACCTCCTACTCCCACCCCAGGCTACATCTTGCAGTGTCCGCTAAATTTTGGTCACTCCAGGACTAATTTTTAGTCTTTTGTCTTTGCCTGAGGGCAGGCCGGAGAAGTCTGCGCCCCCCCTCCCCCTTACCCGGCCTAGAGCTGCTGGAGCAGTGGGGAGATTGTACAAGTCCGTTGTCTGTGGATTAAATTACTCATGGTTGCACGAAGCTTGGTTGTGTAAATTCGGGTAGTGGTGTGCTGTGGACTGGGCTTGGCCACAGCAAGTGCCCAGGAAATGCCAGCTCACTAACAGTGGGAAAGTGCTTAATGTTAAGTTCTCACTTCAAGCCCTTTTGATTAGAATACCTCTCGTGGTTCGTCCTTGGCATGGCAGATTTCAGAGGAAGAAATTTGTATTGCCCACTTCCCTAAACTGGTAGTTGGAGACTGTTGAGAGTACAAGATCTTTGGGCGGCAGGCTTAATGACATAGTCATTAAGCCTGTTACCCTAGGGTTTCCTTTTCTGCCCTTGAAGGATTGCAGATTTCCAGGATGTCCTGAAGGAGCCCTCCATTGTGTTGGAAAAGCTTCGAGAACTCAGTTTTAGTGGTAAGATACAATTTTACTCTGGGTTTCCCTGGAAACCTGCCTGATTGCATAGAGCCTTACCTAGGGGGGCTAAATGATTCCCCAAATCCCTTGAAGTGGGCTGCAGATTGAACCCATAGTAACCCTTCGAGTCTAGGTGAGACCTTTCATAGCTCCTCAGGTAGTTCCTTGTGTTAAGGAAGTCGCAGGGTGGTTCTCTACTTGGCTTTGGATCAGAGCTAAGAGTGACCTTTGGTTAATGTTAAAACTCAAGCCTTAGAACACCAATTTTAAGGAATTGAACATCAACCACGTTTGACTTTGCCCTTCCCATGGTTAATGTTCCAGCACAGAGATAGCTGGATTTTTACACTGTCTGTCAAAACATCCCAAGATGTTTGTATAGCTCCTAAGGTACTGCTCTGCATAGTAACTTTGCAAGGAAAGAATTTAAGTCGTCTGTGTTGTGCAGATTCAGGGGGTAGCACTGGCTCAAGGTCCCAGTGTCAGGGAAACCACCCTCAGAGCTATTCTTGTGAACTGACAACATTGTAGAAATTGGCCTTCCCATTCTGGAGTGGTGTGGAGGCCCCAGAGAGGAGGCTGCCTGTGGTGATTGTGCAGAGCTTGGACTGTACATCACACCTGTCATAATCCTGGTTGCTCTGTCTACAGATCCATTTCTTTATCTGTAAGTGAGGACGATGGAGCTAATCTTCCATACTTACTGGAGCTAAACTGGGAATTAAGTGAAATGGTGGTTGTCTGGCACAGAGCTCTTAAACTGACAGTTTGGTTTGAGTTTTACAAATGTGGACTGCTATTGGTGGTCTGTGTCCTGTGCTAGACATAGGGGCATCAACAAACAGATATGCCTGTCTGAGACATTAAGTTCATACTCATACTCAGGTTTTTATGTAATTCCAGTTTCTATGGGTGCTATGGAGAAGCCACAGAGCCATTGTTTATAAGCAGAGTCGCTAATGCCAGCCCAGCATAGTGAGTCACACCTTTAATCCCAGAACAAGAGGTGGGGAGAGGCAGGTGAATCTTTGAGTTCAAGGTCAGACTGGTCTACATAGTGAAGTCTAGCTCAGGCAGGGCTACATAGTGAGACCCCGTCTCAAAAAATAAAATAAAAAGAGCCTGCGGCTGGGCATATAGCTCAGTTTATAAAGTGTATGCCTAACATGTTTTCGACTCTCAGTAACCTATATACTAGACATGGTGGCCAAACACACTTGTTTGTTTGTTTGTTTTTTTCTTTTCTTTCTTTCTTTCTTTCTTTTTTTTTTTTTGTTTTTTTGAGACAGGGTTTCTCTGTGTAGCCCTGGCTGTCCTGGAGCTCACTCTGTAGACCAGGCTGGCCTTGAACTCAGAAATCCGCCTGCCTCTGCCTCCCAAGTGCTGGGACTAAAGGGATGCGCCACCACCATCTGGCTGGCCAAACACACTTGTGATCCTGCCACTGAGGAGGTCGAGGCAGAAGGATCAGAAGTTCCTCCTCAGTTCCACAGTAACTTGAAGACCAGCCTGGGCTCTATGAGACTCTGTCCCTCCCCTAAAAGAAGAGGCTGACTTTGGAAAGAGTGGTTAGTTGGCAAGGGCTCTTTGAAGAAGAAACGTCAAAGATGAGAAGGTTCAGTGTACAGATGAGGCTCTGGGCCAGGGGACAAGGCTGTAGACAGAAGCTAGAGTTAGCATTCTCTTAGACATTTCTTTTTCTTTTCTTTCTTTCTTTCTTTCTTTCTTTCTTTTTTTTTTTTGTTTTTGTTTTTTTTTCTCTGTGTACCCCTGGCTGTCCTGGAACTCACTCTGTAGACCAGGCTGGCCTTGAAGTTAGAAATCTGCCTGCCTCTGCCTCCCAAGCGCTGGAATTAAAGGCATGCACCACCACTGGCCTGCTCTTAGACATTTCTATGGTGGAGAATGGTTCCTGAAGTGTTTCTTGCCCACTCCACTTCCTGCCAGCTGGCTCCAAGGCATAGGTCTGGGGGGTTCTGGAACTCTGGCTTGGGGTGACCTTTGCCTGCTGTGTCCACAGGCATCCCCTGTGAGGGCGGACTGCGGTGCCTCTGCTGGAAGGTGGGTGTGCCTGGGGTGGTGCTTCTTGGTTTTGAGTCCTTTGGGTCTTGCATGGACCTCCTCCTGGCCTCTCCTCTTCGCTATTTTTCTGGCTTGTCTAAGGAAGTCTTTCTGAAAGTTGTGGGGTTTTGTGTTCTCTTGGCTTTCCCTCCAGGACTCCTTTGGGGATGGACTACTTCATTATGCCAGTAAAGATTTCCACTTGTTGGTACCAGGGAAGCCACACTCAGAGCTGGGGTGGTGGCAGTCTATGTTCTGGGTCACCAGCCCGTCAATACCAAGTTTTCTTCTCATTTAGAACAGTCTGAGGAAAGCAGAGGATGGGGCTGAGCTGGGCTAGGAGGAGGGAGGCCACTGTCCAGCATGGGGACAGGGATGTTGCCAGAGCTGTGCTGTTCTCTGTGCAGATCCTCCTAAACTACCTCCCTTTGGAGAGAGCCTCGTGGACTTCCATCCTGGCCAAGCAGAGGTGAGACCTGTGATCACATGGAGCCTCCTGTGAGTGCCTCTCTGGTGGGATCTCCAACCATCTTTTCTCTGCATGTCTCTCCTGCAGGGGGCTCTATTCGCAGTTCCTGAGAGAGATGATTATCCAGCCTGGCATTGCCAAGGCCAACATGGGTGTATCCAGGGAGGATGTGACCTTTGAGGACCATGTAAGTAGGGTTGGCAGCATGGGCAGAGCTGAGCATAGGTGGATCAGCCAGGACCCCTTGCTGGAGGACAGGTGTAGCCTTGCCTGTATTCCTGTGTCCATCGTCCTCCCCTCTGCACTGGCTTGACCCCACTTGGAAACAGTGGTGTCTCCCTGCTTACGCTAGGCACAAAGGAACCACAGGAACCCTAGTCCTAGTTAGTAACATAGGCAATAACTATTGTCCTAAGAGTGCTGTGGGAGATGGTGTCATATCCACTGTGTGGTGCTGGGTACTGAGGTCCTTTGTTAAGTACATGCTGTAAGGTACATGCTGTACACTACATGTGGTTGTGCACAGCCTTAATTCTAGTACTCAGGAGGCAGAGGCAAGTGATCTAGAATGGTCCCAGGACACCCAAGGCTACATAGCGACCCTGTCTCAAAAAACCTAACTAACTCACTAACTAACTACATAAGCAGTACATGCTCTTAAAGACTCATCGGTCTCTCCAGCCTTTTAAAGACAGATTCTTGTGTATTTTGTGTTGGCCTGAGACTGTT
>NW_022196897.1:18006803-18019971 GCF_008632895.1 Mastomys coucha
GGGTTGTTTGATTGATTGATTGATTGATTGTTTGTTTTGTTTTTTGAGATGGGGTTTCTCTATATAGCCCTGGCTATCCTGGAACTAGCTCTATAGAGCAGACTGGCTTCAGAGAGGTGGCCACAGAGATCCACCTGCCTCTGCCTCCCCAAGTACTGGGGTTAACGGTGTCTGACACTATCTCCTGGCTCTGGAACTCAGTTTATAGAAAAGAGTGACCCTGAACTTGAAAAAGTTTTTTAAAAATTCATTCTTAGTGTGTGTATGGATGCCAGGGAGGGTGTATGTCATGGTTCATACATAGAGGTGAGAGGACAACTTTGAGTCAGGTCCTGTCTTCCCCCATGGGTTTTGGGGACTGAACTTTGCTTTTTCGGCTTGTGCAGCTAGCATCTATAACCACTAAGCCATCTAACAGGCTGGAAATGGGTTTGCTTGTTTGTTTGTTTGTTTGTTTGTTTTGAGATAGGATCTTACTATGTAGCTCAGGCTTTCAAACTTGCAGTCTTCCTGCTTTGGTCCCTTGAAAAGATCCAGGATTTTCCTCTGGCTAAATGTTTGTTTACCTATTTATGACCTTTGGAGACCGAGAGCAAAGGATCTCAAGGGTGGTAGGCAATCATTCTGCCCCTGAGCTACACAGCTCTCCTCAACCATGGTCCTTGAAGAAGGTCCTGTGATTATATAGTTGAAGAAAGAGCTGGGCAGAATTGGGGATGAAGTGCCTGTCTGAGGCCTGGAGAAACTCCTGCCTTCTCTTCCTGTACTGAGCTCCTTCATGTAGACTTTACAGGGCAGGAAGTGGAGCTAGGCTGGCCTCAGAGCCGTCCTCCCAAATGGGAATTGACCGCTCAAAGCTCTGGTAGAAAATGAGAGGGTGTTCATTCCTTCAGTCAGCCTTTCAACAGTGCTCAGTGAGGGATTGCTGCAGGCACACTTGTAGCTGGGGTGCTGCCAAGTACACTGTGCCACCCAGCATGTGCTCAGAGCAGGCTGCAAGGCTTGCCTGCCGCTGGCTGGGTGGTGTGCAAGTGTTCCACAGTACCTGGGAGGCATTGGGAAGCCTGTGCTTGCTGTGTCCTCTGGGTGGACTGAGCTTGTCTCTAGACCAGAGCCAGGTTTAAGGGCATTTGGTCTGAGGCCCCAGAGCTGTAGCTCTGCCTGGTTCTTGGACACAGCCTCTGCTTCTCCTTCTCCTCACAGCCCCTGAACCCAAACCCTGACAGCAGGTGGAACACATATTTTAAGGACAACGAGGTGCTACTGCAGATTGACAAAGATGTCAGGTAAGAGGCTCCCAGGGGCCTTCTGATGCTGGGCCCTGCTGTGGAGGTTGGGGGAGGTGCTGTGGGGTTTGGGCTGCAGCCTCCTCTTGACTATTTGACTTCGTGCAGGTGACTCAGGCTCTCATACATGATTTGCCTGGAAGTAGAAGTGAGATAGCTCAGGTTAAGGGCATGTGCAATATGGGAATGTTATGCTGGCTATAAGACAGGATGGTGGCCTTTGAAGAAGGGCCCTGGGAGCCAGTCCCCCTCCTCACTGAGCTGCCTGCCTGAGTCCTCTCTGGCACCCAATCCTTGTTTAGACAGGAAAGTCATGCAGAGCAGACTCATCAGCATTTCAAGCAATCTCTCCTGGCTCAATTCTGCCTGCAAAGGCACAGGCCAGCTGCATTCATGTGAGGAGGGCTGGAGGCCCTCATGAGGAGTTAGGTTCTCAACTTGGCAACACCTATGGGATTGCAAAGGTTCCCAGTGCTGTAGGGGAAGAAAAGCTGGTGCTCTGAGAGATTAGGGGCCTCGGTTTAGAGGAGGTGACTCAGCAGGAGATGCCAATCTTGAGGAGAATGGGAGGCACGGGGCTTTGCAGAAGAGCTTTCTAGCCTAAGGAACCAATGCAGGAGTGCTCTGAGGTTTGGGGTGCCGTCTAGGAATCCTCCCCTTTAGCCTCCTTAGTCTGCTTCTCATCCAGATCCCTTCCAGATCCCTCTGGATGCCAGACTGGCATTGCAGGAGCCCTACCTGTGATGTGCTGTAGGCCAGGGTTAGGTCAAGAGTTCCATCCTGTAGTATTGTGGAGGGATTAGGGGCTCAGGTTCTGTGTCTCATTGGTGTTGTCAGTAGGTTGTTTCCCGAGGGCCAGTATGCAGAGTGCTGGGCCTAGGAGGTCTGAACAGTACACGTGAATGCCTGCCCTGTCATGCTCCAGATCCAAGCCGCCCTCCTGATGTTCTGTGCACATCTCTCCATGTCAGCTGAGGGTGTTCTATGATAAATGACCACAGTTAGTCTTTGTACGTTGTATGCATCTAGAGACAGATGCATGTAAATATATGATTTTCTTGTTGGGGATTGAACTCAGGATTTGACTCTTACGTACAGTGCATGCCAGGCAAGTGTTCTACCATCAAGCAATATCCTTAGCTCCTACACAGGTGCTTTTGTCATGGAAAAGTGTTTGTGGTTTTTGAGAATTAGGCTGTATGCCTATAAAAACACTTAGAATATTTACACATTTGTTCCTCTAAACAGACACATATGAAATGACAGTGCATATGCCATTTCTACTGCCTTTTGTTTGTTTGTTTGTTTTTTGTTTTTTTTTTGTTTTTTTCGAGACTGGCTTTCTCTGTATAGCCCTGGCTGTCCTGGAACTCACGCTATAGACCAGGCTGGCCTCTAACTCAGAAATCCTGCCTCTGCCTCCCAAGTGCTGGGATTAATCTACTGCCTTTTTTAAAAACTGGGTCTCTTGGGATAAAATATTATTATTTTAGTTTTTTGAGACAAAGTCTCACACTGAGTGGTCTGGAGCTCACTTTGTAACTGAAGCTAGTCTTGAACTTAGGGCATTCCTCCTGCCTTAGGCCTCTCAAGTACTTGATTATATGTGTGAGCCACCCAGCTATGATGTTACAATTACAAACAAGCAAACAGTTGAAGGGGTAACTTAGTGGTAGAGTACTTGCCTAACATGGACCTATTTTACAGCACTGTAAAATAAGTAAAATCAACCATTTCTGAGCATACCTGGGGCTACCTGGCTGGAACCTCCACCCTGAGTGATAGCATTTTTTCCATTCCAATAGGAGGCTATGCCCAGATATATCCTTCTTCCAAAGAGCTACTGAATACCCCTGCCTCCTCATCCTGGACCCACAAAATGAATTTGAGACCCTTCGTAAACGGGTGGAGCAGACAACACTGAAGTCTCAAACAGTGGCCCGGAACCGAAGCGGGGTCACAAATGTAAGAGCCACTTGGGGACCTGAGATAGTTTTCTTTTTAAGATTTATTTATTCCGTTTGAATGTTTGCCTCTGTATGTGTGTGTGTGTGCACTCCCCTAGAACTGGAGTCATGGATGGCTGGGAGTCAATCTCTGGTCCTTTACAAGAACAAGTGCACTTAACTGCTGAGCCATCTCTCCAGCTCCTGGGAACTTGTCTTTTCTTCCTTTTCTCTCTCTCTCTCTTTCTCTTTCTCAAGATTTATTTATTTATGAGTGTTCTATTTGCTTGTTTGCCTGCATGCCAGAAGAGGGCATCAGATTTTATTGTACATAGTTATGAGCTGTCTTGTGGCTGCTGGAACTTGAACTCAGGACCTCTGGAAGAGCAGCCAGTGCTCTTAACGACTGAGCCATCCATTTCTCCAGCCCCTGGGACTTTTCCGACAGACTGTCCTGTGGAGAGCAGTTCCAAGAGCATAAGCAAGCCCTCATTTGACTAAGATTGCTGCCATTGGTTGCTTCTGCATCTGGTAACCTATCCGCTTTTGCTACGTGGCCCATTAGGATTGGCTAAGCTTGGGAGTACTCACCGGCCGAGGGTGGGCCGGAAGGCGGGGCTTAAGTAAGTAATGGCTCCCCAGAGGCAGGAAGGCGGGGCTTAAGTAAAGGCTCCCGGGAGGCTGGAGAGGCATTAGAGCAGAAGCCAGAAGGCAGGAGGAGAAACATTGTTAAAAGCTTCCTGAATAAACTGCTAAAAGGAAGAGCTCGGGTTGGTGGAGGCGGTTACAGTCCGGCTTGCTAGTTGTAGCCTAGGCTCCATCCTCATCTCAGGCTCTCCTGCTAGAAGTAGAGTGGAGATGGTTCTGAGGGACATCCCAATGTGGTGTGAGCAGTAGTGGGGTAGTTAGTTAGCCATCCATCCAGCTGTGAGCCTCAGAGGCTGCAGCTGATCTAGACGACAGGACTGGAAGGACAGAGGAGAAATAGGTTCCCAAGCATTATGGAAGGTATGTGCCACGTCCTCAGATATGAGGGTGCCAAAGGTTTCGGGGGGCTCGGCTAGTGATTGTGCTGGAGAAAACAAAAGCCCTTTGACTGAGCCCCCAGTGACCACTGTGCCTCCTAGAAGGCCATCCGGTGCATGTCCTGTTACCTACCATGTAGATCATGAACCAACTGCGCATGTGCCACCATGCCTTTCCTGAACACCCTGGAGCAAGTTACCCAGCTGCTTCTCAGTCTTAGGGCTGGTGGCTGCTTTTGGATTTGTGTTGACTGTTGACACTTATTTACTGTATGAATATAATTTGTCACTTTTTTTTTTTGAGAAGAAAAAACTTTAACCCAAAAATGAACAAATAAAATGCGGAGCTGTGATAGATCATGCATTTAGTCCCAACATTTGGAAGGCAGAGGCAAGCAGATCTCTGAGTTTCAGGCCAGCTTGATCTACAGAATGAGTTCCAGGACAGCCTTGTCTCAAAAAACAAAATAAACAAACAACAGAACCCCAAGTCCCTTTATTATTATACAAGGGATCTGGATGGGAAGTGGACATATAGCAGGCCTGCACTGCCTGATTAATGTCATATGCCCAATCTGATGGCTGTGAATGTACCAAAGGTGCCATCACTGCACCAGGGTTTCTCCAGTGCCGCCTGACAGCTCCCAACCCCACACTTCAGTCCTGAGACAGGAGAAAGTACCAAACAGCGCCCTGGCCACCTTTCTCATAACACAACTCATAACAAAGCCCAGTCTCACATGGTAGGAGTACCCAGTCTGGGACTGCCTGTGGGGACCTGTAGACACTAGCATTTCCTTTGCCGCCATGATCACTTGGCTTTACATCTCACACCAAAAGCTTAATTTATCATTTGTATCATGGGGGAAAAAATGAGGGCCCCTATGGTTGGAAGCAGTGAGACATGAGGAAGGTACCAGAGGAAGTGGTAATGGGTAGGTCCAACCAGCCTTTGTCTAGATGGCCCGTGGGCCCCAGGAGTGCTGGGAGTAGGCAGCAGCTTTCGGTTCAGGTGACCTCGTGGTAGAAAGAATATCAAACAGATGGCTGCATTTGTCCAGCCAGAGGCTGGGTTAGAGCAGGGACATTGTATAGAAGGGGCTGTGCTGGGTAGGCCCTGAGGGTTGTTGAGCTCCAAGATCTAGCAGACCCTGCCACTTGTGGCAGATGATATGCACTCCATCCCCACTCCCCAAAATGAGGAGCAGGTGCCCTCACTCCTAGTCTCACATGCCTGCTGCAGGGTTGGCATCCACTGGAGTTGTGCAGAGCCCAGGCTTGGTGAAGGAACCAAGGCTCACTTGTGCATCTGTCTTGCATGGATGCTGGTTGAAGGCCCAGCTGTATTGACTCTTTTGCTATAGTTTTATATATGAGGATCAGGTTCTTCCCATTTTACCTTTGGAGCTGGTCCTCAAAGTTCAGGATCCACCCAAGCTTCATCCCTGGGACTCTAGACCTGTGCGTGGTAGGGTGGCTTAAGTCAGCCTTCTGTGTGACTCTGATCTTTTCCCTCCTCCGTAATCTGGATATGATCGTTTCTGTGGAACTGCAGGAGGAAATGAGGTCATGGAAAGCAGGTTCTTGGAAAGCTGGAAGCACTGGGCCTTCCTGGGAGACATCCTGCTAGAGAGGCTTGGCCACAGGCTCTGAGCCCGTCCAGGCTCAGGTCTGTGTGAGCCTCAGTTCTCCTCTTGAAATATTCAAAGGTAGTGTCATGGCTCAGAGCCTGTAATCTGAGGCAGGAAGATCAGCTCAGGGTCATCCTCAGCTATATGTTTAGTTTGAAGGCCAGCTTGGGCTGTGCCCAGCTCTGTTTTAAAAAAAAAGAAAAGAGAAGAAAAAGAAAATGGCTTTGAGAAGCGCATAGGATTGTTGGAGGAGTATGGTCTGCTCCTGAGGCACATGTGTTTCTGTCTTACACATATGATGTGTATGTGGAGATAGTTCGGACTCCCTGTACTCTGTAAGCCTCACAGTCTTTGTAGTGGGCGGGGATCTCTGCTATAAATCCCCCAGCTCTGTAGCCACTGCTGGAACAGGCCAGCGGCAGCTGAGGGATCAAAGTCCCTCGAAGTTCCGAGATTCTACAGAGCAGCTGGTGTTTCAGACCCCTTTCTCATTTTGAGCTGGTTTTTATATAGTCAGGTTAGCCTAGAACTCTTATGTGAAGCTGAGGCTGGCCTTGAACTCCTGAGACTCCCTACTTCTGCCTCCCAGTGCTGGGATTTACAGGCATGCACCACCACACACAGCCAAGTCTTTATTCTCATTGGTGCATACTTTACAACTGAAGTTTAAAAAAAAAACAAAACAACCCACACTTTTTTTTTTTTGGTTTTTCAAGGGTTTCTCTGTGTCTGTGTACTGCTGGCTGTCCTGGAACTCACTCTGTAGACCAGGCTGGCCTCGAACTCAGAAATCCACCTGCCTCTGCTTCCCAAGTGCTGGGATTAAAGGTGTGTGCCACCACTGCCCAGCAAAAACACATTTTATGTATATAGCTATATATATACATGTATGTATGTGTGTGTATACATATACATATATATATACATATATGTGTATATATATATATATATGTATATATATATATATATATATCTTATGGTTACCCCTGTGTAACCACCAGGCTAGATTAGGATTTCTCACTGTACAGGAAGTTCTTTTTCTCCCTTTCCCTACCAATCACTTCCTTATCTCAGAAGGAACCTCTGTTTATTTTGTTTTTGTTTTTCAAGATGGTTTTTCTATGCAACCTCTGGCTGTCCTGGAACTTTCTCTGAAGACTAGGCAGGTCTTGAACTTAGAAATCCATCTGCCTCTGCCTCCCGAGTGCTGGGATTAAAGATGGGCACCACCACCACCTGGCAGAACCTCTATTTTGTTCTTTGGTTTGGTTTTAAGATAGCCTTGGCTGGCCTCAGACTCTCAGAGTTCTGCTTGCCTCTGCCTCTCAAGTACTGGGACAAAAGGAACTGTGTTCTACCCATGCCTTTTGTGACCTCTGCTTTTAGCCTAGTTATAACTGGAAATCTCCTCCTGCTCCATCGGCCTACCTGTTCCTTGGGCCTGACATGTTCTTCCTGCCCTGTCTTGCCCAAAAGCTAGGATGTTGTCAAGCTAGGCGGAAACATTTGTCCTGCTAATAGGCTCTCCCTTCTCTCCAGATGAGCTCCCCGCACAAGAACAACGCACCATCAGCCCTGAACGAGTATGAGGTTCTACCCAATGGCTGTGAAGCCCACTGGGAGGTGGTGGAGCGCATCCTGTTCATCTATGCCAAGCTCAACCCTGGCATCGCTTATGTGCAGGGCATGAATGAGATCGTGGGCCCCCTCTACTACACTTTTGCCACTGACCCTAACAGCGAGTGGAAAGGTAGACAAGCTCTTAGCTGCCGGAATCTCCCATTGCTGGCTCCCTAGAGAAGGAAAATGGGGCTGTACTGACTGATAGGCTGTCTGGGGCTCTGAAGCTTCATCCACTTTTATACATCTATGCTCATGTCAGCGGGGGCTGGCTGGATTAGATCTGAGACCCTTTCCAGTTCTGCCTTTCTGAGTTCTGCTTCTTCCGGATCTGTTGATGCTTGTGACTTGCGGTAGAATGGATGGTCACGAGAAGCCGAGAGAGAGGGGTGGGATCCACTAGCAGAGTGCATGATAGGCTACTGAGTGGACCACATGCCTAGGTAAGGGCGAAGTGCCAATGGCCTTAGGGGTGGACAGTAGCCAAGGCAAAGACCCATTCCAGCCGCCAGGGGCAGTTTGGTGACACTCATAAGTGAGACACATGTCTTATGGATGAGAAGTGGGGTGGGACTTGAGCACTTGACGTCCCTTTGTCCACTCACACCCCACTGTCTGCCCCAGAGCACGCTGAGGCAGACACCTTTTTCTGTTTCACCAACCTCATGGCTGAGATCCGGGACAACTTCATCAAGAGCCTGGATGACTCCCAGTGCGGCATCACCTACAAGATGGAAAAGGTGTATTCCACGTTAAAGGATAAAGATGTAGAGCTCTACCTGAAGCTGGTAAGGACCTGACACAGGCAGGACGCACAGACCAGGCATAGTAGCTCTGCCTTGAATGTGGGGGCTGGAAGTGGGTGCAGTTGAACAATGTTGGGCAGTACTTAGGATGCTGGCCCAGCTCCATGGAGCACTGACCCATGTGCTGAGATAGGCCTGGGAGGCCTGGTGCTGGACATAAAGACAGTAAATAGGCTGGGAGAGTAAAGTTAGGAATGGTACTTATAGGCTGAACGTGAAGGTGCATGCTTTCAGCCTTGCCAGCCAGGAGGATGTATACAGACCTTGTCTCAAAAAACAAATCCAGCCTTGAAAGGCCGAAGCAGGTGGATCTCTGAATTCCAGGGCTTCCTGGTCTACAGAGCAAGTTCTAGGACAGCCAGGGCTACACAGAGAAACCCTGCCATGAAAAAAACAAAAACAAAAAGAAAGGAAAGAATGTTGCAAGATGGGGAAGCAGGTGAAGGTACTGAAGACCAAGCCCAGCACAGTCAAAAATACTGCAGAGATCTGGTGGCCTCTACTTCTCGAGTGCTAGGGCCAGATGCGTGCTGGCTGAAGCTTTTTTTGTTTGTTTGTTTTTCTAAGACCGGGTTTCTCTGTGTAGCCCTGGCTGACCTGGAACTCATTCTGTAGACCAGGCTGGCCTTGAACTCGGAGATCTGCCTGCTTCTGCCTCCCAAGTGCTGGGGTTAAAGGTGTTCACCACCACTGCCCAGCAAAATTCAGGATTTTTAGTGTTCCTTGAAGAAATAGCAACATTGGCTAGAACCAGAAGCTGCCTGTAAGTGGACCCAGGCTCTGTACGGCCTCTTTGAGGGCCCTGAACAGGGTTTGCTCCTAGGCTGTGTCTTCTTTAAACATCTGACATTTGCTCTCTGACACACCCCCTGTCCTCCAGCAAGAGCAGAGTATCAAGCCTCAGTTCTTTGCCTTCCGATGGCTGACACTGCTGCTGTCCCAGGAGTTCTTGCTACCTGATGTCATCCGGATCTGGGACTCCCTCTTTGCCGACGGCAACCGCTTTGATTTCCTCCTCCTGGTCTGCTGTGCTATGCTCATGTGAGTGGGGCCATGCTCAGCTCATTCTTAAGAGAAACTGGGGTGAGGGATGCCTAGTCCTGAGTGGTTAGCAGGGGCCAGCCTCCATAGCTAGAATACACCTGGGCCTGCGGGCCTGCCCTCGGGGCGACCAGGGCCCAGCACCAGTTCCTTGTTTCCCTGCAGACTGATCCGGGAGCAGTTGCTGGAGGGGGACTTCACTGTCAACATGAGGCTTCTGCAGGTAATGGTTGGTGGGGCTGGGGCCAGAAACAGGAACACATATGGTGCATTCAGGGTCCAGACTCCTGGAGCACACCTGGTTTTGACCTGAGTTGAGTCCTGGTCTTCACAGACCTTGAGTGTAGTGTATGTAGTGTGGTGTATGGAAGTTGCTGATTTGTCTCAGGCCAGGGAGGTCTGACAGCTAGCCTGAGGTTCATGTCTGTACTGCTCTGCTTATCATGTGACTTGAGCCAAGTGACTTTGTCTCTAGGCCTCAGTGTCTTCTCCAGCACATGGCCTAGGGGTGGTTTTCAGTAACCTCACCAGCTAGGTCTGTAAGATGTGTATAATCACAGCGTCCTTCCTTGGGCCTCCTGAGGTGACTAGAAGACTAAGGGCTATGTTGCCTGACCTAGCTCTAAGGTCTTCATCGATGTGGCTACTACAGGTTCTGTGTCAGATGTGAGGACTGAGGCCTTTGGGTACCCTGGTTCTAATACCCTTTGGACCTTGGGAGGTAGCACCTTAGTGACATGCAGTGTGTGGAGCAGGCTGCTCTGGGTATCTGGTATACCATGGTCCCTGCCCCTGGTGCCATTTCATGGTAACAGGTCTCTGGGAAGGTGGTAAGTGGGGCAAGTAGAGCAAAGTGGGGGCTGCTCCAGGAGCGTGTTGTGACTTTCCCGGTTTCCAGGATTACCCCATCACAGACGTCTGCCAGATCCTACAGAAAGCCAAGGAACTCCAAGACTCGAAATAACCTGGTAGCAGGAGGCCCAGGATTGCAAGAGCAGCCACCTGTGCTCCACACCCTTGTTTTTGGGACACAAAGGAGCCTGTGAGAAAGCCAGCCTGAGGGCAAGCTGCAGTCTCGGCCAGCTCTAGGTCTTCCCAGCCTGGTTCTCATGGTCCAGGCTGCTCCTGGAACACACCGCACTGCACTCCTTCCCAGTGCTCAGCCCTGCCGCACTCCCTGCACTTCAGCCCAGGGACCCTCCACCCAGACTGTTCAGCAGGGCTGGAGCTCCTGAACTGGCTTCCTGGGGCTGGGGCCACTTGGGGCCTAGGAGGCTGACAGGGTCCTGCCTGCCTCTGCCCAGTAGCTCCTCACCCTTTGTGCTTTCACCTTCCCTGGATCCTGGTCAGGGGAGGTACTTAGCTAATGGGCCAGAAACAACTTCTGAGTGTAGGTGCTCCAGCTACCTGGGTAAGCGCCCCCAGAAGAGCTGAGTGACTGCCAGTTCCAGGGCCACCGATTGTCTCCGTCAGGTGTGTTTGCTCATGGCCATGGCCGGTAGGGCTGTCTCCCAGGTCTCTGCTTTTGAGTGTGTGTGTGTATACACGTGTGTTCACACATGCCCTGGCAGTGGGGTGAGGGTGTGTGGGAACCCTCTAAACCCTGCTTCACCTCTCTTTGTCTACCTCTGCCTGTCCCTTTCTTCATTTGCCAGAGGCGTGTGTGACTCCTGCTATCCTTCCTGTCTGTCCTCTTTACCCTTCTTTTGGGGCTCCTCTTCCCTGTCTCCTCCCCTCTGCTCCCTGAAGCCAGCATTCAGAAGAGTGTAGTTTAGTGAGAGCCCTGGAGGCCAACTTTGTTAGCATCCTGTTCCTGTCTCCAGCTTGAGGCCTCCAGGTCCCCTTGTCAGAGCGGGCCCTGCCTTTGCTCTGCTCCAGGAAGCTAAGTGCTGCTGACAGTGGCAGCCTGTAAAGCTTTGAGCCACTCACCCATTTTCTACCCAAGAATGGAGAAAGGAGGGATGGGGGGAGTCTTCAGTCGGAGATTAAGACACCCTGGCTGCTGTGTTCCTGGGAGTTGAAACTTCAGTAGTGTTGTCATCTCCTTGACTAACATGCTTCCCACCCAGGGTGTGCAGGTCTTGTCAAGGGCAAGGGACCAAAGAATGCTCTGGGTCCAGGGTGGCTAAACTGGAAGGCCTGAAACCCCGCAGTGCCAGAGGGCTACATCTGCTCTCTGCTCCCATGGGAGGTGGGGGAAGGCTGCAGAGGTGCCAGCCTTCCTGGACACGCACTTGATCTACCTTCTGGCTTTGGGGCTGGGCTCCCTGAACCCTGTTCAGCAAGTTGACTTTTCTGACTATGTTTCTTCCATCTCTCATATAGAGGTCAGGGGGCTTGAGTCCTGAAGGTAGGTTGGCAGCAAGGGTTCTCACCTTCTCCTGAGACTGGCCAACAGGAGCGAGCCTCCAGTAGCTGACACCTGAAGCAGTGGGCAGGGCAGCCTGCCTTCCAGGCCATTGCTTTAGCCAGGTTGGGTTAAGCTCTGCTGGGATTCTGCTTGGAACTTTTACTACCTTCTCTCCTAATACACAATACCTGGGAGATTTTTTACTATTTATTTAGACATGGGCTAGCTATTTATTGCAGATTGGCAAGTGAACTGGGGCTGTGGGTGTGGAGGAGTGGCTCGGATGCTAAAGGGGTTGGAGGTATGGATTGTCTTATTTCCCAAGGTTAACCCTGACATCCTCTTCCCCATTCCTGGCTGAAAGGGCTGCCAGCTTTACACTAGAGCTGAATATAAGGGAGGCCAGAGCTGATGCTTTTGCATTCTCAAAGATACAGGCCATACACACTCCCGCCATCCTGCTGGCCCCCAAACCTAGGACTTATAGCTGGTAGCTCAACCCCAGCACTGAACCCTTTGTTGCCTGGGATGCAGCAGATGCTGCCCATGACGCTGACGCATTCCTTCTTGCCTGTCTTCCTGACCCCACGTCTCACCCCGTCCTGGGACCATGCTACTGGAATCACTGCATCTGATTTGTTTCTGTGGGAGACCTGCATCCTGTGCCCACCACTTGGTCCTTGAGATGAAGGCCAAGGACATGGAGACTTTGTCTTGGGTAGGGTGGCTCCGCAGATGGGTGCTGCCTGAGGGAAGGATCTGCCCTTGATTCTTAAGGGGCAACCAGAGCCAGAGCACCTGCAGCTCACTTGGGAGCAGCTCCTAGGAGCTCAGCAGACCAGTGCTGTTGATGAGTTGTCTTTAATAAACTGTGTGCTCTTTGCCATGTGTATTGGTGCTGTGGTGGCTGGACTTGAGACTTTGGAGGAGAGAAAAAAGTTGGAGCAAAATCCCTTATGGTGTTCTAAGACCAGGAAATGCTTGCCAGGAGACTGTTCCAGTTCAGCTGCCGGCCAGCCGGAGATGGGCTAGGAAGGAGGGGCTGTGCCTGTGCACACCACATTATTACATTATATTTACTTGTATGTGGCCTCTGGGTAAGGGAGTCCTGCTGACGTTGGTTCCCTCTTGCTATCATGTGGGTCCCAGCAAACTCAGGGCTGCTGTGAGCAACTTTACCTACTGAGCCATCTCACGCACTTCCGGCAGCACATTGGTCCTTAGGTCATTTAATACTATGTTTTATTTAGTTTTGCTATGTAGTCCAGGCCAGTCTCAAACTCTTGTTCATCCTGTTGAGCCTTTGAGGTCAGGGTCTCTACCTCCTGAGCATTGGGGTTAAAGGTGTATACCAAGCACACTGGTAAAAACACAACAAGTATTTCGGGGGCTGGTGAGATGGCTCAGTAGGTAAGAGCACTGACTGCCCTTCCAAAGGTCCTGAGTTCGGATCCCAGCAACCA
>NW_022196897.1:18019993-18042821 GCF_008632895.1 Mastomys coucha
TAAAATAAATCTTTAAAAAAAAAAAAACACAAGTATTTCTATATGCCAACTGTAAACTCTGAAAATAATAAATGCCACTTGCAATACCTAGAAGAAATGTAAGTGTTTAGGGATTTTGTGCTGGTCCTAGAGCTCAGGCCCACACACATGAGCAAGCACCGCATCACTGAGCCAGAAGCACAGACCCAAGAACACTGAACATGGTAATGCTTGGAAAAAACTGAGGATGTTCTGTGCTCCCAGGTCAGCAGAGACTTCACAGGGTAAATGTAATCCCTATCAAAAGGCCAGTGTGGCCAAGTGTGCTGGCATAGGCTGTGATCCAGCACTCCACAAAGAGGAAGGATCCTGGTAAACTGGAGACCAACTGGGTCGATGGAGTGAGTTCCAGTCTTCCTGGGACTACCTAATGAGGCCTTGCCTGAAACAAAATTTCTATGACAAGGGGGTGTAGCTCAGTGGCAAAGTGTGTGCTTAGCCTGCCTGAGACTATAGGTCAGGTTCCTAACACATGGATACACACACACAATTCCAATGTAATTTTTTGTTTGTTTTTTGAGACAGGGATTTTCAGTTTAGCCCTGGCTGTTCTGGAAGTTATTCTGTTGACTAGATATCTACCTGCCTCTGCCTCCCAAGTGCTAGGATTAAAGATGTGTGCTACCACTGCCCAGCTCCAAGGTAATTTTTCACAGAAAAGGGGAAAAAAACCTGAAAATGGGTTAGGGAACCATAAAAGATTCCAGGTACCCAACACAGTCCTGAGCAAACAGAACAAAGCTAGAGGCCACCTGACTTTAAAATTCTAGTTTATGGCTGGGCAGTGGTGGCGCATGCCTTTAATCCCAGCGCTTGGGAGACAGAGGCAGGCGGATTTCTGAGTTCGAGGCCAGCCTGGTCTACACAGTGAGTTCCAGGACAGCCAGGGCTACACAGAGAAACCCTGTCTCGAAAAACCAAAAAAATTTTCTAGCTTATGGTAATTACACACGATGCTGGTGGGAGGGACAACTTGCCGTTGACCAACAGAACAAGAAGCCCCCAAACAGGTAAAAATCTTCCAATTCATCTTGTTTAAAATTCTTTTGTTTGTTTAGTTGTTTTGTTTTGTTAAACAGAATTTCTTTGTATAGCCCTGGATATTCTGGAACTTGCTCTGAGGACCAGCCTGGCCTTAAACTCAGAGATCCACCTGCCACCTGAGTTCTAGAATTAAAGGCATGCATCACTACTGCCCAGCAAAAAAAGATTTTTAAAAAATCTTTTGTTTTTGAGTGCTTGCTTGCTATATGTGTGCTTGGTGCCTATGGAGACCAGAAAAATGCATCAGATTGATAGGGACTGGAGTTACAGATGGTTGTGAACTGCCATGTGGGTGCTGGGGATTGAACCTGGGTCTGCAAGAACAGCCAGTGCCCTTAACCGCTGAGCCATCTCTCCAGCCCCTGTAATCAATCGACTTTTGACAAAGAAGCCAGAACATGATAGAGAAAGGACAGTCTTCAATAAAAGGTGCCGAGAGAACTGGCTTTCCACAGAACAGTGAATGTATTGATAACATACACAAGAGCCAAAAAATCCAAATGACCATTAATAGATGAATAAAGAGAAGCCAGGATTGATCTCCATGGTATACTTCTCTGCTTTTTTGTCTGTGTTTGATGCCTCACCCAAGATGGGACTCAAACTCATGGTTATTCTGCCCCATCCTCTCTTCCTGAGATTATAGGTAAGAATGATGATGCCAAATTACTATTCATTAGCATTGAGTTGAATGTACACACGCGCGCACACACACACACACACACACATACACACACGCATGCCGTTGCGCCAGCCCATGCACGTTATGCACATATGTTGAAGTAGGAGCTCAGGAGTCATTGAGTCCTTTGTTTTGTTTTGAAGCAGTGTCTCTTTATTTCATCCACTAATGCTATGGATTGTAGGCCTCTGTCTTGCCTTAAATATCAGTTTAGGAATGCTAGAATTACAGATGTGAGCTGCTGCATCTGGCTTTTTTTTTTAAGATTTATTTATTATTATAGCTAAGTACACTTCAGACACTCCAGAAGAGGGCACGTCAGATCTCATTATGGATGATTGCGAGCCACCATGTGGTTGCTGGGATTTGAACTCAGGACCTTCGGAAGAGTAATCTTAACTGCTGAGCCATTTCTCAAGCCCCTGCATCTAGCTTTTATGTGTGTTCTATGTATGGAAATTGTGTTATCAGGCTTCCCCCTCCCCCACTGAACTTGCTCCCTTGCCTCTATTTGAACAAAAATTTTCCTCCTTTTTAACACTCATTTAGTTATATGTGTGCCACGGCACATGTATGGTGGTCAGAGGAAAATCATATCGTGCAAGGGATTGAACTCAGGCCATCACGCTTGGTGCCAAGCACTTTTACTTGCTGAGCCATCTTCCTGCTCCCCTTTAAAATATATATATATATATATATATATATATATATATATATATATATATACACACACACACACATATATATATATATATGTGGTTTGATAAAGCATGTCTCCTGTACCTACAATCTAGAGACATTGCTAATGTTAAATTCTTTTCTCCAGTGCAACTTTCCTTTCTCCCTCTCCCTCCCTGTCTCTCTCTCTCCCTCTCTCTCTCCCTCTCCCTCTCTCTCCCTCTCTCCCCCTCTCCCCCCTCTTTCCCTCTCTCTTCCTCTCTCTCTTTCCCTCTCCCCCCCCCATCTCTCTTATTTGTTTTTTGAGATGGGGATTCTCTGTGTAGCTGTGACTGTCCTGGAACTTGTTCTTAGACCAATTTGCCTTTGAACACAGAGATCTGCCTGTCCTGCCTCCTGAGTGCTGGGACTAAGCACATGCATCACTCACTACTCCTCGGTGACCTTAGAATGTCAGTCGCCCTTCCTCTCCCTCTCCAGTGCTGCTTGCAATCACACCTGGCTTACGTGATGCTGCAGATCAAACCCAGGCCTTCGTGCATGCTAGGCAAGCACCTGGTTGGAGGCAGACTTTTTTGGTTTACTTTTTTGGATTCTATTATTTACCCTTCCAATCTTATTTCACCCTAATCCCTTCTAAGCCCTGAGCAATAGGTAGGAAAGAAAAAAGGTTAGAGCAGGGAATGTGTTATTGTATGGTATTTAATAACTGCATTACTTCTTGCTATGACCTGGCCAGCACTGCCCCCCACCCCAGTAACTGAAGCAGAGTATGAATTTATTTAATTAGCTTTAGGACAATTACCGGGTGATTATCTCTATTTTTCTACACTACACTGGTTATTTCTCAGCTGTGCTCCCCAAGTTACTGGCTCTTTGAGTCTTACCCTGGCTCTTTCTGCTCAGTCAGTCTGTATGTCTTCAAGGTGCAGTTCTCTCAGCCAAGGGCTTCTGGTCCACCCCATCTAATGGAGACCTCCTCCTGCTCTCTGTCTTCTTTCTCCTCCCCTCTCCTCTCAGCATCATGGTCCTTACCTGTGACCCACACCTGGTAACTGAAACCCATCCTACCTCTATTCTCCCCAGTAATCGGCTGTTAGTAACTTTAATTTAACCAGTCAGAGAAGATAGGTGAGCAAAGTTTATACACATCATTTGGTGCATATGAGTATGTGCTCCGGGCCTGCAACCAGGTCTCCCGACCAGTGGTTAGCATTTGAATACATAGCAGCACCAGACCAACCCCCAACATTTCCCTCTTTTTTGTCTAAATAAAAAAGGCTCTTTCTCATTCAATATTAAGTGACATACAGTAAGAACAAATATGAAACAATTATGGAAACTACTAAGTAAGAGTTACACCTACAATGTCCAGTCCATTTGGCAACATTGGATAAAGTGCTCTATTTTCTGTACTCTCTTGGTGAGTTCAGAGTTCTGCACCTAAATAGTTTTCTATCATAACTTGTGTTGCTAACCTAAAAACCATCTTCTTAAATCCCAAACAACTTAAGCTTAATTGTGAACTATGACTGTCTAGTCTTCAACCCCATCAGAGACTTGGGAAGGGATAAATATTCCTTGAGTATGCAGGAAGTGCAGGCAAGCAGCTTCCAAAACTGTAGACATGACAGCGGAGCTGATTGCCTGTACAGTCCCCCAGATGTCTCTATGATTTTGGAGCATCCATCTTGCAGTGTATCTGACAGACTGTTCTATGGAGCAGGGCTTATGAAGAGCGCACCTACTAAGCAAGTCCTTGCAAAGCTCGGCAGCTGACTGCCCTGCACCCATGCTCGTCCACATTGGACAGCCTTCTCTCTACAGCTGAAGCAAAGCTCGGCAGCTGACTGCCCTGCACCCATGTCTGTCCACATTGGACAGCCTTCTCTCTACAGCTGAAGCAAAGCTCAGCAGTGCCAGCTTGCCGCAATCGAAGCAAACTCCGTAAGGAGGTTCTTCAGTGCTCAGCATCATCTTTGAAGTGTAATGGGTGTGCTGCTAGGAGCAGACCTTCTCATGTCAAAAAAGTCTTAAACTAATAAAACATCTTTAAAAGCCATATTATTTAAGTCTCTAAGGTTTGTGAAGATCATCTATCCATACCACATATAAATACCATATATAACTGTTTGTTTCTGGCTATTTACTATCTGATTAACCTTAAAAACATTTCATTGAAATTAACACTAGGACCTAAAATGATCATGAGTTTGATTGTCTGACTACTAACTTGAATTTATTTATCCTGAACAACTTATTTATTTATTTGGTTTTTCGAGACAGAGTTTCTCTGTGTAGCTTTGTCTGTCCTGGAACTCACTCTGTAGACCAGGCTTGCCTCGAACTCAGAAATCTGCCTACCTCTGCCTCCCAAGTGCTGGGATTAAAGTTGTGCACCACCACTGCCCAGCATCTATTTTTCTTTAAAATTATCAATTTCACTTAAAACCCCTTTCACATGGTTAGAAGTTTTCTAGGCTCTGACTTCTTTTTTTGTTTTTGTTTTTGTTGTTGTTGTTTTGTTTTCAAGACAGGGTTTCTCTGTGTAGCCCTGGCTATACTGGAACTCACTCTGTAGACTAGGCTGGCCTCGAACTCAGAAATCCACCTGCCTCTGCCTCCCAAGTGCTGGGATTAAAGGTGTGCGCCACCACTGCCCGGCTAGGCTCTGGCTTCTTTGCTGTGTTCTTTGCCTTCCTCTGGTGTTTGACTCAGGACATTGCAGTGGTTTTGGATTCTTCCATTCTCAGGTAGAGGTGGATTGTAAAGAAAAAAATGCAGCTTCTGTGTTCTGAGCTTTTGGGCCTCTCTCTTTCTCTCTCTCTCTCTCTCTCTCTCTCTCTCTCTCTCTCTCTCTCTCTCTCTCTCTCTCTCTCTCCCATTTCTCTCTCTCTCTCAAGATATATTTATTTTGTATATGTGAGTATGTAGTGCCAGGGAAATGTTACTGATTTTCCCCACAAAAAAACCAGACAGGAGTCAATATGATGCAACTCACAGCAGGGTCTTTATTTTATTCCACCTAGCTTAGGTTCCCCCAGTGAAAGGAAAAATTAAAGCTTTAGACCTGTGCTGACTAGAAAGAAAAGTTATGGGCCTAAGAATCCATCACAAGCTGGCCCACATAGGCCTGGGAAGGAACAAGCAAGTTGTTAGATACCATAAGAGCTGGCAGGTCAAGAAGACATAAAACTATAAACATAGAGGAAAACATGTCTAGGCAAACGAGGACATGTCCAAGGCCCAGGCCTGCAAAGACATGCCTGGCAGACACTAAGTAATGGACCATCTGGTCCACAGGGACCACTCTCAGATATGGTTTAAGGTCAGATGCTTTGTTGACTCAGATTAACACCAACTTTAGGATTTTTCCACTCTGTTCTGCATGTAATAGTTAATATTTGAACTAGCCAATCATGTACGGCCACACTGATCCCTTTGTTCCCTCAGACCTTTTCCCTATATAAACCCTAACTTTCAAGCCTCGTGGTTGGCTCCACTATCTCCTGCGTGAGATAGGTGTGGTGCCGAACCAGGGCATCCTGAAATTAAAAATACCTCTTGTAATTACATCAAGATGGTCTCTCGTGATTCTTGGGTACACGTCCTCCTGAGATTTGAGTGGGGGTCTCCCCCGGGGGTATTTCACCAGCACGCTGCCATTGCCAAGGATGGTTTTGTTTTTTTGGGGGGGGGAGCCCTGAATATCTATCAGGGCAAGGCTTTATAGTAAGCAACAAGCATCTAATTAGAAAGCCACTGTGGCCTTTAACATAATTGGCTGGTGCTGGGAGTCATATCATAAACTTAACTTCTGCTCCCCTCTGCATTGGTGGTCGTTAGGCAGGGGGTGGGCTTGTAACCTTGGGGTACAGGTTTGTTGGGGGAATAACCTGGAGATGCTGGTATTATTGAGGGTGTAACCTGGAGACGCTGGTCTTGTTGGGGATTAGGCTAGAGACTAGAACTAGGCTTGGATTTTGTTGGGGGCAACTTGGAAACTGATGCTAGGTACCAGCCTGTTAGTTTACCTGAGTTCAAACTTAGGTCACATTCTTTAAAGTGAAGTCTGAACTTAAAAGATTGGCCTCTCACCCCCTCCCCTTTCTCTTGTGACTAGAAGACCCAATCATGGGGTTTCTGGAGCTTCATGAAAACTGTTACAGGGCTTTGATTTTGTGGTGCCCCTGGGGCATGGTTAGGGGCCTATCAGTGGGAAACAGGAGAGAGTCATGAGGCTGAATTCTCCTCCTGCTGGTCAGGGTCTTCTTCAACAGCAAATGGAGGTATGGTTGATCCACACTGCAGCTCTGTAGCACAGGGACCCTTTCAGTGAAGCTCTAGTGACCCCTGGCAGTGTCTCTTGACTAGGGAACTATCTCCAGGCTAAAGTTGGTGGAGCTCCACAGGTGGACTTGTTTTATGGAAACCACAATGTTTAAGACAAACATGTTTGTGTACCCATTGGATACCCATGAGATCATGTAATTAATAACTTTTGTCAGCAGGTGAACCAAATATAACTTCAAAATGGGTGAGTCCCATCTGTTATGGGGAGTTCTGAACTCTACCCAGTCACCATCAGTCTTAAGGTAAATTTAGTTAAAGTCTCTTTTAGGGTTATGTTTATCTTTCTACCTATCCTGAACTCTGGGGTCTGTATAGGCACAAGGAAGTTTCTAATCCCCAGAATATTAGATAATCTCTAACTTACCTGGGACACAAATGCAGGTCCACTGTCTGACCCTATAAGCTTAGAAAAACCATACCTTGGAAGAATTTCTTTCAGTAGTTTCTTTGTTACCATCTGCACAGTCTGGTCCTTACTTGGGAAAGTCTCATTCCATCTTGAAAAGGTATCAATAAATATTAGCAAATATTTGTATCCAAATTTTCTTGGTTTTAGCTCCATGAAGTCCATTAGTCCCTTTCCTGATAGACTCCTGGCTTGGTGCTTTAGTATTGAGTACTAGTGTTCTTTTTATTGGCAACTGTATTGGTCAATTGACAGGCTCTACAGTTTTGTTTTGTTTTGTTTTACCAATTTCAGCTATTTCGAGTTGGCATCTCTAATTCTGATGTAGAACTGGTGGACTTAGTCCTGAATTTTCTGAGCTCCCATGTGTGAAGAACAATGGATTTTTTTCAGTGTGCTTATACCCATTTTCTCTGATACAATTAGTTTTTAGTCACCTGTCCTCCTCCATCATAGCTCTCTTTCTCTCTCTCTCTCTCTCTCTCTCTCTCTCTCTCTCTCTCTCTCTCTCTCTCTCTCTCTCTCTCTCTCTCTCTCTCTCTCTTTGACCTCTGACATCTCTTATGACACTGAGACATGGACAGGTTTTTGGCCCAGATCACATCTTCTGTCTGGTCAAAGAGTGTGGGTCTCCTGGTTCTAGTGTAATCAAAGACATGAGGGTGCCAACTTCTAGGGTTACCCACCGAGCTGTCTTGTTACTCTTTGGGATGGAGTTTTTTTCTTCCTTCTGCTGTCAGAAGGACTCTCTCACAGATATGAGAAGTAGCAAAGGCACACTGGCTATCTGTGTCTCTTGTCTCTCAGCTCTAACACCTTGGTCAGAGCTGTCAGTTCAGCATTCTGGCCTGACATTCCTGCCAGGGGTGATTCTGCCCATATGACCTCAGTGTTTGTAACCACCTCTGCCCTAGCATACCCCTGTTGGGCCCTATTTGGCTTTGGTTTGGGCCTTGAGGACAAATCCAAGCCTGGCTTGATTTTTGAGACTTGTCATTTGCTTGAGAATGACTCAGCACGACCTAGTGACCTGAATGAGACTGCCTTTGCCTACCTACCACTGATGCTGATGTAAAGATTTTTTATAGGACCCATGAGATCACCTTACACCCCTCATCATCTTACACCACCCCATACATCATCTCACCCTATACCCCTATCCCCAACTTCTTGCCTTTTCTATATAAGCAAATGCCTAGTTTAGTAAAGTGAGTTCCTGCTTTGACAAGACTCCCGGCCCAGTGTGTTTCTTTTTGTTTTTGTTGTTTTGTTTTGTTTATTTTTGGGGGGGGGCCAGGGTTGAGACAGGGTTTCTCTGTGTAGCCCTGGCTGTCCTGAAACTCACTCTGTAGACCATGCTGGCCTCGAACTTAGAAATCTGTCTGCCTCTGCCTCCCAAGTGCTGGGATTAAAGGTGTGTGCCACCACTGCCTGGCTCAGTGTGGGGTTTTTTTGAACCATTCCACTCAGTCCTGAACAGATCTGGCTGGACTAGGTTCTCTTCTCTCACGTGGACCTGCTAGCAAAGAGTTGACCTACCTCTGGCCTTCCTGAATGAAGCTGTTGCCATGGTGAACCATGTTACCTCTTCATCCATCTGAGCAGTCATGCAGAGGCCCACTGATTGGGCTCAGGGTCAGGCAGTAGGGCAGAGAAGAGGCTGGAAATGAATCATTTTGGCATCATCCTTAACAAGGAGGCTGTTGCTGCACTGACGTGTAAACAGGGAGTTGGGGGAAGCTTCTGGCAATTGGTATCATGCCACACCCACTCCAGTGGAGTCTGCACAACATGTCCAAGCTTGGCTACAGTTCTGAGGTAAAAAATTTCAAGGAAGCTGGTCTCCTGGAAGTCCTTGGTGTTCCCTAACATGGATGTGGTCCAGATTTGTCCTTGCAATAATAGATGGAGGGTTTTTGTATGCTTCCTTTCAATATTGTTTTATTATAGGTATAGAGGTGCCCCCAAGGGATGATTTGACAAATAGCCAAGTTAGACTGGACATTGTTTCCTGGCCTCCACCAGTGTTCCAACATCCTAGTCAATGCTGAGCTGACCCTGGGCTTGGAATTTTATAAAGAATGTTACTTATTCAGATGAATTGCCTCCAGTGTTGCAAGAGAGATGGTGAAAGAAATCAGGCATTGCAGTTTACTGGATAAGAGTTAATAATCCCAGGGCAAGTTCAACAAAGTAAACTTAGAATTCTCATTACAGTCATATATGGCAGACTACATTACTTAATAGAAGAAAGTTGGTGGGCTCCTCTGGTAAATGGAGGTCCCCCACAAATACTTAGAACAACAACTGAGTCACTCCCATTTACAGGAATTTACAATGGTCTAGGAAGAAGGTGGGTTGTGGTTTTAGAAGGAACTAGAGTACTTCAGATCAGGCTGACTTTATCTCAGTTGTAACCACTGCCTAGTTCTTGTATGTACTCATTTTCTGTTTTGTTTTTAAGAATCATTACGTATCAGATGACCTTGATGTACTTTGGCTGTTGTATTTCCTAACTTCCTTATTTCTTCTGTAATGACTATAAAAGTCTGGTGCTTACTTTGAGAAATTACACTCAGATTCAGCACTCTCTTGTGTTCATGTCTGTTTGTCACTCACTGACTCCTTGCCCACTTGAGTACTGGAACCCTGATTCTCCCCAGATTGAGGGACCCTGACTGGGTCAGCCCGCAGCAGTATCAGAATGACCATTGGCCAATGCCAGGGCCCCAAATCTTAGTATTCACCCCTCAGGTCTAGGGAGGTCTCCTGTATTTAGCAGAGTAAGGCCTTTTTAGTGGAGGCTCAGTAGTCCAATTTTTAGGGCCTCTAAGAGGTCCTGTGCTTTTGTTTTGTTTCTGTTGCCACCAGGAAGTCATTTATATACTGGTGAAGAGAAGATAATTTATCTTCAGGTTTTAACAAGACAAAATGTTGAACTTTATTAATAATCAACAAAAATGCTGGTGGGTTTCCCTTTTACTTTTAGGGTTACCCTGGGCTTGGGGAGGGGGCACATCATTTGATCTTCAGGATCTTCTGAAGTTGACTTTTAGGATCTCCTATAGTTTTCTGGTTTGTCCATGGCTACCAACTGGGTCTTTGCCAGGTCTCAAGTCTGTAGCTTCTGTCCTCTCATCTGCTTCTCCTCTGTAGTCTCTCTCTTTTTTAAGTACTTTCTGTCACATCACTAAGTCCCTCAGACTCCTTTGTCCTAACCTCTCAAACCTCTGGAACTTTTTCTTAATATCTTGTGCAGCCTGATTAATAAAAGTGAGAGCAACTGCTGCCTTTGCTTTTGATGATTCAGGGTCTATGGGGGTGTATTGTTGAAATGTCTCCATGAACCTCTTAAAAAAAAGCTGCAGGGCTTTCATTTTCTCTCTGCCCAATGCCATACACTCTGGCCAAATCTGTGGGCTGTCTTGCAGCCACTTAAGACCTGACAACAGAGTCTGACAGTAGACCAAGAGTCTCCTTACCTTCAATGGTGTTAAAATCCCAGTCTGGGAGAGTTAGGGGGAAGCTAACTCATCAATATTTGCTTGATTACTGATGGGCTCCCCTGTGGGGCTAGGAACAAGCTTTCTGGCCTCTTCTATGGTGAAGGGAACCTGCAGAATGTGGTAGATGTAGCCTTTCTCATGTTAATATATCCATCTAAGTCCAAGTCACTTCATCACAGTCTTCTAGTCAAAGTCACTTCTTCAATGTCATCTTGTAATGAGAAACACAAACAACACAGCAAACGAGAGAAAAAAGAGAAACAACCAGAAAGTGGCACTCATGAAAATGATCTCTCTATGACACCCAATTCACAAGCCCAACCTTGTCTATCAGACAGAAATGAGAAACAACCAGAAAGTGGTGCACACACACAAGAAAAGAACCAGATTGGTGGGTGTCTCTTGGTTTCCCAGAGTCCATGCCCACCCCCAGACCAAGACTCAGAACATCTCCTGGCTGCACCTTAGCCACGGTTTCCAGATACATCTATCCTTAACTGCAACCAGTCATGGGTATAAAATCAAGGCCTTGTTCTCAGATGGGTGAACATCTCAGCTCCTAATTGAGGCTCAGGAGGTCTCCTGGCCTCCCCATAGCCATGGCTCTCAGACACATCTGTCCTAACCACAAACTGGCCACAGAAACAAATTCAAGGCCTTGTTCCCAGAAAGATATGGCACACTTTGGAATCAGTAAACAGAGAAAGGCACAACCAGAAACAAAAACCAGTCAAGACCAGAAACCTATACAACCCACTGTAACAAGAACCAACCAGAAGGTGGCACTCACAGACTAAGGATTTGACACCACTGAGAAACTGTGAAGAGACAGTCAGCAACAAAAACCAAAACCAGAAAATGATATAGCCCTCACTAACAAGAAGTTGGTGCTCACACACACGACAACCTAGAGTACTGCACAGATGTTTACTGAGACCTGTAAAAATTACCATGGCAACATAAGTCATTTATCTTTACACAAGACTTCATGCTGGGTGGTGATGGCACAAGCCTTTAATCCCAGCACTTGGGAGGCAGAGGCAGGCAGATTTCTGACTTCGAGGCCAGCCTGGTCTACAGAGTGAGCTCCAGGACAGCCAGGGCTATACAGAGAAACCCTGTCTCGAAAAACAAAAACAAAAAAAACCAAAACAACAACAACAAAAAGATTTCATTCCACTCTGTAAATCTCACAGAAAACTTCTAACATTTAGACAAATTAGCCGCCACAGAAATCACAAGCTTTTGAGCCACTGAGCAAGTACTCACTTGCTCAGACATTATAGGAGGCTTCTGACACTGGGATTCCTCAGCAGGGCCCAAACCTAGAAGAATCACCACAGCAACACAAGCCAGGTCTACACAAATAAATCATCTCAGCACAGCTGGAAGAGTTCCACATTGCTTTTGTTCTATTCTGCAGATTTCACAGAAAGCTCAGACAAATTCAGCACTCAGACAGGCAAAAAGCAGGAAGTTTAACACTGTATTACAAACATAAAAGCACAAATACCTAGACTGGTTTTGCTGGCTTCATGATCCTCCAGATCAGTAGTCCTGTGTGTCATAGGGAACTTCCCACACAACACACCAAAATGTAGTGCCAGGGATTTTTTTGTTTTTTGGTTTTTTTTTTTTTTTGGTTTTTTTTTTTTTTTTTTTTTTTTTTTTTGAGACAGTGTTTCTCTGTGTAGCCTTGGCTGTCCTGGAACTCACTCTGTAGACCAGGCTGGCTAGAGAATGTTATTGATTACCAAAAAAAAAAAAAAAAAAAACAAACAGGAGCTGATCTGATGCAACTCACAGCAGGGTCTTTATTCTATTCAAGCTAGTTCATGCCCTACCCAGCATACCACACAGCAGGGTTTTGGTGGTGGTTGGGCCCTGAATATCTATCAGGGCAATGCTTTATAGTAAGCAGCAAGCAGGGAGTACATGTGCAAGCATCTAATTGGAAAGCTACTGTGGCCTTTAACATAATTGGCTAGTGCTGGGAGTCATATCATAAATTTAATTTCTGTTACCATATGCATTGTTGGTCACTAGGCAGGGGGTGGGCTTGAACCTGGGGATGTAGGCTTGTTGGGGGGACTAACCTGGACATGCTGGTCTTGTGGGGGATTAGCTAAGAGACTGGGGCTAGGTTCAGGTTTGTTGGAGGGCAACTTGGAAACTAATGCTAGGTAGGTACCAGCCTGTTAGTTTACCCGAGTTCAAATGTAGATCAGGTTCTCTACCATGGAGTCTGAATTTAAACAATTTGGCCTCTGAAGTATACCATTGCTGTCTTCAGACACACTAGAAGAGGGCATCTGATCCCATTACAGAGGGTTGTGAGCCACCATGTGGCTGCTAGGAATTGAACTCAGGACCTCTGGAAGAGCAGTCAGTGCTCTTAACCACTGAGCCATCTCTCCAGTGCCCTCCCCCAATTATCTTTTAATGTATAATTGGTTTTGTCCCATGCTAATGAGTGTTAACTCTGACAGTATACTCTCAGCCCTATTTTCTTTATAGTTTTTATGTATGTTCTTCCTCCACCTTAATAGGTTGTAAGGACCTTGATGCCTTAAAATATTAATAGGTTAAAATACTGTTTCGCCGGGCAGTGGTGGTGCACAACTTTAATCCTAGCTCTTGGGAGGCAGAGGCAGGCGGATTTCTGAGTTCGAGGCCAGCCTGGTCTACAGATTGAGTTACAGGACAGCCCTGGCTTCACAGAGAAACCTTGTCTCGAAAAACCAAAAAAGAAAAAAAGAAAAAAGAAAAAAAGAAAAGAAAAGAAATACTGTTTTGTCTGGTATGTCGGAAATATCCTTAGCCAGCCCCTGTCCTACAGACAGGAAACACTGGCCTACACAAAATACCTCCCAGACTCAACCCATTAAGCGAGTTGAAAAGTATGACCCTAGCATAGCTATTTTCTCTAACCTTACTAGCACGCTTCGGTTCCAGGTGGCTATCACCAGCTACAGTTTCACCTGTGTCCTTCTGTTAGTCAATCCTTCGCTCGCTCGTTTGGTGGCAGGAGGATGAGTGCACAGGAGGGGTCTGAGAGATCTGGGAGTTCTGTCGGGTTGAAAACCAACTAGATTACCCAGGGCCAAGGGAGGCGTACAAGGCGAGGCGGAGCCAGACGTGGAACGACCAATGGTAAGCGAGCAGGGCGGTGCGAGGCCCGCTACGTCTTAAAAGGGCAGCTGAAGGGCGTCGGTGAGTGGCGACACTCGCGCTGGCTCCTTCCCTTCTCGCTCCTCCGGTAAGGCATGCGCGCTCTGCGGACCGGCCTGACCCTAGCGCTGGGCGCGGGGCTGGGCGCCGCGGCGGAGCATTGGTGGCGGCGGGACGGCAAAGCGCCAGGGCTGCTGGGCCGAGTGCCGGTGTTGCCGGTGTTCGCGGCCGATCTTCCCGCGCTGCCCGGCGGAACGGCTGGCGGCACCGGGGAATTGGCCAAGTACGGGCTGCCTGGCGTAGCGCAGCTCCGGAGCCGCGAGTCCTACGTGCTTAGCTACGACCCGCGCACGCGCGGTGCGCTCTGGGTGTTGGAGCAGCTGAGGCCAGAGCGGCTCCGCGGCGACGGGGACCGTCGCGCCTGCGACTTCCGCGAGGACGACTCAGTGCACGCGTACCACCGCGCCACCAATGCGGACTACCGCGGCAGTGGCTTTGACCGCGGCCACTTGGCCGCCGCCGCCAATCACCGCTGGAGTCAGCGGGCCATGGACGACACCTTCTACCTGAGTAACGTAGCGCCTCAGGTAGTCAGTCTAGCACCCTAGTCACCCGCCTGATTGCAGCGTCTAGATCGTACTTTATGCGTGCACCGTGGAGGGAGGGAGGAATCCTACCGTCGCACGGCAGAGTCCCGGGTTAATCCTCCTTCAGTCTCCCGTGGAAAGCGATGCACCAAGCAGTGACTGGCTGCAGCAATGTGCTTCCTCAGGGAACCCAGGAGCTTGACTACTCTGTCTACTCTGCTGGCCTACAGCAGCTGCTGGTGCCAGTCATGCCACCGGGGCACACTCTTAGCCCTGTAACTGCTCCCAGCAGGGTCTTGTGAAGTAGGTTCCTGGAACACCCAGCCAGTGGATGGAGATAGACAGGAACCCACATCCCTCCCCACCCCTTTTTGTTGTAGATTTTTCCAGACAGGGTTTCTCTGTGTAGCCCAGGCTGCCCCAGAACTCAAGGGAGCTGGAATTAAAGGTGCAGGACTCCTGTCTAGCCCCTATGCCTTTTTTAGAGCTTGCCCTGAGGTTTGGGAGTTTCCAGGGACCTTAGGGGTCTCGGAATGACTAATGTTCCCTTCTTCCTCCTTTCTTTGAGTTGGGAAAAGCTTAGAGCTTTGGAGTGCCAGGAATGGGGGTGTGGCTAGCACTGGCTCAACACCTGTAGTCACAGAGCCTCAAGGAATGAGCCCTTCTTTGAGCCTTTGTCCTTCGAATGTTTGGGCATCCACCTTAGGAGCTAGGGCATCCCTAATGGAAGGTCCCTGGTGGGTGTGCTCCTGAGCCTCACTTCTCCCCCTAGGTGCCACACCTCAACCAGAATGCCTGGAACAACCTTGAGAAGTACAGCCGCAGCTTGACTCGAACTTACCAAAATGTCTATGTTTGCACGGGGCCTCTTTTCCTGCCCAGGTAAGCCTGTAGCTGACAGGACCTCCAACTCCTGTTCTCCAAACTTGGGCTTTCTGTGTCACTGTAGCCAGAGACCTTTGGGTGGCCTAGAACTCTGTTGTGGCCTCAGGTGCCTGACCCCCCACCTGCCTCTGCCCCCAACTTCTGACATGCCTCACCACCTGTAACCCGATGCTACACGAGGCTCTCCCCTTTGCCTCTGATGTGCTCTAAGTATTCCTGCCAGACAAGTGAGCTGAGCTCTAGACAGCAGCAGAAAATATCAGCAGCAGCTGTGAGGAAACTCGACCTCCAGGCCATCCAGTGTGGAGCCTGCTGAGCACCAGGCCGGGGCTGGGCTTCCCCATCATAGCCCCCCACTCGTGCTTGTTAGGTATACTGCCTATGGGACAGGTTACAGTCACGTGAGCATGGGTGAGCATAAGGTCTAAAGAACTCATTCCTCTAGCCGCATTTATTGCCACCCATTCTGTCTGAAGCAGTATTGGGCAGAAAAACAGAGGTTAAGCGTTGGTCCCCACCTTACATAGTTCCCAGACCCACGGAGGCACTAGGCATGGCACAAACTTTGTGTTGGAAGTTAGGTCAGGGAAGGCTTCCTGAGAGAGGTGACCTTGTATCTAACCAGGCCTCATGGCCATGTGTGCCCGGGTCTCTCCACAGGACCGAGGCTGATGGGAAGTCCTATGTGAAGTACCAGGTTATTGGGAAGAACCACGTGGCAGTACCCACACACTTCTTCAAGGTGCTGATCCTGGAAGCAGCCGGTGGGCAGATTGAGCTACGTTCCTATGTGATGCCCAATGCCCCTGTGGATGAGACTATCCCTTTGGAGCGGTTCCTGGTGTCCATCGAGAGCATTGAGCGGGCCTCAGGATTGCTCTTTGTGCCCAATATTCTGGCTCGAGCTGGAAACCTCAAGGCCATCACTGCTGGCAGCAAGTGACAGTGGAGAACTCACATGAGACCCTGGGGAGATGGGGCTGGCGTACATTAAAGGCAGTTATTTTTGGAGAGAAGTCTTGACCATTTCTACTCCTGGAACCCTCCATGTCTTTCTTTGTTTTTCAAGACAGGGTTTCTCTGTTTAGCCCTGGCTGTCCTGGAACTCACTCTGTAGACCAGGCTGGCCTCGAACTTAGAAATCCACCTGCCTTTCAAGTGCTGAGTTTAAAGGCGTGCGCCACCACTGCCCAGCAATCCTCCATGTCTTACTGCTTCCTCTACATCCTGGGTCCAGAAAGCGGTCAGGTGGGCCTCGACCCCGCCTGGGTGAGGCCAGGCTGCAGAGCAGCCAGTGAGATGAGTATGGCCTCCTGGAAAAAAAGAAGTTGTTTGGGACCTGGTAGCCAGGCAGCCTTCTCAGCTGCTTGTTTTCAGAGCCCCGTGTGGGGCCTACCTCAGGGCCAGGAGGGATACTGGTGGGGCAGTAATTAGTGACATGGGCAGGGCCCTCAGAGACAGGGAGACTTGGGTTGCCCATCTGCATAGTCACAGCCCCTGAGGCTGACAGAGCAATAGAGCCTCCCCCATAATGCCCATAGGAACCATATCCTTTGCTGGCCTCAAGGATGGGTGCATAGATCCTGGGGATGCTTGGATCTTGTGGCACACTTTCCCTCAGCACAGAAATGTTTGAAATACCGGGAGGGACCTAGGATACAACCAAGGAAGCAAGAAGCACTGCAGAGGGACAGACAGATCACCTGAGTCCCTCAACCTAGGAACACAATCCTATACAATTCTGGCTACTATAGGGCCAGAATTGCAACTCTTAATTACTCTTGTATTCAGTCCCTGCCACTAGTTTGCTGCGGCAAAGATCCCAGCTTCAGAAAAGCTATTTCGGCTGTGGTTGGATTGATGGCTCAATGGTTAGGACCACTGGCCACTTTCCCGGAAGTCCTGAGTTCAATTCTCAGAATCCACATGACAGTTCATAACTCTGGACATCTGTAGTCTCATGGGATATGATGCCCTCCTGAGTGCACAAGTACATGCAGACAAAACATCCATAAGTACATTTTAGAAAAGGTAAGCCGGGTGGGCTGCAAGAACTGGGTGCCTGTGGCTGTGGCTCACCTCAGTGCGGATGGTACGGCTGCCCTGGCTAGGGCATGTGTTGACGTAAAAGTCGAAGAGGACACTGGGGTCTGCCACTTCAAGGTTCGGGTCAGCATCCACTCCAGCTTCTAGCCCTTGGATGCCTCCGAACACCACAAGAGCATGCCTGGTACCCAGAGAGGGAGACACTGACTTATGGATCCACTGGATGCAGTCTCCAGAGCCTCATGTCCCTAACCCCCTATAGAGTAGGGCCCAGTTCCTGTTCTAAGCAGCACTCACCTGAAGCTGGGCAGCTGGGCAGAGGCCACGTTGGAGCCACGTTCTGATGTCCCAATGGTCAGGTCATACCCATCCTGGAAGGGAGACTCAGCAAACACAGCACCTGGGGGAGGGGTGGGGCAGTGGGGTCTTGCTCTCGGCTGTGTGCCTGGCACAGTATAGGGTCAGGTGGAGATAGAGGTCAGGGAAAAAAGGCACCTACTGCTCTTGGAAAGTTAACCTTGGCTGGGGAACAAGCAGGGTGGGCAGGAAGGAGCTCCTAAGCCCCAGACAACATACAGCAGGCATGATACTTGTCTTACATATCTAAACTTGTCTCAGACAGACAGTGAGTCCTGTGCTGGCCTCCCTAGAGCTTATATTGTAGCAGGATGGAAGCCAAGCACATCCTGTTCTCAGATGTTCTTAGCATTCACGGAGATGTTCGGGGAGACTAGGGGACCAGAGATGAGACCAGAGACGAGAGGAGGCACCACCTAAACATACACACCATCGGGTAGGACAGAGACCCTGATCTGACTTGTGGGTCTCACAAGCGGGACAGATGGACACTCAGGGAAGGGATTTCAGTTCTTACTGAGGCAAGAGGCCAGCCGGACAGTGTAGCCCCAGTAGAGACCAGCTTTGGTGCGGGGATCCTGTGAAGACACGACTGTTCCTTTGTATGTCTTGCATTCTGGGAAACAAAACAGGGTATGAAAACCAAGGAGACAGGGAGGTAGGGGGCAGGCACGAGGAAGGTCCCCATACCTGGGAGCTGCTGCTGGTTCAGTCTCACAGTCACCCGAAGTCCAGGGTCCAGTTTCTTGTCAATCTTCACTTCCTGAAGAGAAGCTAGAGGGAGTGAGTGCCACACCGAGAAGGGGACATGACCTCAGAGACCTCAGGTGAACCTGCTACCCTGTTTCTGCCACTGCGTGGGACCTGCTAAGAGGGACCATTCATGTAGAACAATTATCACAGGTCAGAAATGGAAGCCCAGGGCTTAAGACATGGAGAAATATCTACATAGAGATGAAGTTCGTTTCCTATGTGTGGAAGCTGGAAGAGTCTGAGGAGGTCAGTTAATCCCTGTGAATCTCAGTTTCCTCAATAGCAGACTCTATAAACAAGTTATGCTTGGATCTGCTGAGACGATTCACTAGGCAAAGGCTCCTGCTCCCAAGCCTGATGACCTGAGTTCAATTTCCACATAGTGAGAGAAAACTGACACCTGCCAAGATGTCCTCTGTTCTCACATTCACTCCTTGGCATGTGCCTATTTACCAAACAATCTCACACACACACAGACTAGAAACTAAAAAATTTAAAACTATCTAACCTCAAAAATAGCAAAGCTGAGAACATATGATCATGAGAATACAACACAGCATGATTAAACCTCAGGATCAAAAATCAACCCTGAAAAAAGCACTGATGACAAGAAGTATGGTGTGGTTCCTTCTCTGTCACTTAATTATATGTGGGTATTTTAGCTGCATGTGTGCCTGGGCATCATGCTCATGTCCGGGGCCCATGGAGGCCACCATGGCCCATGGCACCACATTCCCTAGAGCTGGAGTTAGCCACCCTGTGGGTTCTGGGCACTGAGTGTGGGTCCTGTGTTCTTTAACCTCTGAGTCACCTCTCCAGCCTCAAGGGGCTCATCTCTTGAGCCCTACATTGGGTTAACTAGTGTTTCACAGCAGGCCTGGAGTCCAGGTCTCCTCATTCATGTGTCCTTATCTTTCATAGCTAGCAAGTTTCCCCAAGTGCACCGCAGCCCGCCTTCCCACTCCTACCTTCTTCATTCCACAGTTGACCAAAGAGCCATGGCCTGCCTTGGTGGGCCGGTCCACCACGACGCCTTCTCGGAACTCGGATTCTTCATCCTGACGCATGTGGTGAGGGCTGTCCAAGGGGTTGAGGATTCCTGGGCAGGGAACAGGGGGTGATGTCAGGGCCAGGCTCTACTCCTAGCCTGTTTTCCCAACTGGATCCATCTGTGGAGCTGGATGATTTCTCCATGCCTAAGGATGAGCCATGGGAAATGGGGCAGGCACACTAGCCATACCTGCAAACTGCAGATCCTGGTGCTTGGGGAAGAATGCCTTTCTCAGGTACCTAGTGAGGAATGTAGCTGTCAGGGCCTCCCAGCCTTCTCAAATGTGACACTACCCTCACTTCATACTTACTGTGGACATTCCAGGTACTGCAGGATGCGGGCCAGCTGGACACATGCCTGCCCCTTCTTGCCAACTCCCCTGAATTCTCCTTCCACACTCCTGGAAAGATTAAGACAGGCATCAAATTCCAAGTGCTGGAGCCAGGCAGTGGTGGCACACGCCTTTAATCCCAGCACTTGGGAGGCAGAGGCAGGTGGATTTCTGAGTTCGAGGCCAGCCTGGTCTACAGAGTGAGTTCCAGCACAGCCAGGGCTACACAGAGAAACCCTGCCTCGAAAATAACCAAACTAACCAACTAACCAAACCAAACAAAAAACTAAAAAAGGAAAACCCTGAGTCTGCTCTCTAGCACCAAGGGAGAGAAAAGGTGCGTCTACAGCAGCCTTTGAGAGCTCCTTCCAGGCAGCAGAGTGGGTGACAAGGGGCAGGACAAAGCCACAGACACCCTTGCTGGTCCTCCCCTCTCCCCAGACTCTCACTTGGTATCTTGGCCCTCCTCATCGAACACCACAATCTCATCCACACAAAAGATGGTGCAGGCTCTGGCTATCTGGCCAGCCAGGTAGGTGCGGAGCTCAGGTGACTGGGCGTTGTCCAGGATGGAGCCTGGCAGGGCCACACTCAGAGTGTAAGGCCGTCCTAGCAGGGACAGGGGATGTTCCTTAGTCAGCCGGACAGGCTGTGAACCTTCCCTCCCTTGCATATCCCCATGGCTCAGAGACTCAATTCACCTCACGACCCAGCTGCTTACCTTGGTTGCTCCTCTGGGCAGCGGCCTCTTCCTCCTCCTCCTGGCGCTTAGCCTGTTCCTCCTGCGCACGCTGCCGCTCCAGTTTTTTCATTATCTTGAGGTCCTTCCATTTCTTTTTCTCCTCTTTTTCTGGAGAAGAATTATTGGGGGAAAAGGACTTGACATAGTGAGGAGAGTTCTCTCTCACTGGGCTAGCCTAGGCTCTGGATAGGCTGCCAATGCAGCTCCATTTGGATACACTGAGACCCAAAGAGGGCTCGGCAGGGCATTAGGTGGTTTGTGGGAAGGAAGAGCTCGGTTGGGCTCAGCTTTTACTTACTCTGTTGTTTCCATTTTCTCCATTCAACCCTTTGGCCATGTTCACCCTGCCAGGAAGGAAGGAGGAAGACTGAGAGGCTGAACGGTCACACATAGGAGGGGAGCATCCCTTCGGGGCTCCCGCCATCTGACTCTCCCAAACCAGGCAGGGTGGAAGTACACAGGGACTCGATGTGCTCAAAGCCTGGGATCAGGTCCAGGAAGTTGAGAAACGAATCCCCATGGGGCAAAGGAAGAAACCTAGAGAAGGGGAAGACAGGTATGTCCATAGTAGCCCTAGGAATCAGAAAATAAGGAGAGGACTCAAGACACCGTCGCCCTGCGAATGAAGGTAGATCGGACCAGCTAACCCTGCAAGCTCAGGCTTCGGACGTGGGACGAGCGGGGAGCAGAAGACCGACACCACTGTGAGACGCTGCAGTTCCCAGGCCCACCCCGGAACCCATAGGTCCGCACATACCGGGCCACACGGACGCTTCCTCGGGAGCTCCGCCATGTTTCCAGGAACACCACGCGCCTGCCAATAGCCTTGCCTCTTCCGGCCACACCTCCGCGGAGCTGCCCAATCAGAGATCCAGCGGAGCGTGGGGCGTGTCCTGGGGGGGGGCCAGGTTGAGGTGGAGCTCAGAAACTCCCGGTGCCGATGCACAGGCTGCCTGCCGCGCTGGTACCCTGTCTCCAGGGCAACGAGTTCACAGCGCCAAGTTGTCCTGAACCCAGTAAGGCTCACGTGCTGCCTTTCGATGGGTACCCTGGTGATATTTAGCTTCCATGTTTTTTTCTTTTAAAGATATATTTTATTTATTTTGTGGGTATGAGTACCCTGTAGCTGTACAGATGGCCGTGAGCTGTCTTGTGTGTGGCTGCTGGGAATGAACTCAGGACCCCTGCCGCCCCGCTCGCTCTGGCCCCCGCTTACTCTGGCGAAATTCACTGTAGCTGTCTTCAGACACATCAGAAGAGGGCAGTCAGATCTCATTACGGGTGGTTGTGAGCCACCACGTAGTTGCTGGGATCCGAACTCAGGACCTTTGGAAGAGCAGTCAGTGCTCTTACCCGGTGAGCCATCTCTCCAGCCCAGCTTCCATGTTTTATGTAAGGAAATCCTACTGGAAATTACTAGGAGTAGTTTAATCCAGTTCATTTGCACTTTCTTTTTATTTATCAATTCAATTTCCTGGGAATCCAACTAAGGGCCTGACAAGCTAAATTAAGTGCTCCACAAGTGAGCTATATTCCCAGCCTTATCCAGACTTTATTCTTTTTGTTTTTTGTTTTTTGTTTTTTTTTTTTTTTCGAGACAGGGTTTCTCTGTGTAGCCCTGGCTGTGCTGGAACTCACTCTGTAGACCAGGCTGGCCTCGAACTCAGAAATCTGCCTGCCTCTGCCTCCCAAGTGCTGGGATTAAAGGCGTGCACCACCACTGCTCGGCAAGACTTTATTTTTTTATTAGTTTAATTCATTTGTTTGTCTGTGGTACTTTAGATTAAAAAAAAATTGATACAGGGTCTTACTATGTATCTTGGACTGACCTTAAACGCAAGATAATCTTCCATCAACCACCTGATGTGCTGTGATTGATTGATTGATTGATTTTTGGCAGTCCTGATGATTAAATCCAATGTCTCCAGCTGGCAAACCACTGGCCAACATTCTCTGTCTACTTTAAAGTAATTTTAAATAAAATAAAAAAAAATGAGATGATAGGACTGAAAGAGGTCCCTATAGCAGAATTTTAGCTACTGCTACAATGGCAGCCATTGTATCTGGCATGGATTCCAGAGGGATTGTACCTAGGGTTTGAAGTAGCCTTTTTAAAGTTATTGATTGTCGCCTGGCAGTGGTGGCGCACACCTTTAATCCCAGCACTTGGGAGGCAGAGGCAGGCGGATTTCTGAGT
>NW_022196897.1:18042896-18075939 GCF_008632895.1 Mastomys coucha
TACAGAGTGAGTTCCAGGACAGCTAGAGCTATACAGAGAAACCCTGTCTCGAAAAAAACAAAACAAAACAAAACAAAAACCAAAACAAAAAAACAAAAACAAAAAAAGGCATGTGCCACCATGCTAACTTGTATTAACATTTTAGAATGATCTGATAGATTATTACAGCTGAGGAACAATACTGACACATTATTACCAACCAAATATAGTTTGTGTTAGGGTTTTTTTTTTTGAGACAGGGTTTCTCTGTATAACCCTGGCTGTCCTGGAACTCACTCTGTAGACCAGGCTGGCCTCGAACTCAGAAATCCACCTGCCTCTGCCTCCCAAGTGCTGGGGAGTCCTGTCTTTCTTTTTGTCTGTCTTGTTTGCTTTGGTTTTGTTTTTTGGGATAATGCCCTACCTCCTGCCTCATCCTCCCAAGAGCTGAAATTGCAGGTGTGGAGCACTCTGTTGTCTGAATTTTGACTTTATTTATATGAATGTTTTGTCTGCATGTACGTGTGTGCACCACAGCCTTTCCTGGTGCCTGAGGAGGTGACTGGATCCCCTGGGATTAAAATTATAGTAGATTGTAAAACACCATGTGTGTGCCAGGAAATGAACCCAGGTCCTCTGGAAGACAGGGTTTCTCTGTGTAGCCCTAGCTGTCCTGGAACTCACTCTGTAGACCAGGCTGGCCTCGAACTCAGAAATCTGCCTGCCTCTGCATCCTAAGTGCTAGGATTAAAGGCTTGTGCCATCACTGCCCGGTGCCATTTAGCTCTTTATTAAACCAATCAGAGCTGGACCTGGCTGAGCTGGAGATGCCATAGTGGGTGTTAACATTCACCACAAGGACCGAAAGGTTTGGAGCAAGGAGCCTGAGAGCCAGGACATCTACCTGCGGCTGCTAGTCAAGCTGTACAGGTTTCTGGCCAGACAGACCAACTCTACCTTCAATCAGGTTGTGCTGAAGAGGTTACTTATGAGCAGCACTAACTGGCCACTTTCTGTCCTTGTCCCGGAGGATCCGAAAGATGAGGCTTCCTGGCCGGGAGAACAAGACTGCTGTGGCTGTGGGAATGGTCACAGATGATGTGTGGATTCTGGAAGTACCCAAGCTGAAGGTGTGCACTTTGGGTGAGCAGCTGGGTCCAAAGTCGCATCCTCAAGGCTGAGGGTAAGATCCTCACCTTTGACCAGCTAGCCCTGGAGTCTCCCAAGGGCCGAGACACTGTGCTCCTGTTTGGTCCTCAGGAGGGCCAAGAGGTGTACTGACATTTTGGCAAGACCCCAGGAACCCTACACTGCCACACCAAACCCTATGTCCATTCCAAGGGCTGGAAGTTTGAGCATACCAGAGATGTAAGGGCCAGGCTAGGCTACAAAAACCTACCCTGGATCTTAGGATGTTTAAAAAAAAAAAATCAGCAAGTGATTGAGAAGATGTTTACAAAACTCAGAGAGGGGTGATGCTTCATAAAAGTAACAATACCTCCAGGCAGTGGTGGCACACATCTTTAATCTAGCACTTGTGAGGCAGAGACAGGCAGATTTCTGAGTTCGAGGCCAGCCTGGTCTACAGAGTGAGTTCCAGGATAGCCAGGGCTACACAGAGAAACCCTGTCTTGAAAATGAAGAAAAAAAAAAAAAAAAAAGTAACAATACCAAAGGCCATCCTGTACTCACATCTCTGCAGGAGTGGGGGTGGGGTGAGGGAACATCCTCTTCCCCCATCTTTACCTCCCCCATCACCCCCCATAGAAATCAGCATTTGAATAATGCAAAAACATCTTTTACATAGGGCACTAGAGATTATCTCAACAAAACACAAACTTAGTTTAAAGATCTAATTTTCTTTTATTTGCTGTTCTAGAATCAGGTGACAGACAACTGTTCTGTAAAATAGAAGAGGGGACAAGTTTGATGGGATTGAAGTGATAGCTCAGTGGTTAACAGCACTTGCTGTTCTAACAGATGTGGCCAGTTTCCATTCCATATCTAGCAGATCACAACCACCTGTAACCCCAGTTTCAAGGGATCCTATACTGTCTCCTGGGCTCTGTGGGCATTGCACACACATGACGCTGGTTATCAAACCAGGGCCTTGCCAGGCAGTGGTGGCGCACACCTTTAATCCCAGCACTTGGGAGGCAGAGGCAGGCGGATTTCTGAGTTCAAGGCCAGCCTGGTCTACAGAGTGAGTTCCAGGACAGCCAGGGCTACACAGAAAAACCCTGTCTCAGAAAAACCAAAAAAAAAAAAAAAGTCTCAGTGTCATTACTCAGGAGCTAGCTGCTCACAGGCGGTCTGTTGGTAGTCTTTTGACAAATTTATTACATATGTGTATTGGATTTAGTCATTGCCCATGGCTGGGGTGTAGTTCAGTGGTATAGCATTTTCTATGCATGTGCAAAGCCGTGAGTTCACTCCTCAGCACTGCCAACACAATAAAACACGGGAGACAAGAGGATTGATTGCCATGAGTTTGAAGTCAACCTGGGCTACAGTGTGTGACACTGACTTTTTCTGGAAAACTCTAAAAAGAAAAAAACATCACTGGCCTTGTGATTCAACTGCAAGTCCAGCACCACCTCATTCCCTCAAGGACAGAAGTGGGGGAGGGGTGGGCTCAAAGCTCTGAGAATACTCACAGGTCCAAAGGAGATTTTATAATTAACAAAAATTACTCCGATCCTAGAACTTAATCTTCTAGGAATTCCTTACGAAGGGAAAACATTTTTTTACAGTTCTTATGCCCGATGACCCCATCATTTCTGTGGGCTCGAGAACAGAGTGAATGAGTGAAATGTCTTGGCTCCTGGTGTGGCCTCCTAGAGGGATTTGGAGGCTTCGGTTGCTTTAGTGGAACAATAACTAGAGACTGAATCCCACTTCTAAGCCAGGTGTGGAGCATGCTGTACTCTGCAAACAGAGGCAGGAGGATCACAAATTCAAGGCCACTTGGGCTACATACTGAGTTCCAGGCCTGTCTAAAACACCTGCCCAGATCAAGCTTCACTTCCACTTTTACAGGAGGATGGGGGGGATGGGAGTGGGGGCTCCAGGATTCTGCTGTCCCCCCACACTCCCTCCTCAGCAGTCTGTTGGAATTGCAGGTAAATGGAGACCAGTGAGGTTGACCACAGATGCACCTCTGTGCTACCTAAGAGGCTGTTCTTGAACCTCTGTGAAGATGTCTCCAAGACGCCATTCCTGTCCACACACACAAACACCCTAACACAGCCTGCAGCTTGCATCCTCTGAGCGTGAGGACCACAGCAGACAGCTTGGATCTGAATTTGGATGGCCATGAACAAGCCCTGTGACTTCAGATGAGTTCTAAGTCTCCAGTCTGCACACACACACACACACACACACACACACACACTCCATAAAGAAGGTGTGGCGTCTGAGGTTCTCTGGGGTCCCTTCCAGCTATTCAAAGCCCTGTTCAGCAGTCTAAAGGAAAAGAGAAGCTGCCTTGAGGGTTCTAATAACTTAAAACTTTATTAGGAACAGTAGCAACATCACGAGGTCACACGAGAAGAAGTGGAGAAGCCACAGAACCTCAGCAGGGCTAAGGTGGGGCTGGGGCTGGGGCTAGGACTCCAGGCCCGATACTCCATCCTTTCCTGTCCCAGGCAGAGAGGCCAGAAACAACCAAGACCCTACAAGCAACCTACAGAGGAATAGACTGAGGCCCAGAACCACCCACCAATCCAATACAGCAGTCCAGACACCGGCTGAAACCCGCAAGAAATGGGCTCTTTCCTGGAAGCTTGCCCAGTCACACAGCTGGGCCCCCCAGTGCCATCCCCGTGTTAAGGCACAGTTGAGGCCTCAATGTTCAAGGCAGGGATGAGGGCAGCCTCAGGGTTGGAGCTCTCCTTTCCACCTGCACAGCCTCTCATCCATGGCCTGGAGTGTGGCCTCGTCCTGCAAGATACACACTGAGCCTTCCTTCTCTCACCCCACCCAGTGGCTAGCCAGGCCCAGCGATCTTCCCCCACTTTCTCTCACCTTCACAAAACAGAATCGGATATAGTGGTCAAAGTCCTTTTGATGGGGCCGGCTGAAGAAGATGGAGACAGGGATGGCCACCAGGCCCTGGGGATAAGGAAGAACATGTCTGTGTATAGCCTTGAGAGCTAAGACATCAGCTCAGGGACAGAGTAAGGCTGAGTATGTCCCCTCCATCTCCTGTACTGGTCAGGAGAGAAGCCCCAGGGCTTCATACTAGGTTCCTCCCAGGGTGCAGAGAGATGGAATAGACTCTGCAGCATGCCCTGGCAGAGCTGGGAAGAACTACTTTTGAACCTCAGAGATTTGAGCAGGGTTCAGAGCAGATAGATGGGCTAGGTCCTCACTGTCTACGAGGGAAGGCCAGGCTCAGAGAAGGCCTCCTGGAGCCAGCATGGCTTCTTTGTTCAAGTGAGGCAGCCTTGCAGCAGGAGTCATGGGGAAGGTTGGGCTGACTTGCCTTGACAGGACCAGGCACATGACCCATGCAACTACAGCTACTGGCCCTGGCAAGAGCCCAGCCTACCTTGTTTTTGATCATCCACTTGGCAAAGCATCTATCATAGGGCTCATCCGCAGCACCAGGCAGGTTGGGCATCCTGCTCTCTGGGGCAACAAAAGAGGTCGTGCTGAGTCCTTGCCAACTTTAGTACCTTCCCAAACCCTGAGTGACATGGCCAGACCGACTCACTGAAGTCTGAGATGTCTGCAATGAGGAAGTAGCTGCCCTGGGGGATCAAGGGCTCGAGGCCCACTGACTGCAGGCTACGGATCATGTGGTCTCGATTTAGGTGCATGGCCTGTGGCAGCTGCAAAAAGTAGCTGCTGGGTTGTCCAAAATGTTGCTGCTCCCGCTCAAAGCACTGGGCTACTGCAGCCTAGACAAGGCAGACAGACAGACGGACTGATGGTCAGCTATGACCTGTCTGGGAGCTTTCTCTGTTACCTTCCCAGACCATGGGGTTTCCTACCCTTCTCACCTGGGCCTGGGTGGGGCAGTGGAAGATAGAGTTCTGGTGCACGGTCCGCAGGTGCTTCATGATGTTATCTGGACCCATGACCCAGCCCACCTACACCAGGAAATAGTAGGGTCTCAGGACAAGAGGAGGCCTCTCTCAACCCTCCCACTGCTGCCACCTGCTACATGGCCACACTTACTTTCCAGCCCGTGGCACTGAAGCTTTTGCCTGCGCTGCCGATGGTCAGGGTCCGATCCCACATGCCAGGGAGGCTGGCTACCCAAGGCCAAGAAGAACAAATGCTGAAGAAATGGGCAAGGTGGAGGGAAGGGACCCAGTGACAAGCACAGTCTCTTAACTGAGGATTAATCCACTAAGCTGGTGACAGTCTCAGGAAGCAGATGCTACTGCACTCCTCAGAGCTCAGGGAGGGGAAGTCCCTTCCACAGTCACACCAGTGCACTGTTCCCCAGCTCTGAGCAGCTATCCAGGGGATGCTGCGGTTGGCCTGGCTCACCGATGCTGACGTGTTGGTGTCCATCATAGACCAGCCACTGGTAGACCTCATCAGAGATGCACAGGACATCATGCTGCTGACATAGACCAGCTATCAGCTCCAGCTCCATCTTAGAGAATACCTGTGGGAGACAAGGTCACAGGTGTGCAGCTGGGACTGTCCCCAAGGGCAGAGACTGCTCAGAGTGCAAGACCATACCAGATCTCAGGGCCTCTCTGGACCATCTCTTTGCAATATTGGGATGCAATATTGGTCAGTATTGCATCTAGCTCTGCAATTTTGACCCTGTGGGATTGGCTATGTCTGGATCCCACTGCATAGACAGATATAGTCACTGTTCCAAAGTTACCAGGAAGTACTGAGACACTCAGCCTATGCACCCAAGCCTTCCCATCTCTGGGAAGATTGGTCCTCAGAGTTTCAGGCACTCAGCCCTCCCACTTTATACAGGGAAACTGAAGCCTGAGAGAGTTCATGTTCAAGATCAGAAGGAAGAGTCTGCTTCCAGGCTCTCTGAATGGACCCCTGTACCTTTCCCTGCAGGATCTCTGAATGGACCCCCAGTACCTTTCCCTGCAGGATCTCTGAATGGATGCCCAGTACCTTTCCCAAAGGGTTGTTGGGTGTGTTGAGAACCAGAATCTTGGTCCGAGGTGTGAACTTGCTTGCCAGTTCTATGGGATCCAGTTGCCAATCATTGCTGGATCCCAGTTGGCCCTTAGGAGCAGGGCTCTGCAGGGGGAGGTGGGAGGGGCAGCAGTATTTACTTTTCTGACCATAGCTCCTTTCCCTTTGCATCTTTCCCCACCTCTCTACTCTCACCTCTGGACCCCACCTCCATCTGCCCAGCTCAGAGGACTCCCTTCCCTTGCCCCATGTCCCAGGATCTAGCCCAGTTCATATCTTGGGTCCCCTCAACCCGCCCATACCCATGGAGGAAACCTTGCCAGCCTTGACCTACCCATAGCCACCTAGCATTTCTTACCGGCCTCAGGGACACGAACACAGGGTGACCTCCGGCCATCATTGTCATGGGTTCGTAACAATCAAAAGCAGGTTCTATGATGATGACCTGGTTCAAGGGTCAGATTAGCTGGGGTCAGCACTACCCTTAGCTCCTCCCTCCCATTCAGGCATCGCCTCTCACCTCGTCTCCTTCATCCACCAGGGCCTGAAAGGCTGTGAACAAGGCCCCATAGGCACCTACTGTCACCAGCACATTCTTGAGTGGGTCCATCTCCTGTCCCAGCAGCTTGCCAAAGAAACTTGCCAGGATCTTTGTCAGTGGAGGGTAACCCTGCCAGGACAGCATAGTCAGGCGTGCAGCATCAGTTTGGACTGCTCCCACTCAGCTGCACCCAGGAGGAAGTCAGCTTCCTTGGGCTGAACCGTTTCATCTCCTCTAGCAGCCAGACCCAGACCTGGTAAGTGGGGGAAGCTGACATTGTGTCTGTCCCCATCTATAGCACAGCAGGGCAGCAGAAACAAACCCACACTTGCCTGTGTGCCTGAAGGGCACATTTGTGCTCACCTGACCCCTGACCCCACAGCCCTGGAGCCACAGATTATTTGTTGGAGTTACAAAATACAAAATTGTCTTTTTTTTTTTTTTTCCAAGACAGGGTTTCTCTGTGTAGCCCTGGCTGTCCTGAAACTCACTCTGTAGACCAGGCTGGCCTCAAACTTAGAAATCCACCTCCCTCTGCCTCCCAAGTGCTGGGATTAAAGGCATGCATTACCACTGACTGGCTACAGAATTGTCTTGCCCAAAGTAGTAGAGAATGAGGTACACAAATAGTGTGGGTTTTTTTTCCTTTCATAACAACATAACAACAACACTCCGTTTATTTGGAGGGGCAGTGGTGGTGGCGCACACCTTTAATCCCAGCACTTGGGAGGCAGAGGCAGGCAGATTTCTAAGTTCGAGGCCAGCCTGGTCTACAGAGTGAGTTCCAGGAAAGCAAGGACTACACAGAGAGACCATACCTCAAAAGAAAAAAATTATTTAGTGTATGTGTGTTTGTGTTTGTGTGTATTTGTATGTCTGTATGCAAGCGTGTGCACGCATAGGCACAATACCACACATGTGGCAGTCAGAGGACAACACTTAGGAGTGGCTCTCTCTGCCTACCATGTGGGATTTAGGGACCAAATTCACATCATCACGTTTGGTGGCAAGTATCTGAGCTGTTTTGCTGGCCCCTACTTCTTCCTAACTCTGATACACTCGGACTGAACACTGGCAGACATGGCGGTGCCTATGGTACCTAGCTTGAGGAAATAGCCACCATGGTGGTAAGCTCTGGAGACGGCAGCATGAGGCGGGTAGGCTCACTGTATCAGCAGTCAGGAACCGGTGAGAGAGGGTGAAGACAGGCTCAAAACATTCAGGGCTCAGCCACGTGGCTAAACCAAAGACTAGAATGTAAGCCAGAAGTTTAGCATACCAGACAGTGGACACAAAGATGAAAAAAGGCGTGGAAATGAAGTTCCCACACAGAGACATAAAGGACGCAATCTGTGAGGGGACAGAGATGCCCAGTGCTTCATGCACCCTCCCAAAGCATCGAGTCAAAGATGCACCTCCTGATGGGAAAATAAATAGGATCAGGGAGCCCAGTTGAGTTTGGTAATGCATACTGAAAGAGGACTGTGTCCAGGGGGCTGGTGAGATGGCTCAGTGGCTAAGAGCACTGACTGCTCTTCTGAAGGACCTGAGTTAGGATCCCAGCAACCACATGGTGGCTCACAACCACCTGTAGTAAAATCTGACGCCCTCTTCTGGTGTGTCTGAAGACCGCTACAGTGAATTACGCCAGGGCCGGCAGAGGTCCTGAGTTCGATTCCAGCAGTCACACACATGATAGCTCACGGCCATCTGTACAGCTACAGTGTACTCATACACATAAAATAAATAAAATAAATCTAAGAAGAAAAAAAAAAAAGGACTGTGTCCAGATAAAAAAGAATTAGCCAGACCAAAGCAGCCTGGAGACACGGAAGTGACGGGAGGGACTGAAATGCCCATGCTTCACCAGACAGCCTGCCCCCACCTCTGCTAGTTAGACACAGCGCCTCAGGCATGGCACACAAATGCTCAGCCATCAACAATGAAGGTGCCTTTTTTCTTTTGGCTTCAGCAAAGAGTCTTCTGGGTTTCTCTGAGATCAGCCTCTTGGTAGTATGTCAAGGAGGAAATCTAACTCATGGACATTTTACCAAGACTTGTCTCCCACGGTTAAATGTATACAGCCTTTATTATTACTATTTTCTTTTAAGAGAGAGTCTCAGTATGTGGCTCTGGCTGGCCTAGAATTCCCTATGTAGACCAGGGTGGCCTCAAACTCACAGAGATCCAACTGCCACTGCCTCTTGAATGCCGAGATTAAAGGCATATGCCACCACATTTGACTTCAAGTTATTTATTTTCCCCTAAGGGATGGAGAGATGGCTCAGTGGCTAAGAGCAGATCTTGCTCTTTCAGAGGACCTTGTTCAATTCCCAGCATCCATATAAGGCAGGTTCACAACCATTTGTAACTGCAGTTTTAGGGGGACCTGCCACCTCTGGTCTTCAGGGGCACATGCACTCATGTGGACAGACCCACACACAGACACACACAATTAAAAATAACAAAAATGAGCCGGGCGGTGGTGGCGCATGCCTTTAATCCTAGCACTTGGGAGGCAGAGGCAGGCGGATTTCTGAGTTCGAGGTCAGCCTCGTCTACAGAGTGAGTTCCAGGACAGCCAGGGCTATACAGAAAAACCCTGTCTTGAAAAACCAAAAAAAAAAAAAAAAAGGATATTAAAAATAATAGAACAGGGGCTGGTGAGATGGCTCAGCGGGTAAGAGCACCGATTGCTCTTCCAAAGGTCCTGAGTTCAAATCCCAGCAACCACATGGTAGCTCACAACCACCTGTAATGAAATCTGACGCCCTCCTCTGGTGTGTCTGAGGACAGCTACAGTGTACTTATAATAAGTAAGTAAGTAAGTAAATAAATAAATAAATAAAATAGAACAAAGACATATATGTTTTTAAAGATAAACTGGCAATGTTTACAACAGCAGTGGACTGGGTATTAACACATGGCACATCTGGGTACTGGAAGATATCTAAATGGTCATTAGGTGTAAGGGAAACGCAGAGAACAAAGCTCCTCCATGTCTACAATGGAACTCCTGCACCTAAGGCTCAGAACATCGCAGAAGAGTAGATGGGAAGACTGTAGGAGCCAGGGACCAGGATGTCGGCTAGAGACAGTGTCTTCTATACAGGACAGGGAAGCCATGGAATTTCAACAATATCACTGCCTAAACAAAACCTGCACAAGGACAAAGCCAGTTGACCTGCCAACTCACAAAGCCTCGCCCAATCACTGGCTACTGAGAGAATCACTGCTTTCTAGCCTCTGATAGGTTATCTAATCTCAGGTGGTCAGCCCTAAACACTACACAGAGGAATACTAAATGGCCTCTGCACGTGTATTCTTATACATATTGTAACTATGATGATTGAGGAAGAGTTGGTGGATTCATAGGGAGTGCTGGACATAGGCAGAGGTGGAGGAAGAAGGGAAATGATGTCAGTAGAGTACTGATGCATGAAACTCTTAAAAAAGGAGTGAGGAGCTGCACAGAGCTCAGTGGGAGAAGCGCCTGGCACCCCAAGGCCCTGGGCTGGGGGATTTTAAAGGATAAAAGGACAGGCTTTGAATAGAAGGATGTCCAGGATACATTCCTTACTGAGAGCACCAACTTATATTGTATTACACACAGGATGAGTCCATTCAAGGTAAAGAATAATAAGTGTCCCAAAAAATGTTGGGAAATTCCCTCCAGGCAATATGGAGACTGCAGAATTTAAGAAGCACTGTTCTAGCCAGCAGCTGTGGTGCATGCCTTTAATACCAGCATTCAGGAGACAGAGGCAGGTGGATCTCTGTGAACTGGGTGCCAGTCTGGTCGATAAAGCGAGTACCAGGACAGCCAGGGCTATACAGAGAAACCCTGTCTTAAAAAACAAAAATCCGGGACTGAAGGCCCCGGCTGGAGACATGGCTCAGTGGTTAAGAGCACTGGTCCAGAGGTCCTGAGTTCAATTCCCAGCAACCACATGAGGGCTCACAACCATCTGTAATGTGGATCTGATGCTTTCTTCTGGTGTGTCTGAAGACAGAGACAGTGTACTCACATACACGAAATAAATACATTTAAAAAATCTTTACAAAAAGACCCAAAAGACCAAATCAAAATAAAAAGCACTGTTGTAGTCCAGTGTTGGTGACTGCCTATTGAGTGGCCCCTCACAGAGCCCCTGGGGCTCTGATGCCAAAGGCAGCCTGTCTTTCCTGGGTTGGCTGAGGTACCACCTTCTCCCAGAAGCCCCCTTTCCACTACCATATGCCACTTCTCCTTTCTTGCAGCCTGGGTCAGATGCATTGGTCATGAAGGTTCCTGATCTATCTGCCTTCTGCCCTGGGACTTGAGGTGCAGGGCACAGGACTCTCAGTAACTGTCCTATGAGCCTCCACACTTGGGATGTGTCAGTGCCCTAGGACCTTCAGGAGAGGCAGGAGACTCACAAACGCCATAGTGTACTGGTTGAGCATGAAGTCCCCACTGGTAGCCTGCTGAAAAGCTTGCACAGCGAAGTCCGGAGGCGAGAAGTCAGGGAAGCCCTGGCCCAAGTTCACGACATCATACTCCTTGGCCAGTCTGACAATCTCCACCCTGGCAACAAATGGAAAGTCAGACCCTGGGAAGTCACTTGTTTCCCTGAGGGGTACTTGTGCCTGCTTGCAGATCAGGGTGAACATACATGGGACAATTTAGAAAGATGACACACCTCTACCTCCACATGTGTGGATCCCATGTTTTAAAGTGGTCAGGTCCTGTGCCAATCCTATGGCTTAGCTCAGGAGACTTGAAACTTTGACCATGACTGTGGTGAGAAACATTTTCATTCAAAACTATGTCCCTGGCAAGCAGGAGACGCTGGGTTGTTACATGCCATAGGCTACAGCCTGTTCTCTCTTCCCTAACTCTGTCATTTATTCTCCACTTGGCTGGAGGCCAAGGCTCCAGCCCTGAGCCATGCGCCCTGGCTGCTCGTACTTGTCAGAGGCACGGTGATGTATTACCTGGAGATCCCACAAAGATACCCTAACCTGTTACATAACTGTCCCTGGCAAAGTGTGAAACACTAGGCTCATATCACCACTGGTGGCCTGTGTGACTGGCAGTGGTCTGGGCCAGTCTGGAGACACAGAGCTAGCCCTTTGTATCTTGGCAATGGCTTGTGGGGTCAGTAGAGCACATTCTCTGAATCCTGTGCATTGCTCTGGTGAATCAAAGTCACCCCAGGAGGATGGGTGTGTGTGTGTGCAACTGCATGCATGCATGTGTATCTTTATATGTGTGTGCAGGTGTGCATCTGAAGGTCAGAGAACTACCTTGGGTGTCACTCCTCCTCTGGCTACTTCTATCTTTTTGTTTAAGGCAAGGTGTCTCATTGGTCTGGAATTCCACTGAGTAAACCAGACTAGCTGGCCACTGAGCTTCCAGGGATCCACCTGCCTCTGCTCTCCGAGTGCTGGGACTACAGGTGAGTGCCACCACAATTAGCTGACCCAAACGCAGGCTCTAATGCCTCAGAGGGCATCACTTCTTTGAACAGGCCATCCTTCCAGCCCCAAACTAACAGCCAAATAATCACAAGCACAGACTACAACATGTGTCTGGGCCTGGCTCTGTGTGATGGGTGGTGTTGCAGGTCTAAGCCCTGTTGTAGTGGGACATGGCAGAACCATGGACAGGACAGAAGAGCTAGAGCACTGCTTGGCGTGTGGCTCCCACAAATGGTGTGTGTGTGTGCGTATGCATGTGTGTGAATCAGGTATATCACTATTTGATGTGTGGCCCCCACAGACAGGAGGGCACAGTTCTGTCTTTTTCTGTGGCTTTGCAGGACAAGACTTGATTTTAACTACAGCTGCGTACATGGCCAGCCATTTAAAAAGATTCATGGTCAGGCTGGAGCGATGGCTCAGCAGTTAAGAGCACTGACTGCTCTTCCGAAGGTCCTGAGTTCAAATCCTAGCAACCACATGGTGGCTCACAACCATCTGTAATGAGATCAGACGCCCTCTTCTGGTGGGTCTGAAGACAGCTACAGTGTACTTAAATATAATAAACAAATAAATCTTAAAAAAAGATTTATGGTCTAGTGTGACCCCAAAGGACAGCCAGAATTGGCAGGGTTCCCAGACATGGCTCCCCAGTTTCCAGCCACAGGGCATCTGGGGATCTTTGTAAAATACAAATGCTGCCCACAGGGGAGTCTGAAAGAAAGTTGGGCCCCAGTTTTTCTATTTTTCATTTTTTTGGTTTTTTGAGACAGGGTTTCTCTGTATAGCCCTGGCTGACCTGGAACTCACTCTGTAGACCAGGCTGGCCTCGAACTCAGAAATCCGCCTGCCTCTGCCTCCCAAGTGCTGGGATTAAAGGTGTGTGCCACCACTGCCCGGCATCTGTCCATTTTCTTTATTTAATTACTTTTTAATCTTTTAAAATGTTTAATTTTGTATATGTGAACACAAGCATATAGGTGCCAGGAGGCCAGAAGATATCAGTCTCTGGAGCTGGAGTTGCAGGTAGTGGTGCGCCACCTAGTGTGAGGTCTGGGAATTGAACTCCAGTTCTTCACAAGAGCAATAAGTACTCTTAACCACTGACCCATTTCTCTAGCCCTTGTTTGGTTTTGAAAAAGAGTTTTACTGTCTAATTCTGGCTTATTTGGAGCTCTTATTGTAAACTTCAAACTCAATGAGATCCATCTGCCTCTGCTTTTGAAGGGCTGGGGAGAGTCATGAGCTACCATATCTGGCTATTTGGGTTGTTTGTTATGCTAGGTTGTTGTCCTAGAACTTCATAGCCGAGGCTAACCATTTGCCTCAGCCTCTAGACTATGGGGATTATAGATAGGTTTCACCATACACAGTAGTTTTCACCCCCAAACGCAAGGTTCCTGGGGTGCTGCTCAGGGACAACCCTCAGCTCAGGTGACTCCAGAGTCTCTCCTGTAGCTGGGAGGTTTGTGTGTACGCTGCTCTGCTATGATGGCTGTTCCTGCTCGTCAACTTGACTACATCTGGAATGAACTCAAACCATAATGGCCGGGCACACCTGGGAGGACTTTTCCTTAGTTAAATCATTTGAAGTGGGAAGACCCACTTTTAATCTGGAGATTTTGAGGTGGGAAGATCTCCCTTTAGTGTGGGCCACACCTTCTGCGGTCAGCCCATAGAAGGACATGGAGGAAGGAAGCTTTTGCTCTTTGCCTGCTTGCTCTCCCCCGCATGTCCGTTCCTTCACGGCATTGGAGCCTGCTTCAGGATTCCAGCGTACACTGAAGAGCAGCTGAGACACCAGCCCCATGCATTACACAGCTATGGTCACTGTGATTCTTGGACTTTGTTGGTAGACGGCCATTGTTGGTTAGCTAGACTGCAGCCTAATAAACCCCATAGGCATTCATTCTATCAGTTCTGAGCCTCCAGAAATCCCTGGTGAGTACATGCACCTCTGTAACTTTTTCAAGTATATAGCTCTGTTATGCATGTGCCTGGCTTAATGTACAGAAAGGGAAAAGGGAGATTTACAAACTCTTTGGAATACATCTCCACTTTATTCCCTGTAACACTCACAGCATGCACACAGTCCTTCCACATCCTAAGTGTGTTAGAGGGCTAACTGGAGCCCTGGGTCCCTTCCCCAGTACTGAGTGGGAAACATGGGCCTGTATCAAACTTTCTTCTTCCTTTCCATTGTCATGTGTATGTGTGTGGTGTGAATTGCGTAAATGCATGTCTCTGCATGGGCACACGTATGTGGATAGGAATGTGTGTGTGTGTGTGTGTGTGTGCAAGTGGAGGACTAAGGGTGATGTTGAGCATCGTTCTCCATTGTTCTTCCACATTATTCAGTGAGACAGGGTCTCCCAGTCATGCCCCGAGTTAGTCCTGCTAGCTAGTTTGCTCTGAGGATCCCTTGTCTCTGTCTTTGAAGGCTGGCATTACAGACAGGGAGCCATGATTACCTGAACCCTGGTCCTCATGCTTCCATGGCAAGCACCTAACCACTGAGCCATCTCCTCAGCCTCTGTATCAAACTTTCTTAGCTTAGCTCAACCTAAAGCACCTATAAGATAAAATAAAGGCTGACCCCTAGTAGTGGAGAAATGGGTTTCAGACCCCCTGCATCCAGGATATCCAAACTGGCAGAAGACCCAGTCTCTTAGCATAGCATTTGGATATGATCCAAGTGCTCTTCCCACAGCATTTTCTTTTTCTCCATGCTGGGCATGAATTCCAGAGCCTTGCCCATGTTAGGCAGGCTTGGTGGGTCTGTCCCTGCCTTCCCACATAGCTCCTCTCTAGAATACTTAGTGCCAGCCACTGGATGTGCCATGTAAACAGCTGATAGTGACTGAGGGCAAGAAGAACTGTCTTTATGTGTTCAGTAAGGGTGTACAGATGTGTATGTGTGTACAGCATGTGTGTGTTTGGTGTATGTACCCATGAACATGCACATAGAATCCAGAGGAAGTGGGCAAGTATCTTGACCTATACTCTCTTATTCCTTTGATATAAGGTCTTTCCCTAGCCTGGAGCTAGGATGTTGAACAGCACAGCAAGCCTCAGCAGCCCTCCTGTTTCTGTTTCCTACAGTACTGGGATTGCAATGAGACATGGCCAGCTTTTTAAAAATAGTATGTTCTAGGATTTGAATCTAGGTAGGTACTCTAGCAGATGCCACCAATCCTCATACCCACTGAAGCAACTTTTCAGCCACAAAGATGCCTTTTTTTTTTTTAAATGCTTTTGGTTTCCAATTGGATGAATCCCAGATGTACGGAAGCCATAGGTATGGAGAATCAGTTATCATCCATGGGAGCCGTGGCCTGCTGCCCAATTTGGAGCCATTGCTAGTCCACAAGGCCCTTTAGGGAGAGAAAATCATTTCTAGTTTGTACCAGTGTCTCCTGCCCAGGAAGGTGGAGAGCACTCAGAGATTTGAGGCTAGCCCATTATATTGCCTCTCCTGTGCTGTAAGCTGTTAGACACATTCTGGGTACACTAAACTACTACAAGTCAGAGATTGTCAGCCCATGGAGGAAAGGACACTCAGACACATCCCCAGCCCGTCAGCTCACCAGGGGTTGTGATCGATCCCATCCAGCCTTCGAGCCTGCAGCCGTTTAGCCATGGTGAGCTGGGTACAAAGAAGGGAAGTCCAGTGTGAGAATCTTCCTGGTATGGTGTGTGAGCAACCCCAGACAGCTGCTTTAAGATCATAGCCCTACCCTCTGATTTCTTGAAATGGGTGGAGACCCAGACTCAGGTGGCACAGCTAGCTGGAACCTGTTCTCACAGCCTACCTTTGCAGACTCCTCGAAGGGCTCTATCACCCTTCCAGCTTCTACCACCCACCTGAGGGAGGCTGTGAGTGGGGAGTCCACCAGTCCTGAGACAGAGCCGATGGCCAGGTTACAGGTGATCCCAGAAGGGCTGAGGGCTGGGAAGAGGGGTGTGGAGGGAGAAGGATGGTCCCAGGAACAATGGCACTTGCACTGGCAAAGGTCTTCCTAGGCTTCGACACATACTTAGGATAGTCTGGCTGGGCTCCTTGTACAGATGAGAGCTTGCAGTGGGCATAGCGGGTGATATATTCAAGGCCACACAACAGGACTCAGGACTGTTGCCTCTCGGGCAAACTTCCAGCTCTGGTGAGGGGGTTGCTCACTCAGGCCCAGGAGGGAGCAAAGCTAGGTCACTCCCATGCTTGGAGGCCAATGGAAAATCATGATGCCACAAGGCACAAGAGGGCAAGAGGCACACAGAGGTTCAGAGAAGCTACTGCGGACTCTGTCACAGCCCTTGTGCCAACAGTCTTGGCACCAGGCCCTGCCCTGGAGAAGCCTTGGGCCATGTGTGGTGTGTAAGGCTTCTCAACAGTTAGAGATTCCTGGCAATTGCACACAATATCTTTGCCAGCTCTGTGCCCTGCCCTTCCACTGAATCCTGATGATGTCAAGTCTAGCACTCACAGTGCAGACCACTGAGCTCAGAAGACCACTGTCCTGAGACTACACCATTACAACCAAAACATCAGGGGTGATTTTTATTGATATGTTGATTAGCAGATATTTTACTTTTCCTTTGCTTATTATTTTTCAATTTATTTATTTTTGATTTTTTTTAGTGTATTGGTATGAGGTTGACAGGTCTCCTAGAACTAGAGTTACAGATAGTTGTGAGCTGTCCTGTGGGTCCTAGGAATTGAACCTGGGTCATCTAGAAGAACAGCCAGTGCTCTTAACCACTGAGCTCTCTCTACAGCCCCAATTTTTGAGTTTTTGAGACAAGCTCTCATTATGCATCCCTGGCTTGCCTGGAACTCACTATGTAAACAGAGCTAGCCTTGACATCACAGAGATCTTCCTGTTTCTGCCAAAAATATTTGAAAATATTTTTCAAATTTTATAAAATAAATTTTCTTTGATTTTTTTTTTTGAGACAGGATTCTTTCTTTCTCTTTAGCCTAGGCTGACTTGAAAGATTAAAATTAAGTTTTCAAGCTGTACTGTGGGAACTTAGTTGTTGGTTAGACTCAGCGGGAGGCCAGTTCTCAAGAATCCAGAAACAAGGGAACCAAGACGACCTGGCCCAAAACAATTGCCAGGTGGCTAGCACGCCCCTGGACCCTAGCACGAGCCAGCACCAATCAGAAACTACCCTGTACCTTCCCCTTACCCCAGTCTTCCCTTTTGCCCCTGCAATTGCACAAGAATAAAAAGCTGCCTAAGACCTTGCTCGGGTCCAGACTCCTCTACCCCTGCGAGGGATATGAGTCTCGCCCCAGCTAGCTGGAACAAAAAGCCTCTTGCAGAATGCATCAAGTCTGTGTCTTGGTGGTGTGTGGGGTCGTCCCTCTGGGACTCTCATAGACTCAAACTTGTGGCAATGCCCCTGCCTCAGTTTCCCAAGTCTTGGGATTACAGGTATGAGCCATCAAGCTTGGATAAGTATTTTACTTTTGTCGTTGCTGCTGCATTTTGAGATAGGGTCTCACTTTGTAGTCCTGGCTGGTCTGAACATTGCACTGAGGTTCAGGATGGCCTTGAACCCACAGCAGTGTTCTAGCCTCCACCAAGCCTGCCATTCCAAGAACTGGAATTCTAGATGTGAAACACTATCTAGCTAAATACTTTACTTTTTCTTTTTTTTTTTTTGGTTTTTCGAGACAGGGTTTCTCTGTATAGCCCTGGCTGTCCTGGAACTCACTCTGTAGACCAGGCTGGCCTCAAACTCACAGAGATTCTCCTGCCTCTGCCTCAAAAGTGCTGGGATTAAAGGCATGTGCCACCAACGCCCGGCAATACTTTACTCTTAGGATTAAAAAATATAGGAGACAATCACAATTTAAAAGAATGGTTAGTGATAGGATATACTAATATCAGCTAGGCAGTGGTGTTGCTCACCTTTAATCCCAGCACTTGGGAGGCAGAGGCAGGCAGATTTCTGAGTTCGAGGCCAGCCTGGTCTACAGAGTGAGTTCCAGGACAGCCAGGGCTACACAGAGAAACCCTATCTCGGAAAAAACAAAGAATATACTAACATCAATAAAACAGGCTGCAGAACAGGATGTGCTAAGTGTTACAAGTTTATTTGTTTTGTTTTGTTTTATTTTATTTTATTTTATCTTGAGGCAGGGTTTCTCTGTGTAACCCTGGCTGTCCTAGAACTTGTGCTGTAGACCATGCTGGCCTCAAACTCACAGAGATTCTCCTGCCTCTGCCTCAAAAGTGCTGGGATTAAAGGTGTGCAGCAGCAGCCGCCACCAGCTATGTAGAGAAACCCTGTCTTGAAAAAACCAAAAACCAAAAAAAAAAAAAAAAAAAAATCCCCTAATATGTATGTGTCTATGCACACACACTCTTGCTTGCGCCTGGTGCGTCTTCCTCTCTCTTTCTGCTTTTCTGCTCCCCAGATTTTGTTTGCCTCTGTTTGGTAATGTGTACAGACATTGCATTATTTGATTGGCTGGGTTTTAGATTTTTTTTTTTCCCCCTGAGATAGGGTTTCTTTGTGTAGCCCTGGCTGTTCTAGAACTCACTCTGTAGACCAGGCTGGCTTCAAACTCAGAAAATCCGCCTGCCTCTGCCTCCCAAGTGCTGGGATTTAGATTTTTTTTTAAAAGTTATAGCTTATTTCTGGGGGGTGCGCACGTTACAGCATGTGTGTGGTGGTCAGAGGACAACTTGCCAGAGTTGATCCTTAGTTCCCCTGTTATGTGAGTCCCAGGCATCAAACTCACATCACCGAGACTGATGGCAGGTACCTGCAGCTGATGAGCCATCTCTCCCACCTGATTGGTGTATTTCTGGCTCTTTTTCTGTTTTTGATTGATTCTAACGGGTGCACTTCACATTGCCTCTTTTCTGAGTTTGAGCCTGTCTCTAACCTACAGTTTCATGGGCATTTCCCCAGGTCACGGCAGCAGAGCCTCTCCCTGTGGACAATGGCATGAAGCCAGGTGCACCAGGTGGCTATTCACCTGGGGATGTAAGAAGGGAAGAGGGGGGAAGAGGAAAAGAGAGAGAGATAATATGAATGAAAAGAATGAGGTGAATGAGTGGTGGGATGGTTGATGCCCAACAGTGGGAGTTAGAGGGACAGAGGCTGGCATAGGGGAGGGTGCAGGGCCGGAGGGCACAAACTTACAGGTGAACAGAAATGAGTGGAGTTGAATGGCCTTGAGAAGGAGAGAGAACTAATTGTCATTCCACAAATTTGGGGTACTCAAGAGGGTGGCCTTTGCGAAGGGCAGTCAGTACATGGATAACTCAGGGAACAGTGGTGTTCTCAAGCTGTGAATACCACAATCAGCCAACTAAGATGCATTATGCACCCACTCTGTACCGTGAGCTGGGCTGGGCACTGGGCTAACCATGGGCAGGCAGCAGAGGACATACAAGCATCCATGCAGAGCTAAGTTCCAGATGAGAGAAGCAGGACCAAGGGAGGGAGCTATAGTCTAGAAAGGCTCTGGAAGAGTGGGCTCATGCACAGCTTTAAAGGCAGGACCAAGCCAGACCCCAGGACCCTTCCTCCCAAACCCCGGGGGCTGTGAACATGGGAGAGCGCCATACAGGACACTTACAGACTGGTGCAAGCACCGGCTGAGTGAGGCTCCAGCCTTCCTTCTCCAGAGTGGCCACACCAGCTGCACCAAGAGGCCTGCCGTACTCCTGAACATGCCTCCCAGATCCGCAGGCACTGCAGACTTCCCCTCGAGGGGTACAGAAGGGCAGACAGCCAAGGCCAGAAAATGGCTCTAAGCCAGGGCCTGTCCAACACCCAGTCTAACAACAACAACAACATAGAATCACTGTGCATTGGGCTGCTGCCAGGCACTTTATTGCCAGGCTCACCTCAGTAACACTCAATGACCCTTTAAAATTCAAATCACCTCTAGGGGCAAATGACCCAAGTGAAGGTCACTGACAGATTCTAGCAACACAGCATAAACCCAGACTCCTGCTCTCCTGCTCCAATTCTGGAAACACTCACTCACACACGCACACACACACACACACACACACACACACACACACACACACACCTAGCATTCCCGCTTAGCATAATGAACCTAACCTAGATCCCATCATTAGACTGCTCCACATGGGACTGAAGAACCTGATAAATGACACCAGAGAGCTACAGCTCATGTTTGTGAGCTGTCAAACTGATAGAAAATATGTAAATAAATCTTTTAAAAAAGGAAAAGGCTGGCAAGCGGCTATGTAGTGGTTCATGTCTATAACCCCAGCCCTGGACAGGCAGAGGCAGGAGGATCACCACCAAGTTCTAGTCCAGTTTGAGCTGTAAAATAAGATCTATCTTTTTTTTCCCCTGAGATAGAGTTTCTCTGTATAGCTTGGGTTGTCCTGGAACTCACTCTGTAGACCAGGCTGGCCTCAAATTCAGAGATCCATCTGCCTCTGCCTCTCAAGTGCTGGGATTAAAGGCGTATGCCACCACCACCCGGCAAGATCTATCTTAAAAAACAAACTAAAGAAAACAAAACAGACAAAAACAACAATAAAATACAAGCCAAAGCAAAAACCAAGAAGCCAGCAGTACAACATAAAACCTAACAGACAGCTCTGAGAAGGTTGGATGCATCCCGTCTCCCTACAGAGCAAAGCTGAGGGGACCAAAAAAAACAAAACCCAACAGTAATAATAAACACAAAGGGAACAAGACTACCAGAGCTCCCAGAGACTAAACCACTAACCAAAGAGTACACATGAAGGGATCCATGGCCCCAGATACATATGTAGCAGTGGATGGCCTTATCTGACATCAATGGGAGGGAGACCCTTGGTTCTATGAAGGTTTGATGCCTAGGGGGATGCTAGAGCAATGAGGTGGGAGTGGATGAGTGGGTGGAGGAGCACCCTCATAGAGAGAAAGGGGAGGGATAGAGGGGGGATGGGATGGGGAGTTTTTGGAGGGGTAACCGGGAAGAGGGATAACATCTGAAATGTAAATGAATAAAATGACTAATAATAATAATAATAATAATAATAATAATAATAATAATAATAAATCCAAAGGGGATTGGCTGAAGGACAGACATGCAGAGCGTGCTTCAGAACCAACAATTCCCAAATCAACTGCCATGCTCACTGGTGATTGCTCCTACAGAGGACAAGGCAATTGTGGGAAAGAACACAGTCTTCAACACATGCTGTTAGATCAAGTGGACATTAAGTCTAGCCTGAAATGACACCCAAGTTCACCCCCAGGCAAAAGGTGTTTACTCAGTCTGATAATGAAGTGCAATACCAGGAGACAGAGGGTGTGGGAGCAACTGGCCTATGCTCTAAGCATTGGAGGAAAAAACCAGAGCCAGGTGCAGTGATGCATGCCCATAATCCTGGCTTTTGGGGAAGTAGAGGCAGGATAATTGTCACAAGTTTGAGTCCATCTTGAGGCCAGCCAGTACTATAACACAGCAAAATTCTGACACACACACACACACACACAGACACACACACACGCTCACCATCACTCTACAAATTGTTTGGTGTGATTCTAATTGGTAAACAAATGATTTAGTCCAAGATGTGTTGGTGATGGTTTGTGAGGCTGCTACATGGATGGACCTCAGAATTTGTAGCCCCTGTGGTTTGGTCCGGGTTGCAAATATTTAATGAAGAGCAGGCATGGGCTCTCTTTCCTCAAAAGCTCACATGTAGTAACATTTCTGAAAAAACCTGGAATTTTAGTTTCTTGAAAAAACACAGAAATATTATAAGAACGTGTTTTCATTTTAATCCCAAGAGCAGGGAAGTGGGGCTGCTCCTCACAGTCCGCAGCGGCTGACTATGGTGTGTGTGCCTGTGCTCTACAGAGATGTGGTGTGTGGTGGTGTGTTGTTAGTAATCATGCTCAAAGAAGAAACAAAAGGAAAAAATTAGATTCAGGAATCCTTATCTCCCTCCCCTCTATCTTTCTTTTTCTCCAATCTAGTGATAAATCAGGGTTGAGGAGAGGGGATAGAGGGTGGGAAAAAGAAGAACCCACAAAGTAGCAAAGACTAGCTACACTCCCAGGCTCTATTTGAGGGAGCTGAGCCAAAGAATAACCATTTCTGAGATCTCCCTTTACAACAGCTACACAGAAAAGATTGGCTTCGGAGTGGGCTTTGTGGTGTGTGCCTGTAATCCCAACACCTGGGAAACTAAGGCAAGGAGATTGAGGCCAGCCTTGACTACATATGTCAGCTTGGACTGACTACATGGTGAGACACTGCCTCAAAGTTAAAAAACTCTGCCTCGCCGGGCGGTGGTGGCTGGACTGACTACATGGTGAGACACTGCCTCAAAGTTTAAAAACTCTGCCTCACAGGGTGGTGGTGGCTGGACTAATTACATGGTGAGACACTGCCTCAAAGTTAAAAAACTCTGCCCCTCCGGGCGGTGGTGGCGCATGCCTGTAATCCCAGCAATTGGGAGGCAGAGGCAGGTGGATTTCTGAGTTCAAGGCCAGCCTGGTCTACAGAGTGAGTTCCAGGACAGCCAGGGCTACACAGAGAAACCCTGTCTTGGGGAAAAAAAAAAGATGAACTCATGATGATGATGGTTGGTTGATTCCGTGGGTCTTCTGTGGCATCTCTGACCTTTCTGGCTCCTACAATCCTCCCCCTCCTCCATCAGTATTCATGGAGCTTCACCTCATGTGTGGCTGTGGGTCTCTGTACCTGCTTCCATCAGTTGCTGGATGGAGTGAGCTTCTCTGGTGGAGATTATGCCAGGCTCCTGGCAGAATATCATTGGGAATCATTTCTTTGAGGGTGGGGCACTCACTGAGACTGAACTGACTATCAGGGAGCCTGCATTGGTCTAACCTAGTCTCTCTTCACGTTTTATAGTTGTGGAGCTGGGTGTTTTTGTGGGACTCCTAACAGATGGAGTGGGGAGAGGAGAGCTATTTCTGACCATTTTGCCTGTTTTGGTGACCCTTGTCCTCCTAGGTTCCCTTGACCAGCCTTAATAGGAGGGGAGGCGCAGCAGGTCTTATTCCAACTTGATATGCCATGTTTGGTTGATATCTCTGGGAGCCTGCTCTTTTTCTAATGAGGAAGGACTGGGAGGAGAAGAGGGAGGGAAACTATGGTCAGGATGTAATATATCAAAGAACAAATCAATAAAAGAATGAACACTGCTGGGCAGTGGTGGCGAACGCCCAGCACTTGGGAGGCAGAGGCAGGCGGATTTCTGAGTTCGAGGCCAGCCCTGTCTACACAGTGAGTTCCAGGGCAGCCAGGGTTACACAGAGAAACCCTGTCTTGAAAAACCAAAAAAAGGCCGGGCAGTGGTGGCGCATGCCTTTAATCCCAGCACTTGGGAGGCAGAGGCAGGCGGATTTCTGAGTTCGAGGCCAGCCTGGTCTACAGAGTGAGTTCCAGGACAGCCAGGGCTACACAGAGAAACCCTGTCTAGAAAAACCAAAAATAAAATAAAATAAAATAAAATAAAATAAAAGAATGAACACAGTATCTCATATGACTACATGTATGAGCCAAAGTAGCAAAACTCTGAGCTAGGCATGGGTGGGCACCAATAACCCTCATGAGGCTGAGGTAGGAAGATTGAAAATTTATTTGCCATGTGTATGAGTATTTTGTCTGCATATAAGCCTGTGTACTGCATGTATGAAATGCAAGGCAGGAAGAGGGTGTTGGATCCTTATCTTCTGTAACTAGAGTTTCAGATGGTTGGGAGCTCCCAGTTGAGTGCTGGAAACCTAATCCCTATCCTCTGTTTGGACAATACTTTTTATTTTTTTAAAGATTTATTTATTCATTTATTTAATGTATATGAGTATACTGTAGCTGTACAGATGGTTGTGAGCCTTCATGTGAGACTTCATGTGGCTGTTGGGAATTGAATTTAGGACCTCTGCTCTCTCTGGTCAACCCCGTTCACTCAGGCCCAAAGATTTATTTATTATTACAGTGTTATTTATAGATTTATTTATTATTTTATTTATTTATTATTATAGCTGTCTTCAGATGCACCAGAAGAGGGTATCAGATCTCATTATGGATGGTTGTGAGCTACCATGTGGCTGCTGGGATTTGAACTCAGGACCTTCAGAAGAGCAGTCAGTGCCCTTAACCACTGAGCCATCTCTCCAGAAACCCCCTTTTTAAAAAAAGATTTTTTTTATATATATATGAGTACACTGTAGCTATCTTCAGACACAGTGAAGAGGGCATCAGATCCCACTACAGATGGTTTTGAGCCACCATGTCATTGCTGGGAATTGAACTCAGGATCTCTGGAAGAGCAGCCAGTGCTCTTAAGTGCTGAGCCATCTACCCAGCCCCTAGACAATACTCTTAACTACTGAGCCATCCCTTGGTCCCTGGTTGCTAATTTGAATTCTGCTTGAGCTATATAACAAGATGCTGCCAAATGCCGGTGGGTATAGTTCAGGTCTGTGATCCCTGAATTCAGAACGCAGAGACAAGAGACTCTGTTTGATGCCAGATTGACCTACACACTAACTTCCAAGCTAGCCTTGGCTACACAAGAGGACAATATGTTTATTTGTTAGAGTTGTGGTGTGTCCCTGCTTGATGCTGATGTTTTTGGCTACTCCTTGTGGCAACCTGTCCTGGCTCCTGCCCTGCCAGTGTCCTCCAGGCACACTCGTCATCAAGTGTGAGTGTTAGCTTCTCCCCAATATATACTTGTTCTATATTGAGACCCGAAACTCTTCTCCAAACATGTATAGGGCCGTGATGAATATTTTACAATACACTTCTTTCTTTCCTTCCTTCTTTCTTTCTCTCTCTTTCTTTCTCCCCTCCTTTCTTTATTTCCTTCCTTCCCTCTTCTCCATCTTTTTTCTGCCACACACATATGTCCACCCCCCTTTTGGATCAGGGTCTTAGGATTGTAGCCCAGGCTGGCCTCAAATTTGTGATCTCTGAATGCTGAGATCATGGGCATGTACCAACACACCAGCTAAATATTTCATTTTTTAAAGATTATTTAAGGGGCTGGTGAGATGGCTCAGCGGGGAAGAGCACCGACTGCTCTTCGGAAGGTCATGAGTTCAAATCCCAGCAACCACATGGTGACTCAAAACCACCCATAATGAGATCTGATGCCCTCGTCTGGTGGTCTGAAGACAGCTACAGTGTACTTACATATAATAAATAAATAAATCTTAAAAAAAAAAGAGAAGAGGTGGAAAAAAAGATTATTTTTTTTGATAAAAAGAAAGGTAGACTTTATTCATAAATATCAATTTTTTTTCTTTAAAAAAGAGTAATTTATTTAGACCTTTTTTTTTTCCGATATTTTCTTTAAGATTATTTATTTTATGCATACAAGTACACTGTCACTGTCTTCAGACACCCCAGAAGAGGGCATTGGATTTCATTACAGATGGTTCTGAGCCACCACATGGCTTCTGGGAATTGAACTCAGGACCTCTGGAAGAGCAGTCAGTGCTCTTAACCGCTGAGCCATCTCTCCAGCCCTAAATATTTCATTTTTATGGCTTCCAGACATAGACTTGCCTGTGACCTGACAATTCTTCTGCATTTACTCTATAGAAGTGAAGACCTGTCATGAGATTTTTGTTTTGTTTTGTTTTTTGAGACAGGCTTTCTCTGTGTAGCCCTGGCTGTCCTGGAACTCACTCTGTAGACCAGGCTGGCCTCGAACTTAGACATCCGCCTGCCTCTGGAGATTTTTTTTTTTTTTTAATGTAAGCAGTGTTATTATTTCTATGCAGTGCTGGGGAGTGAACACAGGAGTTCATGTTGCATAAGCATGAGCCACACCTCTGTCCTACAGCAGCATTATATATTACAGTTAAAATGTAGAAAAGGGGAGCCTGCTCCATGGTTAAGGGCACTGCCGCTCTTGCAGAGGACTTAGGGTCAGGTCCTAGCACTCATCTGGTGCCTCACAACCATACAGTGCTGGGAAGCACTGTGTATGTCCTATTCTGCCCCCCCCCCCACACACTGCATGCCCACAAACACATAAAATAAAAATAAATACATCTTTTTTAAAAAAATTTATTTATTATTATATAGACACACCAGAAGAAGGAGTCAGATCTCATTATGAATGGTTGTGAGCCACCATGTGGTTGCTGGGATTTGAACTCAGGACCTTTGGGGGAGCAGTCAGTGCTCTTACCCACTGAGCCATCTCACCAGCCCTAAATACATCTTCTTAAAGACATGTAGAAAAATCCCCTAATATTCACCAATGGGTGAATAAAGCACAGTACAGTCATGCAGTGAAATGTACTCCTACATGCTGTACTTTGGATGACTGTGACATGCTGAGTTCAAGATACCACGCACACAGGGCCACACCCTGCACGCTTGCTTTTGTATGAAGAATCCAGTACCAACCACACAGAGGTGACTACTTACCAGGAGGTGTGGACAAGGGGACAGGATGTGATTATTTGGTTTGTTTGGGAGTTTGTTTGGTTTTTTTATAATTAAAAGGCTTTTACTGTTCATACAACTGATAGGTCCACAACACCGAATTTACTAAGTACCATTGACCTGTATTGTTAAAGATGGATAAGGGACTGAAGAGAGATGGCTCCGCAGACAAAACATTTGCACCTCTCCCAGAGAAACCAAGTTTGATTCCCAGCACCCATGCCAGGTGGTTCACAGCTGTTGTAACTTTAGGTTCAGGAGATCCAACAGCACTGACATTGCAGGACCAGCTTGTGCATGCATGCACATACTCACTCACTTGAAGTTAAAAAAAGTGATTAGCAGCCAGGTGGTGGTGGCAGACATCTTTAATCCCAGCACTTGGGAGGCAGAGGCAGGCAGATTTCTGAGTTTGAGGCCAGCCTGGTCTACAGAGTGAGTTCCAGGACAGCCAGGGCTACACAGAGAAACCCTATCTCAACCCCCCCCCCAATAAAGTGTTTGGGTTGGGCATAGTGTCACAAGTCTGTAACTTTGATATTCAGAAGTTGGAGGCAGGAGAATCATGAGGTTTTTATTTTAAAATTTTATTTATTTATTTATTTATCTATTTATTTATTCTGTGTGTGTGTGTGCATGCGTGTGCACGTGCATGAGCTCACGTGTGGAAGTCACACACCTTTCAGGAGTCATCCTTTCTCCCTCCATCACGGAGGTTCTGAGGATAAAACCCAGGTCACCTGAGTTGGTGGCAGATGTTGTAACCTGCTTAGCTATCTTGCCAGCCCCAGAATCATAGGCATTTTGATGTAACCCAAGCTACATAGTTAAGATTGTGCCTCAAAACAAGCAAATAAACAAGGACTGGGCCTGCAGCTCAGTAGCAGAGCCCTTGGTTGGTCTGTCCCAGGCCTTGGCTCCGTCCAAGCTGGACCACATGAATCAATACATCTTCTCTGGGCCTCTCAGCTCCTGCTAGTCAGTGTACACTCGGCAAGTTTCTTTCATTGCACTTGGAAGGTTTCCAGCAAGGACAGCTACAGTGCTCCAGTTCCTAAGGTGAGCTACTCAGTCCCATGCAAATGTGACTTCCCACGTCCAGGTCCCTTGCTTACCTACACTTATGTCTCTCCTGGCTAACGCTCTCTTCTGATACTCCATTTTGTGAAATGATACATGGGTCCCCTTGTTTTATCACTTGGTGACAGCATGTTTTGCTGCCTGTCCCTGAACAAATACAGTGACTAATCAACCCCACCCCACACATGGGAAGCAGAGACCAGACACGACTGGTTGCCACTCCCATGTAACCTGTCATTTTGTAACCTGTCCTTTCTTGAAATCTGTGGGGGAGAACTAACTCCAAAGTTCATGTTATGCAACTATCAGTGATTAACTTTATATGGTCACTGACATTTGAACTGTGTTAATGAAAGCCAGGGTTATTTAACTAAATCTGGACAGCTGTAATTTATCCTTATCACAATGGTTCAGTGAGGCCTGCTTAATATAATGAATGGTTATGATTATGCTGAACAATGTTTGGAGAGGCTCTATTGAATTATAAATCCTGGCTTCGCTGGGTTGGGTTTGGAGACTTACAGACTTGCACATAGTTTGATTTGTAAGTGTGTGTTCAGTGTGTAGGTATGTTCATGTGTGCACAGAAGCAGGAGGGCCGAGGCTAACCTAAAATGTCATTCTCCTCCCCAGGAGACACTACAGGTATACCAGGTTTATTTTTACACGGGTACTGAGAATCGAAATTGGGCCTTCATGCTTACACAGCAAGCCCTTTACCAATGGAGCTAACTTCTGATACAGTTTTTTGAGATTTTTTTTTTCTTTTTCCAAGACAGGGTTTCTCTGTGTAGCCCTGGTTGTCCTCGAACTCAGAAATCCACCTGCCTCTGCCTCCCAAGTGCTGGGATTAAAGGCGTGCGCCACCACCACCTGGCCTAACTTCTGATACAGTTGCTGGTAAAGCACTTGTCTGGCATGAGTGGATCTGAGATCTATTTTTAACAAGGTTTTGAACTTCACAGAGACTTGAAGTAAATGAATGGTGGCCTGGGGTTGGAGTGGGAGTAGGATAGTGGTTTACAAATGAGAAGTGATGTCCACAGGCCCAAGGAACTGTTCATAGTTGTATTGTGGTGACATGTCTGAACATTTAGTCAAAATCATGAAGAATTTGATGGGATGTAGAATCCACAGGGTGTGGGGTGAAAGGGTGGAGGTGGAGTGGGGTGGGGTTAGGAGTACATGCTGCTCTATCAGAGGACCTAGGTTTGGTTCCTAGCACCCATGTCAGATGGCGCACAAGCACTTAGAACTCCAGCTCCAGGGCATCTGATAGCCTCACCTGGTCTCCAGGCATAAACCTACACACACACACACACACACACAGAGCGGGGTATCATAATTAAAAATTTTAAAATGAGCTGGACAGTAGTGGCATACACACTTGGGAGGCAGAGGCAGGTGGATCTCTGAGTCTGAGGCTAGCCTATTGAGTTTCAGGATAGCCAGGGCTACGAAGTGAGACTGTCTAAAAAATAAAAAAACAAAACCCCCAAATTAATAAAAAATAAAATAAAGGGCTGCAGAGATGTCTCAGCAATTAAGAGCAGTGGCTGCTCTTGCAGAGGTCCTGGGGTTGGCTCCCAGCATCCACATGGAGGCTCGCAACCTTTTGTAACTCTAGTTCCTGAGCATAGGCGTCCTCATCTGGCATCTGTGAATATGATACACAGACACTGTGCTGGCTAATTTGATGTTAACTTGATATAAGCTACAGTCACTGGAGAGGAGGGAGCATCAACTGAGAAAATGCCTCAATTCGATCAGGCTATAGGCAGGCCCGTAGGGTGCTTTCTTTTTTGGCTTTTCAAGATAGGGTTTCTCTGTGTAGCCCTGGCTATCCTGGAACTTGCTCTGTAGACCAGGCTGGACTCTAACTCACAGAGAACCACCTGCTCCTGCCTCCCAAATGCTGGGATTAAAGACATGAAAACCATCCTTCCCATCCCCACCCTCAGAAGTGGATTTTTTCATTCTTTCTTTTTTTCCTTGTGCGTGTTTTCTTAATTGCCACGCACACTTGTCTACTCCAGTCACATCCAAAATATTGGGGATAAAATCCTGATAAAGGATAAGAGGCAATAAGACTTCAAAAGGAGATCTTGCCTCCTGGATTTCAGACCAATTGCTGGTATCTCCTAACTCAGACGTGTTTCAGATTAGTCTTCCCAATCATCAACACGGCCTCATAATTAGGCATAAAGCTACCCCAAGTAATGATTTGTAAATGGTTAAGATTGGGCATTGTCTCCTGGCCAACACAATGTTTCCAACTATCCTATTAATGTTTTAAGTACTAGACAGTAATTGAAAGGTTTCTCTCACTCTAGGACATTAGCTGAAAGTGTTAGGTCGGGATTCCCCTCTGCAAGCCTCCAGCAAGAACCAGAGAATTAGCATAAGAATACCTCAACAAGGAGGGCTCCACCCCTATTCCTCCTGTTTCACACCTAGCTACCAGACCCTGCTGACCTTGGTGTGGGGGTCGCTTGCCTACTTGACTTCAGTCTAGCAGAAGGACTGGGAGAAGAGAGACTTGGACTCACATGCAGGACCAACACTAGAACTTAGATGGGCTAGGACTCAGATTCATGCACCCACATTCACCCGGGCCCAGAGTGCTTGGGCCCGGGGATGCAGCACCAGTTCAGAGGAGATAGCTGCTGCTTTAGACCCAGTATGTTTCAGATAGCCTCAGATGTACCTCAACTGTTGAGCTGCCAGATTTTTCATTTCTCTTTTGCAATGATTGTAAAAGCCTCATGTCATTTTTAAAGAAATACATTCAGATCTTACATCACTCGTGTGTAGTCTGTTTGTCAAAGCCGAATCCCGTGCACACCTGGCCAGAACCCCTTGTCCCGCGGAACAAGGGACCCCATAAGAAATCCCGGTCCGCGGCACTTAATTAGTGATTGATGTCGGAGGGCCTAGCCAATTGTGGGTAGTACCATCCTGGGAAGAAAGTCCTGGATTCTAGAAGAAATCAGACTGAACAATCCATGGGGAACAAGACAGTAAGCAGCGCCCCTCCATGGCCTCTGAATTAGCTCCTGTCTCCAGGTTCCTGCTATGTTCCTGTCCTGACTTCCTTCAGTGATGAACAGTGATATGGAAGTGTAAGCCAAATAAAGCCTATCCTTCCCAACTTGTTTTTTGGTCATGGTATTTCACTGTGAAAATAAAAATTTAGCAGGTACTTGCCCACGTAAGTCCTGGATTGAAAGAGTTAAATTTGAGACCAGTACTGAAAACCACAGGAGCTAGGCCTGTAAGAAGCGGCCTGTGGGCCAGGGAAAAGCTGTTAGGAGAGCCCAGACCAGGGGTGTAAATCTCAGAGATAAGGCAAGGAGGTGTCCGGCCAGGGCGCCTGAGACACGCCTGGCCAGACATTGAGTGATGGACCCTGGGCCATTTGGTTTCCTTAAGTGTTAGCTAAGGGTCAGTATGAACTTTGAATAGCACTCTCCCCTCTTGCTAGGAATTTCACTTTTTTTTTTTTAGGAATTCTCAACTCTGATCTGCACACACAACATTCAAAATAGCCAATCATGTATAGCCACACCAATTCCTTTGTCTCCCCAGACTTTTTTCCTATAAAAAGCCTTAACCCCTGGACCTCGTGGTTGGATTTCCCTAGACTCCTGCGTGAGTTCGATTGGGAAACGAACCAGGGCCCTGAATAAAACTACCTCTGCATTTGCATCAAGACGGCTTTTCATGTTCTTTGGGTGCATGTCTCCTGGGACTTGAGCGGGAACTCCCTATGGGGTCTTTCAACTGCAGCAACAGAAACCCTAACTAAGACGGGCATACATGCAGGAAAAACACTCATAAATGAGCTAAAAATAAGTAAGTGTGTAGACAGATAGACAGACAGGCAGGCAGGCAGGCAAAACAGAGCCAAGCATGGTGGTGTACACCTCTAATCCCAGCACTTGGGAGGCAAAGCATACAGATCTCTGTGAGCTTTAAGTCAACCTGTTCTCCACAGCAAGTTCCAGGCTAGTCAGAGCTACATAGAAGTACCCTGTCTCAAACAAACAACCCACCAGAGGATCTCTGCTACGGGGGTAGCACTGGTGCTTGGGTATACTAAGGAGACATCTCCACCAGGGCAGGGATCAGAAGGGCACCTCCCTGAATCTAGCCAGCTACTGGCCACCAGCCTTACCTTAGGAAAGCTTACGGGTGGCCCTAGGTTACCTGGCATGCTTCAATACCCTGGTGCTGGCGTCAACTGTGCCCCGCCTGCTGACCCCACTGTACATACTTGTCCAGTAGGCTCTGTTTACTCTGCACCTCAGGCTGGCCTCAGGAGTGGGCTGACTCCCGAGTCTGCAGTTTCTATGTTCCCTTTTCTTTAGGATGAACAGAGAGTAAAGTCTCCCGACAAGCCAAAATAACAAAACAAAACACTACCTTTTGCCAGGCAGTAGTGGTACACACCTTTAATCCCAGCCATTCAGAGGCAGAGGCAGATGGACCTCTGATATTGAGGCTAGTCCGATCTATAAGCAAGTTTCAGGACAGCCAGGAACAGAGAAACCTTGTCTGGAAAAGGCAAAACATAAAAAATGAAGTGGTGCTGGAGACAGCTCAGTGGTTACTCTGCCACAGGTCTCAGGTTTGACTCCGAGCAGCAACAAGGTGGCTCACAACCACCTATAACTCCAACCCTAGGGATCCACCACCCCTCTTCTGGCCCGCATAGGTACTGCACACATACAAATAGACATGCATTTAGGCAAAATAACCATCATACACCTTTAAAAAAAAAAAAGGCACCAGGTACTGTGGACTATGCCTTCAATCCCATACTCAGCAGGCAGAGGCAGGGAGATCTCTGTGAGTTTGAGGTCAGTCAGATCTCCAAGGGGGACCTGGCATTCCAGGCAAAGTACAGACAAAAGAACAAAAGAAGTTGCCGAGAAGTTCGTGTTGAGATACAACTGTGATGCTGTGACAACACCTATTGCCTGAGGACATCTGCAGACCTCTGAGCCAATGGGGACTCCCTCCTGACTCTTCCCTGACTTCTCAATGTTTATGTTATGCAAATGTCATTGTAACTTAGAGATCCAGTTTGGCTCTCAAGTATAAATGCTGAAACCCAAAAGTAAAGAGTGAGCCTTGATTTGGAAACCCTCAACTAGGCTTCCTGTCCTTTTGTTCTCGAACTCTGTGTTTCAGGTTCTCCTTTTTTCCCTCCCTTCGAGACAGAACCCGATTCATGAAACTGCGGGACAGTTTCATAATGGCGCCCGAACTTGTGGAGCTCGAATACGGAGGATAGATGAAGGAGACACCGTTAAGAAGCAGGGTCTTAGCCGGGCAGTGGTGGCGCAGGCCTTTAATCCCAGCACTTGGGAGGCAGAAACAGGTGGATTTCTGAGTTCGAGGCCAGCCTGGTCTAC
>NW_022196897.1:18076046-18087599 GCF_008632895.1 Mastomys coucha
AGAAGCAGGGCCTTCCCTAAAATAATTCAGAAGATAAAGGCAAGAGATCATACACCAATCTGCACAGTAGATATTTTCAATGCTAGCTAGCCTTATTTTAATATTGTAGAATTATGGTTGTGCGTGCAAGAAGTGTACGGGTCTAGGATGAGTTGGCGTTGACCTGGTGTTTAATTTCACCTAGGAGTCTAATGGTGAGAATGAGTTTGAATGAGATGAAAGCAGCGGTATTAAACGTAAAAAAGCTACTTCTAACAAAAGGAATCAGGGTAGAGAAGAAAGCATTGACGGACTTGTCAGAAAAAATAGAAGTTCACTGTCCTTGGCTGGAAGGACTTAACAAGATAGATAAGAAATCTTGGGAGGGGGCTGGTGAGATGGCTCAGCGGGTAAGAGCACCAGCTGCTCTTCTGAAGGTCATGAGTTCAAATCCCAGCAACCACATGGTGGCTCACAACCACCCGTAATGAGATCTGACGCCCTCTTCTGGTGAGTCTGAAGACAGCTACAATGTACTTGTAATAAATAAATAATAAATAAATCTAAAAAACAAAAGAAATAAAGATTAAAAAAAAATCTTGGGAGAAAATAGAAAAAGCCCTCAGGAATAATAGGGTAGATGGATTTCCCCTCTGCCTTTGGTGGGGTGGTAATGGAGACAGTTTCCTGAGTAGGCTCCGGTAAGGCGAGCGAACAGGATCGAAATATCTCATCGAATTCAAGTACGGATTCTGAAGGGGGCCAAAATACCTCCTAGGAGAGGCAGGTCGTGCGGTGCGTGCTGAGGTACACCACTCCACTCTCTCTGTAGTTTATTTAGGAGAAAATCCTGGTCTTCGATCTTTATGTTACATGTTGCGTATAAATTTATTTGCTTGTCCTGTCTTGATGAGTGAATGCAGGTCTTCTGCCTTGTGTTTTTGTCATAAGTGGTGTTACACATGGTCAACATGGCAACTGGAGGCTCGCTGCCTGCTCACAGCATGGGTTCTCCGGCGCTCAGCTTCCTGCCCTGACCAAGCTCAGCAAATAGGTAGTCTGCGTTCCTTTGCCTGCTGTTCCTGGGGACAGAGCTCGAGGACTGGAGGTTACCTTTGTTCCATGCCCACGGCAGGCAGCAGACGAACCCAGAGTCTGGTCATTCAGTGACTCTGTGGGGATTGACCCAGGCCAGTAACACCAGCTGCCCGGGCAGAAAGCTACTGTGGCCGAGAAAGGGCTCGACTTTGTCTCCCTCTCCGGGCAAATCCATCCCGGCCCAAGGGCCGTGCTGCCTGCACCAAGAACGGGGGATCCGGGCAGGGAAAGGCGCTGGCGGGTGGGCGCCGAGTAAAGGCGGGTACACACACAGCGGCCTCATCCAGGGAATTCAGTTGCTGTCAAGCTAGATGGGCCGGGACAGAGCGGTCAGTGACAGGGCAAACGGCTGCCCACGTGTCTCATCCTCCGCTCCCCAAGGCACAGCCTTGTTGCCTTCGGACGGAGCCCGGAGACCCCAGTTTGGCCAGATAAGGTGGCTTTGGCCAGGTAAGATATCTCTTATTCTCTGCTCATTCTAGAGGCAGGTAAAAATAGTTAAATAAAAACTGGTGGGTTGTGGTGGTGCATGCCTTTATCCCCACCACTTGAGAGGCAGAGACAGGCAAATTTCTGAGTTATACAAATGACATGGGAAATAGATCAAAACTGAAAGACAAAGCAAAGGCTGATGATCTAAGTTGCCCGGCTGTAAGCTGCTTTAAAAAGGGGGTCAGAAGCTTAAGTTCTAAACTCTTTGATTGAGGTAAATTTTATAAGATTTGTGTAGCTGTTTCATTTGCTTTTTAACTAGTCTTAAAGGTATAAATATGCTTTACATAATTATTGGCTTATAAATTATTGGGTATTGTTAAACGTTGTTACATCGGTAACTAGAAGCTAGTTTAAAGCTGTTAACTCAGGACACACATAGCGTTAAAGATACACATGTGGCGTGAATCAGCCAAAATGGGCAAATCTCGGCAGATGGACTCCAGCTAGAGTTTAACAACTGCTTAACATATTCTAAAGTTGATTTAAGTGCATATTCTAAAGTGATTTAAGTTGCAGTCCATACACCAGATGGTAGAATTCAGAACAGCTGTTTAGTTTACTAACTGCTTAATATCATATAATAACTATACTTTAAATTATGGACTTTGTACCAGACAACACAAATTTTCATATGCTACTAGTCTGAGAACCTCTGACCTTAAAGTTGAAATTGATGCCTCGAAATCACCTCTGACCCGGAAGGGAATGAAGAACGGGCAGAGTGCAGCAAAAGAGCCAGGGAGGCTGACACTTACACTCAACAAGGCCAAAGAGCCCAGGCTAAAGATAGAGGTCTCCAAGCCTGATGAGGTGGTGGCTGGCAAAAAGACTAGTGAGACAAGCTGATAAATCATTTAATAGATTATTAAATAACCCACCAAAAAAATATTATCACTAATAGTTTAGGAAGGGAACGGTAAAGGCGCTGTGCCACGTGGCTTATCGGTTGGAGCCATGATTTTACTTTCCAGAGATCTGGCGTGCTCTGAGAAGTTGTCTCAGAATGACCCAGGCTTGCTAGCTGCGGTTCAGAGGCAGGGCGACACTTAAAAAACTTTGTAGCATAAATGTGGTGTTTTTAGTATTGATTTCAAAGAGTATAGATTGTTTAAAACTGAGATTTACTTTCTAAAAGTTATGGTTATGGATTAATATTACATAAAAAATTAAAATATGGTTAAAATTGGCAGTGTTCCATTGGCTTCAGTTTGCAGTTCGATCACAAGCTTAACAATCTCAGCTCACCTATATTTTGTAATTAAAATTGTTACAGGAGTAGTAAAAGTTAAAAAGCAGCTGTGGCCAATATGGGCCTGCTGCCATCTTTAAAAAAATGTTTTAAGTATAAATCAGCTTGAATAGGAAACTGGGATAAAGAGCAGCAAATTTGCCCTTGGAATCTGACCTCACAACAGGAGCAGTATAATCTTTGGGTGTGACTCAGATATGCTCAGTAAAAGATTTACATTTGAGTTAATGCAAAAGACCAAGGAGGCCTCAATAGGCCTGAGGGGCATTTCTTTTGTTTTACAAACCAGGCATGGAGAAGGCTTCCTGGTTTTGCCTCTCTCTTACCTCAAGAGAATTGTTTTAAGACAAAACCAATATTATCACAGTTCTACCCAGGTATGGTTCAAGTAATTTTAAACCTGAGATTTATAGAGAGTCAATGAGGTCATAAAACTTATAAAAACATTATAATCTGGCTTGCCTATTTCCTGTTTTAGAGATTTACAAGTTGCCTTAAATGAAAAAGAACTACAGATAGCTCCAGAAAAGGTGCAAACTTAAGATCCATATAGTTATTCAGGCTTCACACTTACGGATCAAGCTGTTATTCCTCAAAAGATAGTTATTCATAGAGACAAATTAAAAAACCTTAAATGATTTTCAAAAGTTATTAAGTGATATCAATTGGCTTCATCCCTACTTAAAGCTTACTACAAAAAATTTGAAGCCGCCCTTATTTGATATTCTTAGAGGTAATTCTGATCCAAATACTCCTACATCTTTAACTAAAGAAGGAATATCCGCTTTACAGCAGGTAGAAAAAGCTATTGAGAATCAATTCGTTACCTACATAGATTATTCTTTACCCTTGCATTTATTAATTTTCAATACAACCCATGCCCCTACGCCATTATGGCAGAAGGCACCTCTTATGTGGATCCATTCCAGGATATCTCCTAAACGTAATATCTTGCCATATTATGAAGCTGTTGCCCAAATAATTGTGCTTGGTAGGAAAACAAGCACTAATTTATTTTGGCAAGGAGCCAGATGTTATCATTCAGTCTTTTACTTTGGAGCAAGACTCCTGGCTAAAACAGCACAGCACAGCATGATTGTTTGCTCAAATAGGATTTCAAGATAATCATTATCCCCAGGACAAACTAATAAAGTTTTTAAATGTACATGAAGTGATATTTCCAAGAATAACGGCTTGGCAACCCTTTAACAATGCACTTGTGGTATTTACTAATGGTTCCTCTAAAGGAAAAGCTGGATATCTCGTTAATGGTCAACAGATGGTTATAGACTCTCCTGGTCTTTCAGCTCAGCTAGCTGAATTAACAGCAGTATTAAATGTGTTTCAGGCTGTGACTAATGCCTTCAATCTTTTCACTGATAGCCTATACGTGGCACAGTCAGTTCCTTTACTAGAAACTTGTGGTACATTTAATTTTAATACTACAGCAGGGTCCTTATTTTCGCAATTACAAAATATCATTCTTGCACGAATGCCCTATGTGCATTTTTCTAACTCCAGTACTGCATTTGGGGGTAAATCCAAGAGGCCTTATACCCAATCATATTTGGCAAATGAATGTAACTCATTATACAAAATTTGGAAAGCTTAAATATATACATGCCTGTATTGACACTTGTTCAGGACTTATGATTACATCCTTGCATACAGGAGAAGCCTCTAAAAATGTAATTGATCATTATTTACAAGCCTTTAATGCTATGGGCTTACCCAAAGTGATTAAGAGGGACAATGGGCTAGGTTACACTGGCAAAAACTTTCTTTTTTTTTTTTTTTTAAAGATTTACTTATTTATTTTATGTATGTGAGTATACAGTTGCTGTCTTCAGACACACCAGAAAAGGGCATCGGATCCCATTACAGATGGTTATGAGCCACCATGTGGTTGCTGGGGATTGAACTCAGGACCTCTGGAAGAGCAGTCAGTGCTCTTACCCACTAAGCCATCCCACTAGCCCAACTTTATTTCTTTTTGCAAGGATTTTGCATTATTCATAAAACTGGCATCCCATATAACCCTATGGGACAAGGAATTGTTGAGCGAGCACACTGCACACTTAAAAATTGGATTTTGAAAACAAAAGGGGGGAATCTGTTCCCTCTGAGGTCTCCAAAGGCACACCTTGCCTTTGTGCTTTTTATGTAAAATTTTATGCAGACTGACATCAAAGGTCAGTCCGAGGTGGTCCGACATTGGCATCCTAACACTTCAAGTTCGTCTGCCATGGTATGCTGGAAGGACCTGCTCACCAATGTCTGGCATGTGCCAGACCCTGTCTTGGTCTGGGGCAGAGGGTCCATATGTATTTTTTCTCAGAAAGATGGAGCACAGTGGCTTCCTGAAAGACTAATCTGTCAAATGGACCCAGAGCCACAACCTTCTTAGTGACTGTGCTTAAACACACTGCTGAAAAGTCTTTTTCCTTTTTCTTTCATTTTCTTTTATTTTTAGCCGACAGCATTTTCTGCCAGCTTTGAATGTGCTTCTGTTTTACCTGAAAAACTACTTACGAACTAAGCAGCTAAAGGAACAATCACTACACAGGCTCACACCCAGAGCAAAAAGGTTTGGCTAATGCAAATCCCAAGTTGCTAGCCTGACTTACTCAAGGTCTTTGCTACCTCGGCAGTATTTGCATTCCAAAGGCTGGTGAGTCCCGAAGTTACCAGTCTAACCCTACGAATCTACATTTGAACTGAGCCCTGTTCTCTAAGTTCCCTGAGTCAGTGCTGGTAATTTGTAACTGAGTCAGGAGGCTAAGCCCATCCCCAGCACAATGGTGGCTCTTTGAGAACTTCAGAAAAGGCTGTTTGCAGAGAAACTGTGGCAACTTATGGACTTTACAGGTGATTAAAGGCATGTCTTGGCATTGGGTGCATGAGAAGAAGGTGCATTTTGGAAACCTGTGGTCCACCAGCTAAGGCTCTGGTGGATATCCACCTAAGACAGAGGCACGTGCCAAGTGGCTGTGTTTTTGAAAAAACACAAAAAGTGCCCAGTTTGTAGTATCAAACTAGTTGCAGGTGACCTCAAGGACGGGTAACGATATCTGTCAGAGATAACAAATAGTTATCTCTGGCAGAGGTAACAAAGTTGCCCAAGAAGTTCGCGTGGAGATACAACTGTGCCGCCTGTGAGGACACCTATTGCCTGAGGACATCTGCAGACATCTGAGCCATTGGGGACTCCCTCCTGACTCTTCCCTGACTTCTCAATGTTTATGTTATGCAAATGTCATCATAACCTAGAGATCCAGTTTGGCTCTCATGTATAAATGCTGAAACCCAAAAGTAAAGAGTGAGCCTTGATTGGAAACCCTCAACTTGGCTTTGTGTACTTTTGTTCTCGAACTCTGTGTTTCAGGTTCTCCTTTTTTCCCTCCCTTTGAGACAGAACCCAGTTCATGAAACTGCGGGACAGTTTCAGACGTTCAAGTGAGGGTGCTCTGGTCCCTTGAAGAATGTTTACATTTTCCCTGCTCAGCTTAGACTGCCAGGAAATGGCCACTCACTGACACAACACTAACTACGGTACCATTGAATTGGGGCAGGAGAAGCCTGGTTAAGACCTGTCCCCATTCCATGACAAGGAGGAAAAAACCCAGAAGCTTGGTCTTATATGTTTATCCATCTGTTGAATGATAGAGCATCAGTACAGCAAGTATAAGAACTTGATCCCCAGCACCACACATATACAAACCAAACTGACAGTCTAACCCAGGTCATGCCATGGTCCTTGTATGCATGCAGTAACTTGCAGTTAAGAGACCAGTTAAAGGCTGGAGAGATAGTTCAGTGGTTAAGAGCACTGACTGTTCTTCCAGAGGTCCTGAATTCAATTCCTAGCAACCATATGGCAGCTCACAAACTGTCTGTAATGGGATCTGATGCCCTGGTGTGTCTGAACACAGTCACAGAGCACTCACATATGTAAAATAAATTAAAAAAAAAAAACAGAGACCAGTTAAAACGGAAACCTACAAGCTTTCCACAAAAATCTATTTCATAGGACTATCAAGATGGCTTAGTTGTTAAGAGCCATACTGCTTTTGCAGAGGACCTAAATTTGATTGCCAGCACTGAAACCAGGTGGCTTACCCCCTATAACTCCAGCTTTCAGGGAGATTTGATGTCTCTGGCCTCCATTTACACACACACACACACACACAATTAAAAGTAAAAATAAAATCTCTTTAAAAAAATCTATTTCAGGGACTGGTGAGATGGCTCAGTGGGTAAGAGCTCTGACTGCTCTTCTGAAGGTCCTGAGTTCAAATCCCAGCAACCACATGGTGGCTCACAACCATCCATAATGAGATCTGATGCCCTTTTCTGGTGTGTCTGAGGACAGCAACAGTGTACTTAACATATAATAAATAAATAAATAAAAATTTTAAAAAATGTTTTAAAAGAAATCTATTTCATGACACAAGACTTCCCCACAAAAGTCTCTTGTTTGATAATGAATCCAGCCCCATCCTCCGTAAGCAGTAAAAAAGAGCTCCATAATATACATATCTCCCAGGAAAAACCCTAGCCTAACAGCTAAGCCACACAGGATGGAGACCCAGCCCCTGACCTTGGAATGGGCGGAGGACAAAGAAGTGGCTCCTGCAGCTCTGACAGAAGGTTCCCAGCCCACAGGGATTGGTGGCAATCTCAAATGTGACAAATAGCAGGCAGGTTGTTCCTTGTTTTCTTTGTAAAATGCAGAACCAAAACTGAACTCTCACTCCTCGGGCAGTTTTTACATAATAGAGAGGTAGGGGCCCCAGCAGGAACTTGGATAAGAGCCCACTAATTTTCTAGGTAGGGAAGATGAGGGTTGGAGCAGGGAAAGGACTTACCCAAAAGCAGAGTCCCAGCAAAGTACAGGAAGTCCCCAGCCCTGAGCTTCATTCAGCTTAAGCCCCCTAAACCCCCAGGAAGTAGAAACTTTTCAGGAGCTGCCTGTGAGCTCCAGGAGTCCTGGGGCCCACTATCCGCTGGGACCCACCCTTTCCTGCTTAGCTGAAGTGATGTGGCCTCTTGGCCACAGAGGCAGGGTCAGGTCCTTTCTTAATAGCTAGGTGTCCCTGTTCCTTGGCAATTTGAGAACTCAGCCAGTAAACAAACCAAACCAAACCAGGAAGCTTCTTTCCTGACAGGTGACACCTTTATTTGCATCACCAGGACTGCAAGCTCAGTGCGGGCAGGCAAGGTAAAGAACATGTCATGGGTCTTCTGTTGCCCCATCTGGATTAGCAATCAGGAGTCAGGTCTTGAGGTTACTGAGGTGGAGTTGAGGCTTAGCTATAAAGAATGGTGTTATATAAACTAGACCAGAGGTCTCCAACCCGCCCCTGCTCTAACAAGGTGCTCTTTGGCAGCCACTTAGGACCCTCAGGGAAGGGTGGGCAGGCATCCTACACATTTCTCTGTCACAATCTTGGAGAATTCCCCCTCTGACTTCACCTACTCTGGTTCCTTGTTCTTTGCAAAGGTTTTCAACACAGGAACCGACTGCCAACTCGTCCATTGCTCTCACAGAGAAACAGCGTGGAAACAGTATTTGTCCTGTTCACTTTGAGACCCTTAGCCTCCTACTAGTTTGACTACACAGTAGATCCAAAAATTAGTGGTAAGGCTCCCAGGAAGCAGAGGGAGAGACCGGGTGGCTTCAAACTCTCCTGCAAGTGGGAGGGGAGTGAGGATCTGTGGGAATCCTTTTCCAAACTCCATGCCTCACCCATCGGTAAACAGAACTGACATGTATAAAAAGGTGAACCCGTGGGGCCACTGGATGTCTACTGTTGTGGTCACATTTGTTCATGGATGACAGTCTATGGAGAAGGACAATGAGCCTTGGACTCCATCCCGGGATCCCTGTCACTGTTCTCTTTTATCCGTCCTCTCCTTCAGCTAGTCCTCTTCTCAGCCCCATTTTTCCTACAGGTCATGTGGCATGTCTGTGCTATGCCTGGTAGAACATGGGTTTTGCACATCTGACCAAACCAGACTAACCCTACCCACCCACCCCCTCAACAACTTTCTGGCTCCTTCCCATGCCAGTTGTGATACACTAACTAAATCCCCTAGCTTCCCCTAGCCTGGCGCCTCCTTTATTAAAGGGAAGGAACAAGACCTCTAGGAGGAGACCTGAACTTAAGTTAGGCATAGACGATTTCATCCTTTTCTTTCGAAGAATCAACTTGTGCACACAGTAATTAATTTCCTAGCCTTGTCAAGTACCCAGAACCTCTATTCCCTTGAGCCAGTCAACCAGTTAACAAGGTGTGCACGTTAGCAAAAAGTTGGCGTGCACGGGAACACTCGAACGCCAGTAGGGCTAAAGGCTAGTCTTTCTGTCCCGTTAATTTTATCTTACCTAAGTTATCTTGGAAGTTGTCTCACATTAGTACTTGAATCCAATTGCCGTGCAGCCCGGGAACCGACAAAACCCCGAAGGACCCACAGAGACGATTGGCACTAGCTCTGCAGGCAATTCTCCGTTAACGCAGGCTGCTGCTTCTTGGTCAGGACTACCGTGGGAGAGTGGACGTGGGTGCAGAGAGAGCAAGCCTAACTGGTCCCGCGGCTGAGTGCAGAGCTGCCAAGACCGCGGATGCAAGTTTTTCTCAGGGGACAGATCCTTCTTTCAGAGAAACTACACACCACATACAAACAGGAGCACATGCATCAAAGAGTTACAGCACTCGGAAACTAGCCAGGTTCAACACACGATCTAGATGAAACCTCGCACGGCCACCAGGAACTGACCTGCTTCCGCGAACAACTGCGGTGCTCGGTCCAATAGCCGGCGACCCCAACTGTATTCCCAAGGTTGCAGAAGTCTCTTCCGTTCAGTTAAAGAGGCAGAGCCCTAGATGGGCTACTTCCGCCCAGATGCAGCTAGGCTCAAGAGCACTGTCAGAAGTGCAAAGCTTTGTGTTCCCTTTAAAGACACGACGACAGCTTAGGAACTCCCTCCATTTGTGCTCGGTGACATCACTTCCGGGGCGGGGACCTAAGAAGCCAGGAGGCCAAAGACTCACGGCGCGACTGGCTATGGGTAGCCAGACCGGGGACTAGGGCTGCCTGTGTGGCGGCCGAGAACGGCGGGCGTTGGTGAGTGGGTCGAGTATGGAAAGGGACGCTCTGTCCCTGTACTGAACCCAATCACGAGCGCCCGGCCTCCGCACGCGCCTCTCACCCGAGTTTCCGCCAAGGTCGCCAGGCCGCACTCGCCGCTCAGGTCCCCGCAGATCCGCGTCCCTCCGCGCACGTGCACCTTCCCAGAGGTTCCACCCGGGCTCCCCTAGTATTTGGTGCCGACCTCTTTCTGATCTGCGGGACTGTTCCCTGGTCTTTGAAATCTCAGGCTGGAAAAGACCGATTCTCCTATTGGTTTAGCCCCTGTCGCGTGCATGCATTGGGCGGGAGTGACAGATCTAGGGAGGTGAAGTTGGGAGAGCTGGAGGTCGGCAATGATGCCCCCAAGCTGAGGGAACACAGCCTGGGAAGCCAGGGGGCCATGACATTGGAAGCTAAATTGCGAAGGAAAGAATGGAGGACCTGAAAGTTTCAAAGACCTTCTATCTTGGATAGGTGGCAGCGATACCTTCAACCCCTGCTGGCTGTGCTCTGCTCTCTGGAGTACACAGACTAGCAGGCAGCACTGGAAGAAGGGGAGGAGGTCAGCTTCTTGTGCTGGAGAAGGATGATGAGTGTGTTCCGAGGCTCTAGTCAGTGGAAGTGAGCCCGCCACACACTCGGTGAAGGATTAAGTTCTCCTGTGGCAATCCCGGGGAAGCAAGGACTGGAGGGTGGTGTTGTGAGGAAATACTGGGGTGGCTTCACTCCCTGCTTCCCCAGTTCCATAGCTTGTTTGCGTTTTTGAGTGTTGACTCTGGACCTTCTTGTCTCCCAGGGTCTGTAGAGGACAAAGGCAGGAGACCAAGAGGCATTTGTGAGTAGTTTGTGAGCCGCCACCTCTCTGCTGAGAACACCTACTGTGGAGCAGTTTCCTTACACTTCAGTGGCCTTTGTACAAGGGGCTGGGGGAGTTCTGGGGACTCACGGGATATCTTCGAGTCAGGAATCTGGGCAGGTGGCTGCGGTTTTTGACTTGGGGCTTGAAAGAGCTTCAAGGGAGGAAGCAAAAGTGATTGCAGATTTTTGTGGGGATCACAGAGGAACCCAGATGGGATACACGTGGCTTTCTAGAGCCTAACCCACCACCTCTCCATCCCTGGGCTCACTCACCTGCCCTGTCATAATGGTCTGCCTCGGATGGGGACTTATGCTAGGGAATGTGTCCCTGGCCTCCCCAGCACTGCAGGCTGAGAGTGGACAGACATCAGGAAGAGAAGCTGAGGACTGAGCATTGTTAGGACGGTGTCTTAGTCAGGGTTTCTATTCCTGCACAAACATCATGACCAAGAAGCAACTTGGGAAGGGAAGGGTTTATTTGGCTTACTTCCACATGGTTGTTCATCACCAAAGGAAGTCAGGACTGGAACTCAAGCAGGTCAGGAAGCAGGAGCTGATGCAGAGGCCATGGAGAGATGCTCCTTACTGGCTTTCTTCCCCTGGCTTGCTCAGCCTGATCTCTTAATAGAACCCAAGACTTCCAGCCCAGGGATGGCACCACCCACAAGGGGGCCTACCCCGTTGATCACTAATTGAGAAAATGCCCCACAGCTGGATCTCATGGAGGCACTTCCCCAACT
>NW_022196897.1:18087993-18088290 GCF_008632895.1 Mastomys coucha
CCTTCAGTCCTGGACCATCAATTGCAAACCGATGCTGCCCCTTCACCAATGGCCTTCCATGGCCTCTCACTGTATTGAGCCTCAGCTGCTCTTCATAGACCCCTTCAGTCCTGGGCCATCAATTGCAAACCGATGCTGCCTCTTCACCAATGGCCTTCCATGGCCTCACTGTATCGAGCCTCAGCTGCTCTTCATGACCCCTTCATGCTGTCAAAACCAGTAACACCTCGGTGACTCTTACACATTACCAAGTCCTGCTGCAGCACAAGGTACAACCTTGGCTATCTCCGGAGCACA
>NW_022196897.1:18088757-18101121 GCF_008632895.1 Mastomys coucha
CAACTGAAGCTCCCTTCTGTGATAACTCCAGCCTGTGTCAAGTTGGCACACAAAACTAGCCAGTACAGACAGAAAGAGCCTCCTGGTAGTCCAGAGGAGAAGGTACCCATGGATGCATGGACAAGGTTGCCTGAGGTACACTTCCGGAAGTGTGGTACTGGAGTCTGCAGCTTCACTTCTACCATGAGCGAGTGATTGTGCAGCTTCAGCGGGGGTCCAGATCCTGGCTGAGGAGACAGTGCAGAGCTGTCCTGGATAGCCTCTGTACCTTTCTGGCTCTAGGTGCCTTACTGCTAGACGCCCATGTTGGCTTCTGTGTGCTTCTACTGAGCTCTGGGCACACACTGAACACCCCAGGTATGACATGTTCTAAATCCCTCTTAGACCCATCCAGATCCCAGCAATTGTCATCCCATTCACGGTGTCCTCCTGGCAGTACTTTGGCTTGTCCACCCTCCCAACTCAGGCAGCTTTTGCTGCCCCTCCCAAGTCTACAGTGGGATCTACACTTGTCTCTGGATGAAGTGACGAATAGATTGCCTCCTGTGCAGTGGCTCACTAAGCATTCTCTTACTCTGGAGAGCGTGTCATTGATTTTAAGTGGAAGTCCTTGTATGGCCTGGTCCTCCCTGGATACTCCTCCCTAGTCCCTTCTCTCCTCCGGGGCTAGCATTCTCTAGATGGCACCTCTGTCTCCCGCCAGGAAACACATCTCTCTGCTTCCTGCCTGGCTCTCTCTTACCACTGTTCCTGCCACAGGGACACTCACCCATGCCCTCTTACTCCTTCAGAAGCTGCCACTGACTGTGGTCTGGGTGTAAGTTTGGTCCCTGGATCCCTAGCAGGGTCTGGCTTCAAGATGATAGAATTTACCACGGGGAACTCTTCATGAAAGCCAAGGTCTGTGGGGCAGGCATCATGCTGGGTAGTTTCTGTTGCCCTGCACAGGCTTAGACAGCACTTTCATTAGCACTGATTGGAATGCTGGTACCTCAGAGTCCCACATGGACCTGCTGAGAGCAGCACTTGCTGTCTTCTAGTGACGCAGCATCCATGGGGTTGAGGGGGATGTCAGGACCCTGGAGAGATGGCCAGGGCAGCCTCAGCAAGGACAGCCGACATGCATCTAGAGAACAGCCATCTAGGGTAAGGGCTGCTCAGCCAGAACCCCTGTCCTCTCTGTCACAGGCAGTGACAGATGATGTTCTGCAGTATACCAGGCAGCGGAGTGGCACCTGCCAGCTGTGCTTTCAGTCTAGGGCTTTGAAACTTGGAAAGCGTTTCCCTCCTCTCAGACCTAATCAGTGCGTGTTGCTGAAAGTGCGTGTTACTGCTGTTGACACATGGGTAAGCAGTCTCTGCTCATGCTGGTCAGAAAGTCCTGGTAAGATGGGTCTGTTGCTGTCTTCTTTGTTCTTTTCAGTTTTGTGAGACAGGCAGTGCTTCCCTGTGAAGCTCAGGGTGGCCTGGATCTAGCTTCCCACTCAACATCCATGTGCTGGGATTGCAGGCACTTGCCACTTCACTGATTTACAGTGTTTCCTTGTGCTGCAGGGATTCTCAGAGCTTTGGATGCACAGGCCTCAATGTGGTGAGTGTGAGAAGAAGTTGGCAAGGCCAGGGACCTTTGCTGCACTTGGAGAGGGGACCCAAGGTGGGAAGTGCACAGTTTCAGTCTTGGTGTCTATTCAGCCTGGGTAGAATCACAGTTGCTGAGTGTGCTCTGTTACCAGCACTGCACTTCTCTAGAATTCAGATTAAACAGCTTTTTTTTTTTTCCAAAAAGGATCTTTTAGGTTGTCATATTTATTTTTTCATGTTTGTTTATTGAGCTGATCCCACCATGTAGCCCTGGCTCATTTTGCACTCACAGAGATCCAGTTGCTTCAGCCTCCACAGGCTGGGATTAAAGCTTGTCCTAGCAAGCCCAGCACTTCCTCATCTTTCTAGAGCATAAGCTTGGCACCTAGCTCCCTTTAGGATGTTTTGAGAATACACTTCTCTAGGGAAGGCACTCACAGTACTCGCCCGGGCTCCAAACCCAAAGCTGACCTGTCCAGAAACTGCCATGTAATCTTTACTAGAAACCCGTGAGCCAGGCAGTGGTGGCGCAAGCCTTTAATCCCAGCACTTGGGAGGCAGAGGCAGGCAGATTTCTGAGTTCGAGGCCAGCCTGGTCTTCAGAGTGAGTTCTAGGACAGCCAGGGCTACACAGAGAAACCCTGTCTCCAAAAACCAAAAAAACAAACAAACAAACAAACAAAACCCTTCCTGTGCCTATGTATGAGCTCACTGTGGTGTTTCTGGCTGGCACCAAAGAATGCTACTAATAAGCCAAGAAGTTATGATTATAACACTCATGCTCTGTTATCTCAATGTTCTGAAATTCCCCTGTTCACCACCCCCATCTTACTCAGCTTAGAAGATAGCTGATAATACTTTGCCTAGTAAGCCAACTGCTTTCCTCCTTGTCCTTCAAACCTTTCAACCTGTTTTTTTCTATTAAAAGTCTAACCTGAGGGCTGGAGAGATGGCTCAGAGATTAAGGGCAATGTCTGCTCTTCCAGAATTCAATTCCCAGCAACTACATAGTGGCTCACAACCATCTATAAGATCTGGTGCCCTCTTCTGGCTTGCAGACATACATGCAGGGAGAACACTGTATATATAATAAATAAATAAGTAAATAAATAGATCTTAAAAAAAAAAAAAAAGTCCACCCTGAGATCAGACCAGTTACACAATTAGGCTTCAGAGTCCTTTTTTTCAGTCCTGCATGTTCAGTATTAAGGTGAGCATTCAATAAACTGTTCTTGCTTAACTGAGATCAGTGTTTGTGTGGTTCGAATGGTGATTCCTTAACCCCAGCAGTTAGTAGCCTCAGAAAACTCACTGGTTCACCGTCCTAGACTCCGGTACAACTTTATTTTATAGGTTGCTGCCATTTTTGATCTGGCCTAGAAACTTTTCCTGAGTGGGTGGGAAAGATGGCTCAGTGGTAACCAGCTTGAATTGCTCTTGTACTTGAATTCAGTTCCCAGCACCTGTCCTGTGACTCCAACTCCTGTGCAGCTGACACCCTCTATTGGTCTCTACAGGCAGCTATGTACACATTACTCATGGGCACACAGACATACATAAATATAAATCTTTTTTTCTTTGTTTGTTTTTGTTTTTTTGTTGTTGTTGTTTGATTTTTTAGACACAGGGTTTCTCTGTATAGCCTTGGCTGTCCTGGAACTCACTCTGTAGACCAGGCTGGCCTTGAACTCAGAAATCCGCCTGCCTCTGCCTCCCAAGTACTGGGATTAAAGGCATGCGCCACCACCGCCCAGCCACAAATATAAATCTTAAAGTCTCCCAAACTATGAATCCCAGCACTTTGGGCAGAGACAGGCAGATACCTAAATTCAAGGCCAGTCTGGTCTACAAAGTGAGTTCCATGACAGGGAGAGCTACCTAGAGAAACTGTCTCAAACAAAACAAAACAAAACAAAAAATGAAAACAAAAGAAGTCTCCCTGGAAGAGTTACACATTACCTTCCACATCTACTCCCTCTCTCTGTGTGCCCGCTTCACAAAAGTCAGGTGACCTTAGAGCTTCGAACTGCTGTCACCATGCTACACCTAGAGTAGGCCCTATCCTGGCCCTCTGAGCTGTATGGAGCATTGACAGCAGAGAGGGAAGTAGGAAACCCTGGTTTGTGGCACTGTCAGACTCTTGTTTATAGCTAGGTCAGCAGGGCAGCCCTGCCTGTGGGAATTTCCCTTTGCTCTTGAGGAACTGTGCCCTGTTCCTGGGAGGGGAAGACTGAGACAGCCTTGCTGGCTGGAGGAGATGAAGAGAAAGCACTGAAAGCTGTCTGTGGGGGCTGGCGAGATGGCTCAGCGGATAAGAGCACTGACTGCTCTTCCGAAGGTCCTGAGTTCGGATCCCAGCAACCACATGGTGGCTCACAACCACCCATAATGAGATCTGACGCCCTCTTCTGGGATGTCTGAAGACAGCTACAGTGAATTACGCCAGAGGGAGTAGGGCAGGAGCGAGTGGGGCCAGCAGAGGTCAGCCACACACATGATGGCTCACCACCATCTGTACAGCTACAGTGTACTCATACACATAAAATAAATAAAATAAATCTTAAAAAAAAAAAGGAAGGTATCTGTGGGTAAAGGGAATTCTTCCGCCGTGGGAACAGTTTACAGTACCACCACTCGCTGCCTTTAGGTTCCGCCTGGTGATTGCTACAGGGACTGAAACCAGTTGAGGGTGACAAGTTGCTGATTCCATGTACCTGAGTATAACCCTACCCTTGGATTTACTTTTTTTTTAAATGTGCCTTGATGTGTTTTGCTGGCACGTGTGTTTGTGTGAGGGTGTCAGATCCCCTGGAACCATTAAGCCATATCTCCAGTCCTTGACCCCTGTTCTTTTAGTTTTGAAGCTGAACGGGCAAGCATGGCGGAGGGGTCTTCCCCACCCTGGGTACACATCTCATTTTGCAGTGTTAGGTGGCGCAGGCTCTATTAACCCATGTCTCTGCCGGTAGGTAGGGCTGCTTATAGGACTGGTCAGAACTGCACTGTGCACTCAGGTCCAGGGCATTAAATGTTACTTCTCTCTCTGAGTCTCAAGGTGTGTGTGTGAATTGGGTACACTACACTACAAATATGAACTTTGTGAACTAAAGGCTAAGAAAACAGGGCCATCTCAAAAGGTCATTTCAGGTTTGGAGAGATGGCTCAGTGGTTAAGAGCACTGACTACTCTTCTGAAGGTCCTGAGTTCAGATCCCAGCAATCACAGGGTGGCTCACAACCATCCATAATGAGATCTGATGCCCTCTTGTGGGGTGTCTGAAGACAGCTACAGTGTACTTACATATAATAAATAAGTAAATCTTAAAAAAAAAAAGCCGGGCAGTGGTGGCACACACCTTTAATCCCAGCACTTGGGAGGCAGAGGCAGGCGGATTTCTGAGTTCGAGGCCAGCCTGATCTACAGAGTGAGTTCTAGGACAGCCAGGGCTACTCAGAGAAACCCTGTCTCGGGGGAAAAAAAAAAAAAAAAAAAAAAAAGGACATTTCATCCCAATACAGAGGTGCTTGGATTTGGAGAGAAAAAAAAATGGAAATAGTGATTTAGTGATTGCCAGGGCTGGAGACACAGAGTAAGAGGTCTCATCTGACCAGGGAGGATTCAATTTAAGAGATACGGTGTTGTAGGATATTTGATCACCCCAAGATTGAGATTGTGCTATTCACTGGAAAAATCCTGTTTTTTGTTGTGGTGTGCCTCCCCAGGGCTTGGTGGCAAGGACTCTGAAATGTGGGAGAGCTCATGGTATATATATTTAATGGTGGCATAAAGCAAACTGGGAGTGGAACAAGGGACGGGCTGTGACTGAGATAGAGAGGGTGTGTGGCATGGGCAAAGCCAGTCTCAGGGCCTGAATTCTGCCTTTACCTGGAGCTTCTTCTCATCTCTGCCCTGATTTGCAGATGCGTCCTGCACCAGACATACTAGTTTTCCCATTTGCACCTTTCAGCCCAGTCTCACATCCATAAAGGATGCTGAAGGTACCAGCTAGAGTCTGCAATGGCCACCAGGCCTTGGGGAGGCAGAAGTTCATGTCTGTACATGGTCCAAGGCCTCAGCTTAGATGACAGATTCATCCCCACAGGATGTATGCACAGTGTATTAGCACACTGTGTGACCAAAGTGCCCAGGAACAACCATTAAAAGAGTTTGGCTCTTGGCGTTAGGCGGAGCTGTAACCCAGCCAGTGGGGAAGGCACTGATTAACTGCAGAGCTGTGGTGGCAGCGGCCACAGCGGTGACATGAGGAAGAAGCTGTTCCTACCGTGGCTAATCAAGAAGCAATGAGGTAGCTCTGTGAGTTTGAGGTCAGCCTGGTCTACACAATGAGTTCTAGAACACAGGGCTATGTTGAGAGACCCACAAAACAAAACATAAAAAGTGTGGAGCTGGGCCAAAGAGAGAGGGCTCAGCAGTTAAGGGCCCTCCCTGCTCATGTAGAGGACCCAGGTTTGGTTCCCAGCACCCAAATGGCAGCTTAAAACCATCTGAACCTTCAGTTTTGGGGATCTGATTTCCACTTCTGGGGCCACTGCACATATAGCTGCACATACATGTATGCAGGTAAAACATTCACACACTTAAGTATAAAAATTAACCTTTGGAGCCAGGTGTTACACACCTTTAGTCCCAGCACTCAGCAGACAGAGGCAGGCAGATCTCTGTGTTGGAGGGCAGCCTGGTCTAGAGAGTAAATTCCAGGACAGGGCTACACAGAGAAACCCTGTCTTGAAAATAAAAGAATCAAATACAAAACAAACAAATATGCCTTAGGGCTGGGGAAGACACAAATCCCAGCCTCCTCAAGCTGTAGCTCTGAACGCCCACTCTGCTTCACCCTCCACTTCTCAGTCTAAACCTGAGCCATCCAGTCTGAAGCCCTGTTGCTTTGAACCTCCCTCTCACAAACAAATCAGTGTATATCAAATCAGTGTATATCTTTAATCTAACCTTAGCCTAATTTTCAGGACCTGGGCAGAATGTAGACAAATTCTCTGACAAAACAAAGCCAAAGTGGCCTCTAGTGCACTTCCCAAGGAAGGGGCTTATCAGTCTTTCTGGAAACATTCTGGTTCCTTGTGTTCCCACCAGCTTGTACACTAGGTGGCACTCAGAGCTCCCCTAGCCCACAACTTCCTACTGGGCCACACCCCTTCCTTAGGCCAGTTCCCAAGGAGCACATGGTCAGTTTAGCACAGCAGCAGTTCTGCAGACAGTACCTTTTTTTTGTATTGTTGTGCTTAAAATACCAAACAGAAATAACCTATGGGAGGAAGTGTTTATTGTGGCTCACCAGTTCAGTCCTTCCTACCAGGAAAAGCATAGTGAACACTAGTGTAAGAACTGAGCAAATAGGGACACCTCATAAAAATACCAAGGAGCAAGGAATGTTCATTAAGCCTAAAGACAGAGCTTCAGAAGAGTTTACCGAGCAACATCCCCAGGAGATGCCCTAATTGCAGGGAGTAATGCCCAGTTCCAGGAAAAGTCCCCAGTAAGGGGTGGATCTCCCCCAACCCCTCCTACATGCAATCGATATCTCCTCCTCTCCTAGGGCACAGAGGTCAATGGAAACAAAAGACAATGGGCTCCACCAATGAGAGATAACCAACTCATGCTGTAAACCTATGTACTGGGAAGGTATAAAAAGTGTGTGCTTTTGTTCCTGGGGGTCCCCCTTCACACAGAATACAGGATGACCCCAGTATACTGGTTCAATAAAAACCTCATGCTAATTGCAGCGATTTCCATCCCTGATTCCTTGAGAGTGGGGCACCCACTCCAAATTTAACAGTAGGAATCTTGAGACAATACACTTCCCACTGTGACAGATGAGGAAGCAGAAGGGGGTGTGGCATGTGCATGGGGATTTAATGACCAGATCCCAGAAACAGGAAATAATTTTCAAAGGTCCATCCCTAGGGACCATTTTTCCACTAGCTAGGACCCACCTCTTAAACTTTCACAACAGCCGGCAGAGGTGGCACAGAACTTTAATCCTAGCACTCAGCAGGCAGAGGCAGAGACAGGAGGATCTCTGTGAGTTCAAAGAAACCTACATAGTGAGACCTTGTCTCTACAAACAAACAAAGAAACAAACAAACAAACCCAACATCTTTTCCAACCTCCCAAATGACCCCATCAGCTGGAGTCTGAGTCTGTGAAGAACATTTCAGACTCAAATAGTACCAGGCAGCAGGAATGTTGGTCTCAGCACGGACCTGCTCTATCAGAGTAGGAATGCCAGAGTCTGCTCTCATGCCAAGACCTGCCAGTGTGCACAGAGACAGACAGGAGGGAATGGAGGGCAGACCACTCAGCAGGACAGAGCCAGAGAGAAACAAAGATCTACATGGGCTGACTTCAGAGATACTGGGCCAGCCCTTCCTTGTATGGTTAAGGAAGCAGGCCTTAAGAAGGCTGGAATTCGTGCCAGGCAGCATGGCATCTGTTAGCAAATTAGAAATTGATTTTTCCCACCCAAAGCTCAGCTATCTCAAAACAAGAAACCAAACAGTAATGCTAAAAGTTGGAGAGATTGCTCTGCAGTTTAAGGGTACTGGCTGCTTTTCCAGAGGTCCCTGGTTCAACTTCCAGCACCCACATGATGGTTCATGGTCATCTGTAGCTCCAGTTCCAGGGGATCAGACACCCTCTACCAGCCTTTATGAGTAATTTGGTATATATACATAAATCCAGGCAAACTATCTATACACAAAAAAATAAATAAAATTAAAACAGTCAAGTTAACTGGAAGATAATTTACCACTATATTGATATAAGTTGATTTTTTTTTTGAGATAAAGTTTCTCTATGTAGTCCTGGATAGCCTGGAACTCTTTACATAGACCACATCTTGAACTCACAGATATCAACCTGCATCTGCCTCCCAAGTGCTAGGATTATCCTACTATATATTCAAATGTGTACAGCCACTTACTAGTTTCACTTGTAGGAATTTATGATATAGAAATGCACATCACGCCGGGGGATGGTGGCACATGCCTTTAATCCCAGCACTTGGGAGGCAGAGGCAGGCGGATTTCTGAGTTTGAGGCCAGCCTGGTCTACAGAGAGTGAATTCCAGGACAGCCAGGGCTACACAGAGAAACCCTGTCTCAAAAAAAACAAAAACAAAAACAAAACAAAAAAAAAAAAAGAAATGCACGTCACTGGGGCTGGAGAGGTGCTTCAGAGGTTAAGAGTACTGATTGCTCTTCCAGAGGTCCAGAGTTCAATTCCCAGCAACCTCATGGTGGCTCACAATCATCTGTAATGGGATCTGACGCCATCTTCTGGTGTGTCTGAAGAGAACAATGGTGTATTCATATACAAAAAAAAAAAACCCAATTCTTTAAAAAAAGGAAATGCACATATATATAAAGATGTCTGTACAAAGATGGCATCAGTTGTGATAGGACACCAGGGAAGCAGTCTGGTAGTTAGTACTTCATCTGTAAATCATGGCACATCTGGGAAATGGAGTACAGTCATTAAAAGGGGTGAGGGGCTGCAATGTGGCTCAGTGGTAGAACTAGTACTCGGCATACCTGAGGGCTGAATCCCTAGCACAGAGAATAGAGTACCCAACACACACTGTTTAGCAAAATAAGTCACACATCATGTACAGCATGAATCCGTTCAGGATGGATGACACATGCTGCAATGAATATTAGCAAATTCCCTCCAGGCAATGCTCTTGTTTAGGAAGGTTCAAGAACAGGATCTAATTTAGGGCCAGCAACTTTCTACTGTGTCCTTACCTAACAACTAGGCTCAGAAGCTAACACAGTCTGCAGCCCATCTTTCAGGGTTTGGCTAAGGTGTCACCTCCTCCATTGCAACCTCCGTAATTTACCTCTATCACTGGACTGTCTCTACACCGGCTTCCATGGGAATCACACGGAGACTTTTTGTTAGTATGAAAGCTTAGCCCGGGATTGTTCCCAACTAGCTCGTGTGGTTTTAACTAATCTTCCTGGAAGTCCTGCTATCCTCTCCCACTTTGTTATATGTAGTCACCTCTGTTTTAAACCAATCAGAAGGTGATGGAAAAAAAAGTTTACAAAACACAGAAACAGGAGATGCTTCATAAAAATAATAATACGAAGGTCTGGCCTGTACCCAACACTCTGCCAGTACAGAAATCAGCAGTTGAATAAAACAAATGCGACCTTTACACAGTGCACTGGAGATTATCCCACCTTCTCCCCCTTCTAGTCAGTGATAGGCTCTTTCTCTAATATCAATAGACTATACATAATAAGAACAATTATGAAAACTATCAGGTAAGAATTACACTCACGGTGTCCGGTCCGTTTGTATTTGGCAACCCTGGAGAAAGCATTCCTTTCTCCGATCTTGGTGACTCCAAACTTCTGTACATGACTTACTTTCGATCATAACTTGCATTACCAACCTCAAAATATCTTTTTAGACCTAAAACCTTTTTCAAAGTCCTAACTAACTTATACTTACATGTAAGTCTATAAATATCTAGTCTTCAGCCACATTAGAGATCTGAGAAGGATAAATATTACCTGAGTAAACAGGAAGTGCAGAGCAAGCAGCTTCCAAATCTATAGGAATGACAGAGATCGTTGGCTGCCTGGACAGTCCCCAAGAGTCTTCTGCAATGCTGGGGCTTCCATCTTCAGCCCACAGGCCCAGAATATCTGACAGACTTCTCCTTGGAGCAAGAATTATGAAGGACTGGCCTACCTTGTCTTGGCAAAGTGTGGCAGTTGATGTGCTGGGATTAAAGGCGTACGCCACCACTGCCTGGCCACATTACATTTCTAAATGAGTTGCATAGGTACAGTAACTAAAACAAGAGTTGAGACATATCTATCTATCTATCTATCTGACTATCTATCTATCTATCTATCTATCTATCTATCTGTCTATGTTTCAACATATGTAAATATACATACATAAAATATTCAATATATACATAAAATGTTGTAGCAAAAATAACCTTAAATTTGTATCAATATACAAAGATCCATACCAATGTAAAATCTTTGAGACTCCAAGCTGCTGCCTAGTCGAAAAGGACATGCACTCACTCCCTTACATCCCTATATCCTCTCTCCCCCTTTTCTTTTTCTTTTTTAAAGACTTATTTATTATTATAAATGAGTACACTGTAGCTGTCTTCAGACACACCAGAAGAGGTCGTCAAATTTCATTATGGGTGGTTGAGAGCCACCATGTGGTTGCTGGGAATTGAACTTAAGACCTTTGGAAGAGCAGTTAGTGCTCTTACCTGATGAGCCATCTCACCAGCCTCCCTCTCTCCCATTTTTCATTCCCTAACACTAGATAAGAAAGGAGGATAAGGGGAGAAAGAATCAAACCTCCTTTGTTTCCTCCAAAACCAACTTGTAACCAATCTCTCTAAATGACAACAGATACTCATAACCCACCAAATGACCGAAAAAAACCACTCACCCCACATCTTGGGAACAAGGGTGTCATGTTCTTAAAATTGCTTCCTGGGGTTAGGAGCAACAGCATCTTTTGGGGGCCCTAAGAAAATTGGGATATTGGATAAGTCCTGAGAGAGCTAATTGTATTATTTGTTATCCAGTGTGGTGGTTTCAATGTGCTTGACCCAGGGGTGGCACTATTAGGAGATGTGGCCTTGTTAGAGTAGGTGTGGCCTTTTGGAGGAAGTGTGTCACTGTGGGGGTGGGCTTTAAGACTCTTCTGTTTGCCTTCGGAACAAGATGTTGAAGTCTCAGCTCCTCCTGCACCATGCCTGCCTGGACACTGCATGCCTCCCACCTTGATGATAATGGACTGAACTTCTGAACTGTAAGCCAGCCCCAATTAAATGTTGTCCTTATTAGAGTTGCCTTGGTCATGGTGTCTCTTCACAGCAATGGAAACCCTAACTTAGACAGCTAGATTCTGTAGGATGGGAAAGTGCAGGGCTTAACTGAAGCTGAAACACTGTGTGAGGTGAGGCTGGATGATCTTAGCTAGCCATTTTGAATTTGCTGTGGATATATATATATATATATATATATATATATTTTTTTATTTTGTTTTTTTGAGACAGGGTTTCTCTGTGTAGCCCTGGCTGTCCTGGAACTCACTCTGTAGACCAGGCTGGCCTCAAACTCAGAAATCCACCTGCCTCTGCCTCCCGAGTGCTGGGATTAAAGGCATGCACCACCACTGCCGGGCATGGATGTAGATTTTTGAGGATACAGCAACTAAGGCAGTCTGAGGCTGGATCACCTGGCTGGCTTGTCTTTATTGGTTTCTGGTCATTTTGCTCTGAAAACTCACAAACTTTTAAAGGTATTCTACATTTCTGCATTAATACATGTATGGATTGTGCAGTGTGCACGAATCAGTTAAGATGGTTCTCTGTTTTTTGTTTGAGCAGGTACAAGGCATCAAACTTTATAAGTCTGTTTGGACTGTGTAACCCAGCTGTAATATAAATCTCCATTCATGCCATATGAAAGAACTCTAGGGCTGGAGAGATGGCTCAGTCGTTAAGAGCACCAACTGTTCTTCTGAAGGTCCTGAGTTCAAATCCCAGCAACCACATGGTGGCTCACAACCATCTGTAATGAGATCTGATGCCATCTTCTGGTGTGTCTGAAGACAGCTGCAGTGTACATACATATAACAATAAATAAATAAATCTTTGGGCCGGAGCCAGCAGGGTCGACTGGAGCGAGCAGAGGTCCTGAGTTCAATTCCCAGCAACCACATGAAGGCTCACAACCATCTGTACAGCTACAGT
>NW_022196897.1:18101709-18131000 GCF_008632895.1 Mastomys coucha
CTTCTGGTGTGTCTGAAGACAGCTACTTACATATAATAATAAATAAAAATTTAAAAACAAACAAAAAAACAAAAAAAAAAGAAAAAAGAAAAAAACAAAAAAAAGAGAAAACCCTGCCCCAACTCTAACTCTGGATCCTTTCATTGACTAGCAGAATATATCTTTTCTAGGGCAAAATGCTTTTTGGCAACAGAAAAAAAGCATTACCTTTGAAATTGAGATTATTATTATTTTTAAAGTTTGAAACTAAATATATTTTAGTATGTGGATAAATATACTTATATCCCCCTTTCTCTTTATATAAATTTAAGATTAAGGGGCTGGTGAGATGGCTCAGCAGTTATGAGCACTGACTGCTCTTCCAGAGGTCCTGTCTATGCAAAAGGGGACAGAGATCTCAGTGAGGGAAGGATAATCTGTGCTGCACATGTATCTTATTAGTCAGCTGGTGCACACACCACTGATACCCAAATCCACAAAAACACTCTGCTACTCATTGCTGTCCTTCCTGCCTTTCTTCTTTCACTTATAAGCTACTAGAAGTCGTCTCCTACTGGAGTTCATGGAACATTTTGTTTTAATGGCTGAACAATTTCCCAACCTACGGATTCTTACAGGTAGCCTGGGAATTAATTATGAGGACCCGAGAAGATCAACCCAGATACAGAGCTAGCGGCTGAAGACATGGAGGCGAGGTTCTGAAGATATTTTACCCTCAGCTCAGCTCAGAATTCACGGCTGTTAAGCTGAAGGTTTCACGATAAAGAATCCCCCTCACTCACTCCGCCAACTCTCTCTCTCTCTTCAGCCAGAAGCCAGAGCTTGCAGAAGCCGGGGAACCCGACAAAGAGATTCCCGCCAGAAGCCTGCGCTTACAAAAGCCGGGGCGAAATACTGGATAAAGCGTATACTTAGTTCCAAAGTGATCACTGGACTCAGGACACACCTACTGGACTCTCAATCTTAGGCAAAACTCCCAATACCTTATCTAGCACCGCACGGCCCCTCCTCTCTCCTAGAAAAAGCTCCTAACCCTGGCCAGTCGGGCGACTTCAAAGACCTCCAAGTGTGAGACTGTAAACTCGCTCGGGAGCAACTCATCCCCAAATAAGCCTTCAAATTCAGTTTACTGTATTTATTTCAGCGGCGGCGGCGAAGCCATTCAGTTAACACGGAATTATGCGACTTTTCAGGGACAACCGTCGCAAGCCAGACGTGTCGGAGCGCGCCGTCGGTTATCAGCGGGTCAGTTACATTTGCGGGTACCTGCATCATCTGGGCAGCTAGTCAACTAAGGAGCAGCACTAAAGGAATAAAAAGGACGCTGGCCCAATGGCGATCGGAATCCGAACGAAAGAGGTGAGCGGATCCTTGCGTCGGCTCGGGTCACTTCGCGGCTCTTGCTGGAGTAACGCATCCCTTTAAGTTGCAAGCATCCCTGTCGCTTTAAAGGGGCTGAACTCTGCTCCGTTACTTCCGCCCCGAAGTGTCTTGGCGCAGGCGCGTGGAGGGGAGTAGAGTGAAGCGGCCTGAAGCTCTCCCCTCAACAGACATGGCGACTGCCAGGATGCCGCGGGTGCGTCCGGCCGTGACGTCACTTCCGGGGCGGGGGAGGCAGAGTGGTGCAGTGAGGGACAAACAAAAGGAGGCGCTGGAGGAGCGAGGCGGCCGGCGGCCGGACTGGGTGGCGGAGGGCTAGGGCTGCCTGCCGGGCGGCTGCGAGCTGCGAGCCCAGGTGAGTGGGTCGCGTGGAGGATGAGACGCGCGCTGTCACCTCACGGAGCCCAGTAGACGCGCGCTCCGCCCCCTCTCACTGCCCCGGGGCCGCCGGCCACCCTGGCCCTGAGCTGGGCTCTGCTCCGCCCTGCCTCTCGCGGGCGGGCGCCGACTCCGGACTCCACCCTCCAGGCCGTGCAGCGGCGCGCGAGCCCCCTCCCGGGCACCCTGTCCTCCGCGCGCGACTCTCATGCGAGTTTCCGCCGCGGTCCCCGGGCCGCGCTCGCCGCGCCGGTCCCCGCAGATCCGCGCCCCTTTCCCAGTGGTTCCACCCGGGGATTCTCTTGACAGCTCCCCCACTAGCTCTTTTCAGTTCTTGGCCGTGGCTTCCCGCCGCCGGCTTCTTTCCTTAGACCACTCCCTCTTCCCGAACTCCTGACTGTCTCCTTCTATGGGGACGTGAGCACAGACTTTAGGGTCCTCAGGCTGGGGCTCCCCGAACGACCGACTCCTGATTTGAGAGTCTGTTTGGTTCTGTCCCTGTCTTGTGCATCTCTAGGGCAGGAGTGACAAGTACAGGATGTTGTTGGTGAGCTGGAGGTCAGCAAAGAACTTCCCAAGTCGAAGGAACAGCAGAGAGTCCAGGATGACGGTGTCAGGGGGTGGAGGGTTGTTTTTTGAGACAGTCTCAACTATGTAGCCTTGACTGCCCTCGAACTCTCCATGTAAACCAGGCTGGCTGGCCTCAAGCCCTCAGAGGTTCACCTGAGTGCTTGGTACAGACGTGAGTCTCTAACCTCTGAGACCTGGGTTCCTGAACCTGCCTTGCACCGGATTGGAGTGAATCAAGATGGGCTGGTTCTGCTTGATACAATTGCTGTCTTTTTTTGGAAGGACACATTGAGTGAGCATTAGCTTTTTCCTGATGGAAACTGGGCTGACATAGTGGTAGTTCTAGGACAGCCACACTTATACAGCCTCCTCTTCTCCTTCACCAGCTAGGACAGCTTTAAGGATGAAGTGTGGAGGGGAGAGAGTGTGTGTGAGGACTGGGGACACTGTGTGCTGAATTTTGGAGACAGAATTGAGTAGCCAGAGGCTACAAGGTCTTTTCCTGCCTTGCAAGTGTGTCAGTGGTCCCTTTAAGTCTGCCATCTGTATTATGCCTTCTGTAGCAGACACACTGGCCCACAGACAGACAGTGCAGGAAGAGTAGGTTGACTGTTGAGGGTAGGGGGTGTATTCAGAGGCCCAGGGTGGCGCCCATGGGCTAGGCCGTTCATACTGCTGTTTTTCCTTGACGAAGGTCGGGCTCTGCTCCAGCTGTCATGGGCAGGCAAGGACAGGTAAGCAGTGCTGGAGGACAGCTTCCCGGAGCCTTCCTGGGGATGGTGTACAGAGCAGGGACCAGAGAAGCAATTGACAACACCTCAAACCCCCAGGCGTCAGCCTCAGCACTTGTTCTCCATACCTAAGGCAGGCACATCCGCTTGGATGGAGTTTCCTTATGAATTTGAATGGCCTCTGTGCAGGGCTTGGGCTTCTGAGGGTCATCCTAACAGGGCAGAACCCCACCTTGCTACCTGGAACCAGCCTCTTCGCAGGTCACTATCCTGAGACTGTAGATGATTCCAGGTTCTTACACAGAGACATTGAAGCGCAGGCTGACCTCCTGATAACTGGGGAGGAATAAATGCAGACATTAAATAAATGTAGACCATTGTGGTCCTGAAGCAACCCAGAGGAGAGAGTCTTGAGTTATTGAGCAGGCTGTCCAGGGTACATGTCCTTCAAGAAGGGACTAGAAGAGTCAGTGAGTCCAGAGTCCCACTTCAGCCATGCTGTGAAATGGGCAGGCTGCTCTCTAGCCCCACAGTGTTCCAGTCCTGTCTGAGACAGAGGGTGGGGCTGAGGCTGACTCCAGGTGCTTTGCTGCAGGGTCACATACAGCCTGCCTTCCTGTGGCTTGGGGGACTGAGTTTGCCCTCCATCCTTTACCAGAGCCTACATTTCCACAAGTGTGACAGTGCTTCCCAGCCCCTCCTAGACGCCCCACCTCCCAGGTCCTGCTGTCTGCTGCTTCCTTCCTGGTTAACCACTGCTATAACTCTCTAACTCCCTCCTAGCTGGGCCACACTCCCATCTCAGGCGTCTGTTGCTGTCTTCCAAGTCTGGAGTGGTGCCCACATTTGTCTCTCACACAGCCACCTTGTCTTTGGTAAGCAGTGCAGAGCACGGTGCCTGTTGGTAGTTGAGCACTTGCTCACTGTGGAGAGTATGTCCTTGTGTTTCAGTGAAAGTCCCTGCCTGGCCTGGCTCAGCCCTTGCCATTCCTCTCTCAACATCTCCCACATCCAGGACTAGCTGTGACCAAAGAGTAGCTTGTAGCATCCTGCCCACCTCGTCTCTCCTGCCTGGATCCATCTCCTCCTCACACCCAGGGGTCACCAGATACCTGTTCTTCTAAGAAACTGTACTAACCCCTTTGGTCTGACTTTAGGGCTGAGCCTGAGTCCCTAGCAGAGCCTTGCCTCCAGATTGAAAAAACTGCCTTGGGGACTCTCTGGAGAACCAGGATCTATGGGGCAGGTACCCTTTTGGTAGCTCTTTGCTCTAGAGCCCTGTGTAGGCTCTGTCACTTATTTCCATGCTCTCTAAAGAAACTCTGTGAACAATATAAGTATCTTTGAGAGCCACAAACATGCCTATTGACTGTAGCTCTTACTTTCTCATAGGGCAGCAGCAGCGTCCATGGAGCAAAAGGAATGTCAGGACCCTGTGCATCCAGACAGGGACCAGCCTCAGCACCAACAGCCAACACAAAGATAGCAGAGCCATCTCAGGGTAAGCTCTCCCCAGATATCTGCACTGCTCTCCCGGGCAGATAGCATGGTCGCACCTCCATTTTCATAGTCCTTTGACCTGCAAAGGCTCTAGGCCATCAGAGTGGTGCTTTCTCCCTCTGCTTTGGTGTTTTGGATTCTATTTCAGTAGTGAAGGTTGAGCCCCGAACCTCACATGTGTTAGATAGACAAGCATTCTACCTTCCTGCTTCAGTCTCTCAGTCCTGGGAATAGGCGCACACCACCATTCTGGGGCAATGCTGGGGCGTCTTGCATTCCTTCAGGAAAAGCTGAGGCAGAGATGGAGGTTGGGGGACTGAGGCAAGAACAGAGGACCAGACCCAGAGAGTTACTGTAGCTAAGTTCAATCCATAGCCTCAGCTTCCTTCGTGGTGGGTTTAGCAAGTTGCTTCAGCGTGTATATGGATCAGCACTAGACAGAGACCACTGCTCAAGCTTTGGCAAATGATCCTGCAATCCTTTCACAGAGTGTTCTGCAGATTGCACAGCAGTGTCAGCACAAGCCAGCTCTAGGCAAAAGAGTACTTTCTGAGACACACTCTGCTTAGTGCCTTCTCCACACCAGTTCTCAAAAAGGTTCTAAAGAGAGGGCTATGCAACTGTTACCACCACCCATACCTCCCTGCAGATCTCATTGGTGTGCATAGCTAGAAATGCTGCCTGTGATACATTTCCCAAGAAATGTTCCTTTGGTCACTGAAGAACTCTGTGGCTGTTGTGGGACTTGTCAGAGCCTTGAAAGTGTTCCTGAGCCAGGCAGTGGCTCATGCTTTAACCCAGCACTTGGGAGGCAGAGGCAGGCAGATTTCTGAGTTCGAGGCAAGCCTGGTCTACAGAGTGAGATCCAGGACATCCAGGACTACACAGAGAAACCCTGTCTTGAGAGAGAGGAAAAAAAAAAGTGTTCCTGAGCATGATGAGTGGGAGCAGCCTTCACACTGATGTGGTCACATATGGATCTCTTGAGATATGTTCCTTTATACTTTGTATAGTTTGCCTTTTCTCTGCTTTTTGAGGCAAGGTCTCGTGTAGTTGGGGTGGCGGCTATTCCTTTCAAAATCTATGTAGTGGCTGCCTATTCCTGGACTAGCCTCAAACAACAACTACAATTACTACTACAACTTCTTTTTCTTCTCTAGGTTTTTTTTTTTTTTTTTTTTTTTTTTTTTTTTTTTTTTTGGTTTTTTCGAGACAGGGTTTCTCTGTGTAGCCCTGGCTGTCCTGGAACTCACTCTGTAGACCAGACTGACTTCGAACTCAGAAATCCACCTGCCTCTGCCTCCCAAGTGCTGGGATTAAAGGCATGCGCCACCACCGCCCGGCTCTTCTCTAGTTTTTTAAAATTATTTATCTTTATTTTATGTACATTGGTGATTTAACTGCATGCATGTCTATGTGAGGATGTTAGATCCCCTAGAACAGGAGTTACAGACAGATGGTTGCGAACTGCCGTGTGGTTGCTGGGTATTGAACCCCAGGTCCTCTGGAAGAGCAGACAGTGCTCTTTAACTACTGAGCCATCTCTCCAGCCCCTCTTCTCTAGTTTTATTTCATTATGTGTATGAATGATGAATGTTTTTGCCTGCATGTATGTCTGTGCATCATGGGTGTGCCTGGTATCCTTGAAGGTCAGAAGATAGCCTTAGATTCCCTTGAAGTGGAATTAGAGACAATTGTGAGCTGTTGGGAATTGAACTTGGGTCTTCTCCAAGAGCAATAAATGTTTCTAACTCCTGAGCCATCTCTTCAGCCCTGGTTTCGAACTTTTGATCCTTTTACCTCAGCCTCTGGAGGGCTAGAAATACAGATGTGCCCCTTCATATTGTTTAGATTTTCACATCTTCTCTATGACGCCTACTTCAGGAGAGTCAGGTCACTTTGGGGCTACCTGCTTTTTAGTTCTCCTGTTTCTTGGAAGGGCAACCAGTGTGTAGAGCCCTTACCCAGGACAGCCTGCTGTCAGCCAGGTTGCTGAGGCTGGCAGACAGAAGGCACATTCCTGTTGCAGCCCCCCTGGCACCCTGCTGGGCCTTTCTGGCATGTGGGCATTGACACCAGAGAGGGAGGTGGGAAATGCCTGGTGTGTGGTGCTGTCATACTCTTTTGTTTATGGGAACAAGGTCAGCAGTGACTGCTCTGCCCTGTGGGAGCTTCCTGTTGGTTGTTGAGGAACTCTGTCCCTTGGGAGAGGAGGCTTGAGCTGAAGCCTGCCTTTCTGGGCAGTGGAGAACAGGAAGCCAGAGGAAGCCAGTGCCTGTGTGAGATGGGAATTCCTTCTCTGCCCTCACAGAGAGTCCACCCTGCTGGTTTGAGGTATGGCCTGCCAACTCTGACCTCTGCTATCTGCTGAGCTAGGCCCAGGTGCAGCTCAGGGAGAAATGTAACATTTGAGTGAATTGGATTGTTGTATATGCCTGAGTCTGTCCCGTGACTGTCCTTACAGTACCTCCAGGTCAGTTTTGTATTGGTCGTAGACAGTTTCAGACAGAAATCTCATGGGTTGGAAGACAAGAAAAAGGGCTTCCCAGTTGTTTTGAGTCTATAGAGCTACTGATAGGCACAATGAAATACCAGCAGGTTTTTTTAAAGATTTATTTATTTATTTTTGGTTTTTGGAGACAGTGTTTCTCTGTATAGCCCTGGCTGTCCTGGAACTCACTCTGTAGACCAGGCTGGCCTCGAACTCAGAAATCCACCTACCTCTGCCTCCCAAGTGCTGGGATTAAAGGCATGTACCACCACTGCCCAGTTTATTTAGTTATTTTATGTATATGAGTACACTGTAGCTGTCTTCAATTCACCAGAAGAGGGCATTGGATCCCATTACAGATGGTTGTGAGCCAACATGTGGTGCGGGGAATTAAACTCAGGACTGCTGGAAGAGCAGTCAATGCTCTTAACCACTGAGCTATCCCTCTAGCCTTGTATCAGCATTTTTTTAAAAAATGGGATCTCATACAGCCCAGGCTGGCCTTGAACTCCTACTGCTCCTGCTTCTCCCTCCCAAGTGCTGGGATTGCAGGTAAGCACCTCTAAGCCCAGCATCAACAAGGGTTTTATAGTGAGGCATGCCAAGCCTGACAGCTGGAGTCTGTGGAGTGTTGTCTGGCAGGATCTGCGTTCTTGCTGAGCTCCTGGTGCCCATTGACTGCATGACTCTACTAGGCTCTCCCGGCCTTCACTCCATTTCCTCTTCTGTCCTTCCCTTGCAGTCTCACTGCTCCTCGGAGATGTGAGCTGGCCCCTGAGTAGCTGATGGCTTGAGCCCTTCTCCTTCCCCTCCTTCCAACGCTTTATCCTCCATGAACATCCTTGGTGCTAAGAAGCCGTTAGGTCACCTCGTTCACTTCCACCTCAGCCGTGTGTGTGGTGTCCTTTTGCTATCAGACAAACAAAGACCAAGGCTTAGAAGATGTGATCACTTGCCTCAAGTTGTAAGTGGCCACACACACCAGGCCTGAAACTGCAGCAAGTGACTTGGTGACTTATGCTCCATCTACTCAACCCTTTCAGCTCTTCTCTATCTCTTTACTTTGAGAAAGCTTTCAGAGTATTTATAATGTGGTGCCCACTGACCCTGGCCCCAGACCTGAAGTTGGTCCTGGAGGACCGGGCCCAGTAGTCTACATGTGGCAGAAGCTCCCTATATGGTCAAGTTGGTGTTCTGCACACTATACTGGGATACTGACCAGAAAGCCACTCTTAGCTTCAGCCTTTAGTGAATAAAGACAGTAGGGGGTACAGTGGAGCTTCCTCCAGAACTAGGGTGGATTTTTTTGTTTGTTTGTTTTTGTTTGTCTGTCTCTGTCTCTGTGTGTGTGTCTGTTTGTATGTGTGTGTGTTTGTCTGTCTTTGTGTATGTGTGTCTTTGTGTGTGTGTGTGTGTGTGTGTGTGTGTGTGTGTGTGTGGTGTGTGTGATGGGCTTTACCTTCTCTGGTGAAAGATTCATGGGACTGAGGTTCTGGAAGGCTGTGACCTCACTGCAGATGTCCTGGACTCTCCTAGTAAGTTTTTTTCAGTCTCTTGAGGGCTTGAAATCTCAAAATTAAATTGCTTGGTGCATTACAGCCTCACAGTCCCTCTAGAGTAAAAGTGGCTATAAAATTCCATGGTCACATGCCACCCCCACCTCAGAGGCACATCTGCCAAACCTGTGCCCTCTCTGACAGTCAGCATGACAAATGTGTGCCTAGCAGCTCAGGCGGTCCCCTGGTCCCACAGCAAATGTGTCTGTAGCCTGTCCAGGGTGTTTACACTTACATTTCTTTTTTCTTTTTTCTTTTCTTTTTTTTAATGTTTTTCGAGACAGGGTTTCTCTGTGTAGCCCTGACTGTCCTGGAACTCACTCTGTAAACCAGGCTGGCCTCAAACTCAGAAATCCGCCTGCAACTGCCTCCCAAGTGCTGGGATTAAAGGCGTGTGCCACCACCGCCCAGCACACCTACATTTCTTAACCAGTCTCAGAAGACACAGCAGTTGCTCACAGCAGGTCACGACCAGTCTTCAAGGCTAATTTGTTTCCAGGGATGCAGACCCAAAATTGGGCTCTAGTTTCCTTAACACCTGAAATATACTAGAGGCTCCTGAGTATGGCCTGCTTACAAAGACCTCATTTCTGTTCATGCCTGGTCAGAAGGAGGCCCTTCCTAAGAAGCACCTTGAAAGGCCTGTGGAGACAGCAAGTCTGAGGAGTCCTGTTGTTTTAGGAACTGCTTGGCACAGTGGCTAGTCACATCTAGGTCCAGTGCCACCAGGTCCTGTAATATCAAGTCAGTTCATGAACTCTCTGGACCTCAAACTCTTCACATTGAAAAGAGCTTTCAGCCCTCGTGTTCTGAGAGCAGGTATGTGCCTGAAGTCCAGGCTGCTTTGGAGCTGGACAGGAGGAGTTCATGAGTTTACAAAGGCAGCCATCCTGCGCAACATCTCAAACAACCCCTAATAATAACTATAGTAAACATTTTTACTGCATAGAAATGATTGAAAGGCTTTTTGGGGACCGCTTCATTTGGTCTCCCCTGCAACCTTCCAAAAGAAACAAACATTACAGCTGTTTTACAGATGAGATGGAATTCTTTTTCCAAGTCAGTCACTGGTGAGGTTGGGAGCCACCAAGTGGTTTGCCATGGTGTTGGAAGCTGAGGGGCAAGAAGTGCTGGGCACATAGCAAAGGCAGTGGCGGGCTCTAAACTTCAACGGCTATGCTGTATAGAGATTGCAGTGACTAGTGGGGGTAGTCCAGGAGGTGGCCCTTGCCTGTCACCTTTTACCAGGACAAAGCCACACCCCTGTGGGTTTGCAGAGGACAGACCTGTTTGGGAAGCCCTGCCCTAGTGCCAGAGCAGTTCAGCTACTTTAACCCTCCTGCTCCAGCCTGCTGTCTCCCCTAAGCTGTGTCCCACGAGGTGAGGGAGTGCCCTCCTGTGCAGGGTAAGCCCCAAGCCCACAGTCTCTTACTCATTCCAGCTGGGTTTAGCAGTCCGGCCAGGATATGGGGCTGCGTACCAGATGAGGGTGAGACCTCCCACCTCTTGGCCTAGTAGGTGAGGAAGCATAAACCCTGGGGCACATTCATAGGCCTGAGACACTCAGTATCTCACTGGGCCTCTAAGGACTAGCCCCCTCCCCTCAAAGCATTTTAGAGTGACAGCCTTCCTCTGCCTGCAGGAAAGTTTTTCCTTAGGTTCTGTTTGTGCTTCAACAAAGGGCTCTTTGTGCTCTGCATGCTCTGCAGCTTAGAGGGTTTGTAGCCTCTAAGAGCCAGGTGGAGGAGCTGCCTGAGTCTCTGGGCATGCATGCTTTGGTGGTTTTTCTCCAGATGGTAGAGGTAGCATGTAATCTCTCTGAGGGTGTGTGTGTGTCTTTGTTTAGGAAGCATCAACAGGGGCTCAGTGGTGAAGAGCACTGACTGCTCTTCCTGAGGTCCTGAGTTCAATTCCCAGCAACCACATGGTGGCTTACAACCATCTGTAATAGGATCTGATGCCCTCTTCTGGTGTGTCTGAAGACAGCTACAGTGTATTTATATAAATACAGTAAATAAATCTTTTTTTTTTTTTTTTAAGAAGCATCAACAGGAAATTAGGAGCAGTGCACACTACTATAGTTCCAGCCGCTCAGGTAGCTGAGGCTGGAGGATTGTCTCTATCAGGGCTTCAGAGCAACCTGAGCAACATAGACTCCTCTTGAGGAAAGAGAAGAGGTTTAAGGGGAGGGGATGGAAAAGGGCGGCCCTAGAGATGAGACGCGATGCCTGAGGACTGGCTCTCGTGGCCTTGCCTGAGCCCTGGAAGCAGAAAGGTACTGTAGGTACCCTCCTACACAGAAACAACAGAACTATGGGAGGGTCTTTTGGGGTGGCAGGTTGGGTTCTGGGCCATGCTAGGTTTCAAATAGGTGTAGCACCTGTCTTCAGTTCCTACAGTGGCACTCTGAATAGCCACAGTCCCACCTTACAGTTGAGATAGCAGAGGGGACATGGTGGAATGGCACTCTGCTCTCCAAGCTCTTTCTGCCCTGTGTGTTGCCTCCTTAGATTAGAGTTACTGTGGCTGTGGTGTGTTACAGGAGGCGGGGGAGCACATGCAGAGCTTTCCTCACAGAGGAGCACCTGCTCCTGGGTGGTTCAGTTATAGTCCCCAGCAGGCTTTGTCTTATGTGTTTCCTATTTAAAAGCACGTGATATGTAAATTGCAAGATTTTACCTTATCTACCCCTCTGACTTAATCTCCTTGAGTTTATATGTGTTTCTATAACATGCAGTAAGGAGGGTTTTTGTTTTACTTTGTTTTGTTTTTTAAACTGATGGACTGTTTTCAGATAAGAAGAGGTTTATGGTAGGCGCCACAGCTCCTGCAGTTGGTCAGTCTGCTGTGGTGCTGTGGTCCTCGACCTTCCTAATGTTGCTGTCCTTTTTTTCTTTTCTTTTCTTTTTTTTTTGGTTTTTCAAGACAGGGTTTCTCTGAGTAGCCCTGGCTGTCCTGGAACTCACTTTGTAGACCAGGCTGGCCTCGAACTCAGAAATCCACCTGCCTCTGCCTCCCAAGTGCTGGGATTAAAGGCGTGCGCCACCACCGCCCGGCTTTTTTTTTTTTTTTTTTTTTTTAAGATTTATTTGGGGCTGGAGAGATGGCTCAGTGGTTAAGAGCACTAACTGCTCTTCCGAAGGTCCTGAGAATAAATAAATAAATCTTTAAAAAAAAAGATTTATTTATTGTTATATGTAAGTACACTGTAGCTGTCTTCAGATACACCAGAAGAGGGCATCAGATCTCATTACAGATGGTTGTGAGCCACCATGAACTCAGGACCTTTGGAAGAGCAGTCAGTGCTCTTAACCGCTGAGCCATCTCGCCAGCCCAATGTTGTCGTCCTTTTAACACAGCTATGCTGGCCCCCAGCCATAAGAGTACTTGTTGCTGCCTCATAACTATGATTTTGCTATTGTTGCAAATCGTAACATAAATTCGTGGTATGTAGGATATCTGATATTTGACCCATGTAAAAGGTCTTTTGATCTCAAGGGGTCTGGAGCCGCAGCTGAGATGGCTGCTGTAGTGATAGGTCTGTAGATGGCAGGTGAACAAGATGGGCCAGTGAGGGAAGGCACCGCTAAGCCTGACAACCTGAGCTCATTCCTCAGTTGCTGCCTGCTGGAAGGAGAGAGCTGACTCTCCCTCAGGCTGTTCTCGGAGCTGCGCTTGCTCTGTGGTGTGTGTTCCCGCATGTGCACAGGTGCACACGCACACCCTGAGGAAAGGGAAGTCATTCAGGACAGCTAGAAAGATCGGGCAGCTCACTTTCCAGTCATCTTTTAGCTGCAGAGAATTTTTGTTTTTGTTTTTTAAATAAACTCTGTTCCCTTGCCTTTCTGTCTTCCTCTTTTCTTTTGTTTTTCAAGACAGGGTTTCTCTGTGTAGCTCTGGTTGTCCTGAAACTCAGTTTGTAGACCAGACTAACCTTAAACTCAGATTCTGCCCCCTGAGTGCTGGGATCAAACACATGCTCCACCACACTTGCCTCTTGTCTTTCTTTCTTTCTTTCTTTTTTTTTTTTAAAGATTTATTTATTTATTGTTATATGTAAGTACACTGCAGCTGTCTTCAGATACACCAGAAGAGGGTGTCAGATCTCATTAAGGATGGTTGTAAGCCACCATGTGGTTGCTGGGATTTGAACTCAGGACCTTTGGTAAAGCAGTCAGTGCTCTTACCCACTGAGCCACCTCACCAGCCCACCTCTTGCCTTTCTTAAAAAAAAAAAAAAAAGTTAGTAATAAACGTAAAATTTTAAAGGCTTAAGAAAAGTAGACCTGAAGTTGAGAAGGCACAAAAATAAAGAGTGGGCTCATACTTGTTTTTATTGTATGCTCCACATGAAGCGTAAGATCCTTGTTCTCACTGTGTTTGGGTGCCAGACTGGTGCCTCAGGTCAAGGTTGCTGGATGGCACGGGTGGTGGATGTATTCCTCCCTGTACAGTAGTCACCTCCTCTATCTGAGAAAGATTCATCTTGCAAGTAAAAACTTTGTCCCCATCCCGCAGCCCACTCCCGGGGACTCGCTTCCCTTTGGATTTGACTCCTTAGTACTGTTGTTGGTGTCACCCTGCAGCAGTAAGTAGTCCTGTCTTGACTGGCTTCTTTTGGGGACCACACTCCTCATCCCTGTCAGCAGCTTCTTATTTAGGCTAGTATCTTGGGGACAGTCACTGTATACAGATTTGGGAAGCGGGGAGCATTCCTATTACAGAGTTTATAAACAGACGTTTGAGTTAAATTATGTGCTTGGGCCAAAAGAGTATTTTATGCTGGGGATGAATTTGAATTCATCTGTTTCCTATTCTTCCTCTGCTGTCTGTCTTCCTGCCATGTAGGGGAGAACAGGGGCTCTCAGCGTTGCCTGTCTAACCCTTCTGCTCCTGTCTCTGTGTGTGTGTGTGTGTGTGTGTGTGTGTGTGTGTGTGTGTGTGTATAGGGGGCTTGTATAGAATACATTTCTATTCTATCCAGAGTTGATGTTTTGGGGCAGGGAGTGTACAGGTTGGAAGGAGAGGGAGTGCTCACTGCCATGGTAACCTATACAGCAGCCTCTGCTGCTCACTGGGCCCTCACAAGTGTGAGGATGGGAGAGGACCAGTCCCTGGGGCGACTTTTGTATAATGAAGTAGCTCAGGCACCCAGGAAGGAATATGTCAAGGTTGCATCAGAGCTCCGTCCTCTCCTTCCACCATGTGAGTCCAAGAGATCTGACAGAAGGACAGATGGACAAAGTGTGTGATCTGGGAATGTCACATGTGACAGACAGTGTTACCTCTGCAGCTCCAGGGGGAAAGAGTGGGACCTCAAAGCTGTGCCAGTCTCAAGTGTCACAAGTGTCACAGCAACAAATTCCAGGAAGCCAGGGGGCTGGAGAGATGGCTCAGCAGGTAAAAACGCTGGCTGTTCTTGCAGAGAATTTAATTCCCAGCATTCACATGGTGGCTCAACTTTATTTATAATGGAATCTAATTCCCTCCTGTGTGCATGAAGACGGAGCACTCATATACATAAGAGTAAAGAAATCTTTAAAAAAAACACACAAAAGCTGAAGCAAAGCTTGGAAATCATCGGGCTGGGAGGTAGGTCAGTGCACGTTACAGACCTCGGACTGGGAGTTTCAATTCTCAGTACCAGAGAGACGCAACCTTAACATGTCTGCCAACAAAGCTCAGTGGTGGCACACTCAGACGTGCTTACTGAAGGGCAGAGGGTCACAGACTCCATGTACCAGAGCCTCCTCAAACATGCAGGTGCCATCTTCCTCTCAGATTCCCAGCCTGTTGGATAAAAATGTCACCTCTGAAAGTCTTTCAAGAAAAGAAAGATGAGTCAACAGAAAAGAGGACTGCAGGGCCTGCAGCAAAGGTGGCTCAGGCACAGTGCTGTTGCCAAGGCTGACCTGACTTCAAGACCCACATCTACATAGTAGAAGGAGAGACCAAAGCCTACAGTTGACCTCTGACTTCCATACATATCCCTCTCCAAATAAATGAGTGAATCTAATGAGAATGAACTGTTTCCCCTTAGTTATTGAAATAATGCACTTATAATAAAAAGAGGTAAACCTGGAGTAAGAAAGAGTAGCGAGGGCAGGTGTCTCTTGTTACCAGGGTTACAGTTAGCAGACTTTGAATCTGTCCTTGTGTTAAGTGTTTTTACACAAATGCACTTTTATTTGCTGTATAGTATTTTGTCCTCTGATCGTGTAACAGATATTTCATGTTCTCCCCACAGCAGGCTCTTATGCCCACTGTGTGGACACTCCTGGGCTGTGTCTGGCCGCAGCTTGAACAGGCACTGGCCTACCTTGGTTTTCTCAGCTCAGTCTGCTTGAGAAACACATATTCCACCTTCCACACCCCAAACTGCACAGGGGCCAGGGATGAGCCCCAAATGGTCCATGTGATACAGAATTCCCAGTCTTTTCCCTTTCCTCAGGCATCTCCTGCCCACTTGTGATCATTTTGAGAGATATTCACCCTCCAGGTCTGGGACATAGTCTCTAGAGGGCATTGATTAATCTTTGCTAGAAGAACAAATGGGGCTGGGGGATGTGACTCAGTTGGTGGAGTGCTTGCCTGGCATGCATGAGGCCCTAGGCTTGATCCCCAGTACTCTGTAAACTGGGTGTAATGGTACCTGCCTGTTGTCCAGCACTGGAGCAGTGGAGGCAGGAGGATAAGGAGTTGAAGGTCATCCTCAGCTTCCTAGCAGTTTGCAGGGCCACTTGGATTATGTGAAACCCTTTCCTACAAATAAACAAAAGCAGTGGCTATAGCGTGGCAACACAGCTCCTTCCACTTTCCCTTAGCATATTTCACCCCTTTTCATCCTTGTTCTCTGTTTAGGGGAGTCTCCAAACTTTGCATCTCTCTCTCTCTCTCTCTCTCTCTCTCTCTCTCTGTCTGTCTGTCTTGGTTTTTTGAAACAGGGTTTCTCTGTGTAGCCCTGGCTGTCCTGGAACTCAAACTCAGAAATCCGCCTGCCCCTGCCTTCCAAGTGCTAGGATTAAAGGTGTGCACCACCACCGCCTGGCTCTCTCTCTTTTTTTTTTTAAGATTTATTTATTTATTTTTATGTATATGAGTACACACCATAATCTTCATATGGTTGTTGGGACTTGACTTTTAGGACCTCTGCTTGCTCTTGTCGGCCCTGCTTGCTCAGTGCCTGCTCGCTGCGGCCCAAAGATTTATTTATTATTATACATAAGTACACTGTAGCTGTCTTCAGACACACCAGAAGAGGGCATCAGATCTCATTTATGGGTGGTTGTGAGCCACCATGTGGTTGCTGGGATTTGAACTCAGGACCTTCGGAAGAGCAGTCAGTGCTCTTACCCACTGAGCCATCTCACCAGCCCCAAACTCTGCATCTCTTGGGGCAGAGACCTAACCTGACCCATTTCCCTGTTGCCTTTTGAACTTCACAGAGCTACATGGAACACCTGATCTCCACACCTGAGTGCCAGCTGTTCCCTTTCCTTCTTTAAGGCTGTAATTTATTTTGGATCTTATGCTCTGATTTTTTTTTTTGGTGCTCATAATGGAACACAGGGCTTGGCTAAGTACTTGCTTGCCCTTTGAGCCATGACCATGGGCTACATAAAAAATTTTGTTTTTAAGATTTATTTATTTTTATTTTATGTGCATTGGTACTTTGACTACATGTATGTCTATGTGAGGTTGTCAGATCCCCTGAAACTGGAGTTACAGACAGTTGTGAGCTACCCTGTGAGTGATGGGAATTGAACCCAGATCCTCTGGAAGAGTAGTGGGTTCTCTTAACCGCTGAGCCATCTTTCCAGGCCCTCTATATGATTTTCTAATCAAAAGGAAAGTGTATGTTGATTTGAAACCTAAGCTTCCATTTTAGGTCTCTGCCTCCTTTTCATCCATGGAGATCCTCGCTATGGTGGGTGCAGAGGAGTACATCCTCATATCCTTTAGTGTTCTGGGCCAGCTTTTCCTTGACAGCACATAAAGAGCCTCTCCATTCCTAGTTCCCATTCCACTGGCCATTTGCCCACCTACTGTGTGCTGGACCCAGTTTATCTCTCACCCTAGTGTCCTGGAGTCTCTTTTTCTGTTCATCTCCTCCGTGACTGCAGCCACATACTTTCCTTTCTGTAGCAAGTTCTGGAAAGCTTAATACGCTGGGTTGGGTGTCTGCTCTGTTCCCTTCCTCTCACTCCCATCCCCAGGCTCTGGCCTCGAACCTGGCACTGTGTCAGGAAGGGAAAGCCGCCTGCCTGCCTCACTCTCCTAGAGAGCTGCAAGAGCCAGCCTGGCCCCAGTCTGTTGCTCCTCTGCAGAGCTCGGGGCCTTGGTCCTGACTGGGTTAGGAAACTGGGGTAATATCTCTCCTTCTGTAGCAGCAAGAGTCATGGCCAGGACAAGGAGAGTCTGTGGTGATGACAGTGGCCCCAGGGCCCAAGCCCTGTTGAATGGTCTGGGGTAGGATGCAAAGGAGGGGCAGAAAACTGGGTTCTGTCACTTGCATTTCAGGTCCTTAACCCATATTTTACACTACATAGGCACATTTCCTGCAGTCTCTGCTCCCTTCCAGACAGAGAAACTAGACAGCCTACAGGTCACTTTCTGAGGAAGGTCCTGTTCCCATGTACCTCTCTCATCTTTCTGCTGCTCTCCCCTCACACCCAGGGACATCCAAGACAGCTGGCAGGTAGGTCTGCTCATTGGAATGGCCCCTGGGTGTGGATTGTCTGGGATGCACTCTGCCTGGGTGTGCAGTCCATCTGAGCCTGTATGCACGTGTCTAAAATGGGCATGGGGGTAATATTGAGCCTTAGGGAAGAAGCAGAGTGAGTGCTGTGTACCTATACCAGCATTTAGGAAACTGAAGCAGGAGGATTGATGAGTTGAGGCAAATCTGAACTATATAGTGAAACCATGTCTCACAAAAAAAAAAGATGGAGAGATGACCTAGTGGTTAAGGTTCTTGCTCCTTTCCCAGAGGATCAGAATTTGGTTCCCATATGAGGTGACTTACAACTGCCTGTTACTCCAGTGTCCTGTGCTATGTGATCACAGAGAGACTTAGAACCATGGGGTCCATGGATATGGGTGGGCACTTAGTGACTACTGATCAGAGTTTCTATTGTGCAAGATGAAAAGACTGTGTGTGCCGGGCGGTGGTGGTGCACACCTTCAATCCCAGCACTTGGGAGGCTGAGGCAGGCAGATTTCTGAGTTCGAGGCTAGCCTGGTCTACAAAGTGAGCTCCAGGACAGCCAGGGCTATAAAGAGAAAAGAAAAGACTGTGCAGTAGCTAGCGGGGACATCTGAGCTACAGCTTTACCTCACAGCATTGGCCACACACAGGAGTGGCACAATGGTTACATTTATGGTAGTTATCTCATCATATCTCAAAGCCAGCCAAGAATGCCATGGGCAGCACAGTGGAGTCTGGACTGGGCCCTGTTCCCAGCCTTTGCATGGAGAGCTGCTCCCAGTATGGGTGCTCACTCCTTTTGCTCCCTAGGCTGCTGGAGGGTACTGCACCTTACCCTGGAGGGTAGTTCTAGCCCCTCCCTGAGGCAGGAAGTGGGAGGGGCTCCCTGCTGGCTCTACCCAAGCCACCACATCCACCTGAAACTGCTGGTTTACCACACCCAGATCCACACCCATCTCTCCGCACTCCCACCCTGTCTCTTGTTGAGAGTGCCTCTGTGTTTATTACTCACTGTGTGCTATGGACTGCTGTGTTAAAGAAGTACCTGGTCTGGCTCAAGGAGGTGGAGGAGGGTAGCAGGTTACACCAGCTCAAACTGCAGAAGTAATATGCCTGCCATTAGGGAGTAGTCCTCTACACAAGTCACTCTCAGGCCTAGGCTTCCTCTGGGCTTCAATCTTCCTCCCTCTCAGCCCACATTCTGACTTGAGGTGGGGTATACTTTGGATGTGCTCATTATCCTCACAGAGCCTAGCTAAGGGCTACACATAGAACCCAGAATGTGCTTTGAAATGTGGGGTGGGGGGGATGCAGGTGGGTAGCATGAATGAATTGGAATGTCTCCTTCCTAAGAGAGCTAGCAGGTCCTACTGCTCAGAGCCTGGGCTGCTTCCTTCTGCATCTTGGACCCTGACTACTACTTTGCTGGGAAGCACAGCTGAGCTTGTCTTTTGAAAGGAGGCTGGATATATTCCATGAACTGACAGGCTCAACTTTCCACCAGAAATCAAAGGAAAAAAAGTACTGTTGAATGGAAGTCACAGCCAGAAGCTGACCTGATCCTAATTGGCTGTCTATCTGTCCCAACCAGTATCCTGGAGCAGTAGGACAGGATATCTCATTCCCTCAGGTTCTAAATCTTTCCCATCCCCTTCTCCAGTCTTCAGCTACCTTGGATGAGGCCTTGGAGTCAGGAAAGATACCTTTAAGCAGTTCCCTGCTGAAGGTCAGCTGTCTGATTCAGCCAGCCCTCCCCACCCTACCCCTGTGCCCCTCTCTCCCAGGAGTGTGGGTGGTATACAGAGCCAGCTGGTCATTAGGGGGCTGGGACCTTCCTGTGGGATAGGCACTCATCCTGGCCCAAGAATCCAGGCCTCACCAGGAGAGCTGTCTTGGTGGCTGCTGGCCTAGGGCAGGTGTTAGTGTCTGCTGACCCTGAGGCGACCTAAACAATGGGAACCCAGGAATGGGGACCCTGAACACCTGCAATGGTTTCTTCAACACCATGTATATCAGGTACCTCCTGTGCATGACACCCCAGGCAGGAGGAGGGCAAATTCCATAGAGCAATGAGCTTAGCCAGGAAGAGTGGGCCAATGTCTTACTTGATAAAAAATGACACTGGGCAGGTGTTTTGCCTTCCAAAATCTCCATTTTCCTGTCTATGAAATAGGTTAAAGAAGACAGTAGAGAGAGTGCACTAGAGCCAATGTGGGAGGAGCCTTCCCTGTGCTGTGGCTATTGCCACTTGTACTAAAAGCACAGTGCCTCTAGTCTCACACAGGTGCCCTCAAGAAACTGGCTGGGAGCCCTTGGCCTTTGTGGAGAGGATAACCATGAAGGACCTGTTACTACTGCCATGGTCAACATCAGTATGAAAATACAGTAGGCCCTTCTGCAAGGTGTTCCACTCCTCTTCCGAGAGAATAAGACCTGTCTGACACAATATTAAGAATTGGTGTGAAGACTAGATTATGTTCAAAATGGTGCTAAGTAGAAGCACAATTTCACTTTTTAAAATGGGGGTGGTAAAGCAGCTCTTTTATAGCATGCAGGAAGTCTTAGGTTTGGTCCATAGCAATACATAAACTGAGTGTGGTAGCTTAGGGAGTAGACAGGATCAGAAGCTGAAGGTCATGGTTGGCTATGTATGTGCTGGATGGGTCTGAGGCCAGCCTAAAGCTGGGTAAGACCCTAACTCAGATGCCAAACCAGAAGACGGGGAAGATGCAGAGAGCAGCCGAGTCAGCAGGGCCATGGTTTTCCCGGCATCTCATGCCTTTTCTATTTTTTTGCAGATGCTTTGTAGTGAACTTGTGGGGATAGACACTTCCTGTACCCTACTCACTGCAGTTCTGGAGAGCAGCGGAAGCTTAGCCTCTGGCAGAGTGTTCAGGGACCCCAGGGACTCCTCTTACACTTGTGTTTGTGGCACAGGCAAACTCTTCGTAAAGCTTTTCCAGGTCCAGCATTTCTCACACTAGGCTAACCACTGGAGCCAGAAGGCTTCCAGCCCAGCCAGATGAGCTCTCTGGGAGGCTCTCCTTCACTTGCTGTTTACAGCTCCCTTCCCCACACCACAGATTATTCACAGGAAGTTACCCATAACCCCCTCTTACACCCCTACCCCCAGGAGTCCCTCACTAGAACTGCTTTCTGTCTCCACAGCCCTGTCTACACCTATTGTGTATAAATGTGGACATGTGTTTTGGTTTCTTTTGTTTTTGAGATAGAGTCTATGTAGCCCTGACTGGTCTAGAACTCTATGTAGATCAGGCTGGCCTCAAGCACACAGAGATGTGCCTGCTTCTGCTAGTACTAAAGGTGTGTGCTGCTACACTGACTATATTTGTAGATTTTTAGACTTCACAATTTGTTTTATAAGAATGAGTTTTGGAGGGCTGGAGGATAGATCAGCAGTTGAGAATGCTGGCTGCTCTTTCAGAGGGCCTGGGTTCAATTCCTAGCACTTGCATGGTGCTACAACTTTCTGTAACTTCAGCTCCATGGGATTCAGACTCCCTATCTGGCCTTTGTGGGCACCAGACTTATACTGGTACATAGCCATACATGCAGGCCAAACACCCATATGTTTAAAAAAAAAAAAGTAATTTAAAAAGTTGTTTTGCAGCCGGGCGGTGGTGGTACACGCCTTTAATCCTAGCACTTGGGAGGCAGAGGCAGGTGGATTTCTGAGTTTGAGGCCAGCCTGGTCTACAGAGTGAGTTCCAGGACAGCCAGGGCTACACAGAGAAACCCTGTTTCGAAAAACCAAAAAAAAGTTGTTTTGTCAGTGCATATCTCTAATCCTAGCACTTGGGAGCAGAGGCAGGCGTATCTTTGTAAATTCAAGGGCAGCCTGGTCTACAGACTTCCAGGCCAGCCAGGGCTACATAGACTCTATCTCAAAAAACAGGAAACAAAACAAACAAAAAAAGACTGAGTTCTTGGTCTTCCTCACTGCAGACATTCCTCGAGGCCACTGCTGCCACTTCATGGAGCTGGTCCTCTGGCTACAGTTTGGGTAGATTTTTGTTGTTGGTTTTGTTTTGTTTCTTTGACAGATTCTCTGAGTAGCTCTGGCTGGTCTTGAACTCTGTCTACAGACCAGGCTGGCCTGGAACTCAGAACCCTGCCTCTGCCTCCGTAGTGCTGGGATTAATGGTATGTGCGTGTCACTACACCTGACTCGTAGGATGGAGTTTTTGGACATTGGTGGAATTTTTATATTCTTCCCTCATCCTTGGGGTCCAGACTTGTGAGACTGCCTTGTGGTAAACCCCTCTTCTGGGTCCCTTTCAGGTTAAACCATGATTCCGGTGACAGAGCTCCGCTACTTTGCGGACACACAGCCAGCATACCGGATCCTGAAGCCATGGTGGGATGTGTTCACTGACTACATCTCCATTGTCATGCTGATGATTGCTGTCTTTGGAGGGACACTGCAAGTCACCCAGGACAAGATGATCTGCCTACCTTGTAAGTGGGTCACCAAAGACTCCTGCAACGACTCCTTCCGGGGCTGGACAGCTTCCAGCCCAGAGCCCACTTACCCTAACTCCACAGTCCTGCCGACTCCTGACACAGGCCCTACAGGTATCAAGTATGACCTAGATCGCCACCAGTACAACTATGTGGATGCTGTGTGTTATGAGAACCGCCTGCATTGGTTTGCCAAGTACTTCCCCTACCTCGTGCTCCTGCACACCCTCATCTTCCTGGCCTGTAGCAACTTCTGGTTCAAGTTCCCACGCACCAGTTCGAAGCTGGAACACTTTGTGTCTATCCTGCTCAAGTGCTTCGACTCACCGTGGACCACGCGGGCCCTTTCAGAGACAGTAGTGGAGGAGAGTGACCCCAAGCCAGCCTTCAGCAAGATGAATGGCTCCATGGACAAGAAGTCATCTACAGTCAGTGAGGATGTGGAGGCCACTGTGCCCATGCTGCAGCGGACCAAGTCACGGATTGAGCAGGGCATTGTGGATCGATCAGAGACAGGCGTGCTGGACAAGAAGGAAGGGGAGCAGGCAAAGGCACTGTTTGAGAAGGTGAAGAAGTTCCGGACCCACGTGGAAGAGGGGGACATTGTGTACCGCCTCTACATGCGGCAGACCATCATCAAGGTGATCAAGTTTGTCCTCATCATCTGCTACACCGTCTACTATGTGCACAATATCAAGTTCGATGTGGATTGCACTGTGGACATCGAGAGCCTGACAGGCTACCGCACCTACCGCTGTGCCCACCCTCTGGCCACTCTCTTCAAGATCTTGGCGTCCTTCTACATCAGCTTGGTCATCTTCTATGGCCTCATCTGCATGTACACACTGTGGTGGATGCTGAGACGCTCCCTCAAGAAGTACTCGTTTGAGTCGATCCGAGAGGAGAGCAGCTACAGTGACATCCCAGATGTCAAGAACGACTTTGCCTTCATGTTGCACCTCATTGACCAGTATGACCCTCTCTACTCAAAGCGCTTCGCTGTCTTCCTGTCTGAGGTGAGTGAAAACAAACTGCGCCAGCTGAACCTCAACAATGAGTGGACACTGGACAAGCTGCGCCAGCGCCTCACCAAGAATGCCCAGGACAAGCTGGAGCTGCATCTGTTCATGCTCAGTGGCATCCCTGACACCGTGTTTGACCTGGTTGAGTTAGAGGTCCTGAAGCTGGAACTGATCCCCGATGTGACCATCCCGCCCAGCATTGCCCAGCTCACAGGCCTCAAGGAGCTGTGGCTGTACCACACAGCAGCCAAGATCGAGGCTCCTGCCCTGGCCTTCCTGCGGGAGAATCTGCGGGCACTGCATATCAAGTTCACAGACATCAAGGAGATCCCACTGTGGATCTATAGCCTGAAGACGCTGGAGGAGCTGCACCTGACAGGCAACCTGAGTGCAGAGAACAACCGATACATCGTCATTGACGGGCTGCGGGAGCTCAAACGCCTCAAGGTGCTGCGGCTCAAAAGCAACCTGAGCAAGTTGCCGCAGGTGGTCACGGACGTGGGCGTGCACCTGCAGAAGCTGTCCATCAACAATGAGGGCACCAAGCTCATCGTCCTCAACAGCCTCAAGAAGATGGCTAACCTGACGGAGCTAGAGCTGATCCGCTGTGACCTGGAGCGCATCCCTCACTCCATCTTTAGCCTCCACAACCTGCAGGAGATTGACCTGAAGGACAACAACCTCAAGACCATTGAGGAGATCATCAGCTTCCAGCATCTGCACCGCCTCACCTGCCTTAAGCTGTGGTACAACCACATTGCCTACATCCCCATCCAGATCGGCAACCTCACCAACCTCGAGCGCCTCTACCTGAACCGCAACAAAATCGAGAAAATTCCCACCCAGCTCTTCTACTGCCGCAAGCTGCGCTACCTGGACCTCAGCCACAACAACCTGACCTTCCTCCCTGCTGACATTGGCCTCCTGCAGAACCTCCAGAACCTGGCTGTCACAGCCAATAGGGTGAGTGGCCTGCTATGGGGTGGCCTGCTCTGGTGCTCAGAGGACTAGTGTCTCAGGACAGTTAATGCTCTGGGTTGTAGAAACAGTGAGGGGTCAGGAGTCAGACTCCTAGGCCTCATTGCAGGTTTGCTAAATCAGAATCTTGGGCTGGGAGTCTGTCCTTGTCATAGATCAGTATTGTGCTATAAGAGGTGGCGTGCCTAACACAGGAATCCCAACACCAAAGTTCTTTTGAAATGGGGTGGTGGGAGGCATGTCTTAACTTGGAGTTTGTGGTATCTGTCTCCCAACATCTTAAGCCAAGAGACCAGCTGGTATATCCTCAGTATGTGGGTGGCTTTGCTGGCTGAGGTGAAGCCTGATGGTCTCTGTAGCTCCAACATCGCCCATGTCCCTCTTTCTCTGCATCAGAGTGGTGAAGAACAAAGTCAGGCTTAGATGGGGTGGGCTTATCCTCACTGCTTTTCTGGAGAGAAAATTGAGGACCAGAACTGTGGAAAGCAACACCCTTGAAACTGTAGGTGGCCAGCTGGGCAGTGGTGGTGCACGCCTTTAATCCCAGCACTTGGGAGGCAGAAACAGGCAGATTTCTGAGTTCGATGCCAGCCTAGTCTACAGAGTGAGTTCCAGGACAGACAGGGCTACACAGAGAAACCCTGTCTTGAAAAACAACAACAACAACAAAAAGAAACTGTAGATGGCTCTTGTGCACCAGCCCTGTGTGTGATTGGAAAGCCCCCACCAAGAGGTAATGGGGCAGTTAGATGGGCTGAGGACAGAGTACTTGTGTGGCTTGTGGTCAGGGGAAACCAGGCTGCAGTTCCTGGATATTGGCTAGGAGGTTCCCTTGTCCTCAAGGCCTCCAGGATGCCTTCCTGTAGAAGGTGGGAGCCTGAGGATAGGGATCAGGAGACAGCTAGATGCCAACAGCCACCACCTCTGTGCCTCTATTAGTCCGGTCCTTAAAGTAAGCAGGCTCGGGACTCTCTACATGACCCAGAATGTGCTTCCTTCATTTGTCCCTGGGCACTTTTAGTGTAGGCCAGCCTGGATCCTTCATGTCAGGGGATTGGGACAGTCTTTATATGGCTTGGCTTGTGTACGTTTGAAAATGTTCAAGGATGGTGGTCCAACTCCAGTTGTTTCCATGAGAGTGGGAACCTCTGAAAGAGGACTTGGAGGTCTGTGAAAAAGAAAAACAATGTGTGGGAAGCACTGCACAGGCCAGTCCTGTCTTTAGTGTGTGTGTCCGCAGGGAGTTGAGATAGACTGTCCCATACTCTGAAGTGCCTGGTGTGCCCCAGGTGCTGGGCTGGGTTCAGGAAGGTGTGGGCTAGCTTTCAGTCTTGTCTTATCCTGTCCCTCACCCCTAAGTTCTCACACCAGGCTTGCCTGTTAGTGTAATGCCTATTAGCTGAGGTCACCCCTTAGGGAAGGAGCTGGCGGAGGCATGTTGTCCTGTACTAGAGGAAGGGGACCCTCCGACACTCTGTTTAGCACATTGCTTAGTCACATCCTGTCTCCACCCCTACAAGCACCCAGATGTCTTTTTTAGGGAAAAATGTGCTTGAATCAGTTAATAGGCGGGCAGAGCCCTCATGGGTTTGAGACTACAGTTGGGTGGGCAGTGAGGTGGGAGGCTTGAACTAGACAAGGCTGCTAGGGACAGAAATGAAGATGAGTCTGGGAGAGCCTGTGGAGGGAGAGTCATGGGTCACTGGTTGGGCAGGAAGTGTGGGGTTCTCGGGTTTTTTACACCCTGAGCCAGGACCTGAGAGAAGGTGTAGGTCTACAGAGGAATAGTCAATTGTGTATCCTGTGTTGGGCTTTCAATGAATTGTCCCGAAACTTTCAGTCACCTTTACTGTGCCCCTGGATGAAGAGGGATCTTTGGTGTAACCATCCAGGAGAAGTGAGAGGGGGAGAGACAAGGATCTGTCATAAACTTTCGAGTGAAAAGTAAGGTTGGGTTGGAGCACGTAGCTGCTTGTGTGTGGGGCTTCAGTGAAAGAACAGATGTGGATGGAGCTTGTGACTGGCCCGCAGCAAGGCTGGTGGGAGGGCAGATGGGACTGTGTACGCTCAGAGATGGCATTTCTCCAGAAGGCTTGGTCAGGAAGGGTGAGGAGCCATGGAGGAAGCAGCATCCTCAAGGATCCTGGAAGGCTCATCCTATTAAGACCACGTAGCCATTTCTATGCTAATCAGGGAGAGACAGCAGAGGCGAAGTTCAAGGATATGGGAAATGACTTTCATCCTTCAGTGGACTAGGGACCCAGGGGCAAAGGATATGTGTGGCCTTGTCAGGGAGCCAGGCTACCAAAGTACCTTCACTTCCTCTGATGCCTAGGGACTACTTGGCAGAGTGATGGTAGTGCGGATCTGGGGAGAGGACCACCAAGAAGGCACTCTAGAGGCACGGACTGACTGAGTGGACCCCACCACTCACTGGCCAGAACCCTCTCTACTACCTTTGACTTTATCATTAGAGGAGGTCATAGGATGGGGACAGTGGGAGTAGGGGCAGGGGAGGCAGTGTGGCTATTCTGTGAAGGCTCTGCTCCCTGGCTCCTGCAGGGCCCACTCCCTGTGTACCCTTGACTTTTATATCCCAGAACTTGAGACTCTACAGGAACCTTATCCCATCTCTAACCACTGGCCACAGCGGAGGAGACATCTCTTTGAACTGATCAGTTAAACTCATGTTAGGAGGCTGTAGCCTCATTCGTTTGCCTGCTCACTGGGACCAGAACCTATGAGGTTCCGGTCCAACACTGAAAAAGAGTTCTGACTTAGGAGTGCTGGAGATGAGTATTTCTAGTCCAAGCTTTGTGTTTCAAAAATGGGAAAGTATGCCGGGCGGTGGTGGTGAATGCCTTTAATCCCAGCACTTGGGAGGCAGAGGCAGGTGGATTTCTGAGTTTGAGGTCAGCCTGGTCTACAGAGTGAGTTCCAGGACAGTCAGGGCTACACAGAAAAACCCTGTCTCGAAAAAAAAAAATGGGGAAAGTGAGGCTCAGGAGGGCAGAGGCTTCCTTCCTGCTCTTGGACAGGGCATTGTATTTGGCAGAATGAGAATGTGTGAATGGCAGCAAGAACCAAAGCCTGCATCCTGTCACCAAATGGGCATGCAAGTCAGACAGTGCGTGTGAAGGTAGGGACAGTGGTGGAGTCCCTGAGAATGGGCATGGTGCCGCTCTACCCATCCCCTGTGATTTGTCCCTTGCTTTATAGACACAGAACATCACTACTGAACCAGGCTCAAATTGTGGCCCCACTTCCTACCTGCTGTCCTTCAGGACAAGTTATGTCTTCAGTGTGTGAAACACTCACAGAGCATTTACTGCTGGCTTTGAACACTGAATGAGTTAACAGTGTCGTTGCTGAGGGCTAGGGAGATGACTCAGTGGTAATGAGACTCTTCTAGAGGACATGAGTTCAGTTCCCAGCACCTACATCAGGCAGCTCACAACTATCTATAACTGTAGTTCTAAGGACTCTAGCACCCTATTCTGATCTCCTCAGGCACTCTAACACAAGTGGCCACACACAATATAAACACACGCACACATATATCTATAAATAAGGTCTGGAATGCTGGCTTCTCAGTTACCAGTGCTGCTGCTCCTGCTAAGGACTTGAGTTCAGTTCCAAGCATCTGTATGGCCACTCCCAGCTGTCTCTAACAGCCTCTTTTGGCCTTTGTGGGTACTAGGCATTATTGTGGTATGTAGACACACACATAGGCAAGCACTCATAACCTAAGAAATAAATCCTTAGAGACTAGATTGATAGCTCCGTGATTGTAAGCTCTTGTTGCAGAGAACCTGAGCTTAGTTCCCAGTATCTACATGACTACTTAAAATCATTTGTTAACTCCAGCTCCAGAAGATCTGATGCCCTCTTCTGGCCCTCCACTAGACATGCACATGACTGCACATACATACATGCAGGCAAGGACTCAGACACATAAAACTACGTAAATCTATAAGACAAAAACAAAAACAAAAACAAAAAAAACAAAACACTATCTGTGCTCAGAGTAAGGCTACCTTGTGATATATCTACATGGATATTGTCTGTTCTTCCCATGTGACCAAATTAGGAGGGGTCCTGAGTGTTGAGTCCTGGGCCCTGCACCCTAGCAGCTGTGTAACCTGATAGACGAGGAAGGCCTGTTCTGGAAGGAGAAGGGCTCTAGCTGGGATTCTGGTTCCTATCAGTGAACTCTCCAGTTTCCAGAAATTGCTGCCTTACATTCAGAAGCTGCTGTTAAAGCTAGGCAGGACCAAGAGCCTGGCCCTGGGCCCTGGAGGTGGATGGGGTAAGCATAGCTGCCAGGTTGATACTCCCCTGAGGGCAGGTACTAGGTAGAGCCCACAGCCCAAAAGATGACAGTCAGAGGGATTAGCATAATAGATGTGGTGGGACCCATCCTGAAGGCAGTCATGATGGCTTCCTGAAGAAAGTAATTGTGGGTAACTGTTGGGCAGTTTGGGGCCTGCAGTGAGGACTGTCAGCATCCAGACAGGAACTGATATGAAGGCCCTGTCCCGCCATGCACCTCACCCTAGCCCTTTGCTCCCTCCTGCAGATCGAGGCGCTCCCCCCAGAGCTCTTCCAGTGTCGGAAGCTGCGGGCTCTACACCTGGGCAACAATGTACTGCAATCGCTGCCCTCGAGAGTGGGTGAGCTGACCAACCTGACGCAGATTGAGCTTCGGGGCAACCGGCTGGAATGCCTGCCCGTGGAGCTGGGAGAGTGCCCCCTGCTCAAGCGCAGTGGCCTGGTGGTGGAGGAGGACTTGTTCAGCACACTGCCACCTGAGGTGAAGGAACGGCTCTGGAGAGCTGACAAGGAGCAGGCCTGAGCACAGCCTGGAGGAGCAGCAAAGAGCCTCAGCACATCCTCAGGCCAAGTGGGCAGCCCAGCTTTCCCAGGACTGCTGACAGCCAGCTGGGTTCAGCCAGGCAGAAGCTGGGCCAGAGCAGAAAACAGGGACTGAGGGGCTGGTCCCTTTTTTCCCCGCTGGGACATGCACACCCAGGACAGGCACTTGCCGGAGACCAGAATCTCTGAGTCTAGTCTCAGAGTGCAGTATTTGGACAATCAGGGTCTTCACACTGGAGGCCATCTCTGCCTCAGAGGCTGAGCCAGCACCAGAGGCCCAGGAACAGTAACTTAGATCTGGGTATTTATTTTTTTCCACTTCCCATCTTTTCCTTCCAGATAACTTACACATTCCCAAGAAGGTCCAGCTCTGTGGGAAGTGTTTAGCACCCTGGCAGTGTTCACCTTTGTCTTTTTGGGTGATGCTGACAGAATCAAGTGCCCACCCAGACTTGGGCAGAGTTGGGTAGGGTGAGCCAGCTGCAGGATGGTTGCCTTATTGGCACTGGGCTAGGCTCTGGCAGCAAAGCTTGTGGGAAACCAGGCCTCCAGGTGGAAGGGTCAAGCCTGGGGCTTGCCCCATCAGTTTTTGAAGCAATTTTAGATTTTTGTTTTTTTTTT
>NW_022196897.1:18131070-18145149 GCF_008632895.1 Mastomys coucha
AAAAAGACACTAAAGGCCAGTGAGTTGAAGTCTCAGGGTGGGTGGTATTTCCCCCTTGAGCAAAGCAGCAAGACATTGAACAAAATTTCCTGTCTCTGGGTGTGGGCCAGGATGTCTTCCCAGTATGTCCTGACCTTGGTCCAGAAGGGCTATTTGCTCTTCTCCTCTCCTGGGGCAGGCTTTTATTTTTGTTTGCTTTTAAGGTTTTTTGTTTTTGTTTTTCCTCCTCTATGGGTCTTGGCAGGCACCCTTTTCATGGCTGTCAGCCAAAAGGAAGGCTCTGGAACTGCCAAGAAGGGGAGAGACTTGGGCTGGCTAATTCCCAGATGAACGGTGCTCCACCTCCCTCCCCACCCCCAAAACACCCCTCCACGCACAGTGTTAAGGAGCCCAGAGCAGCTGCTTCCCTGCCCCCAACTCCATCCTCCACATCATGGGTTTGCTCAATGCCACCCCTTGCCTCTTCTGCTTACATTTGCTATGTCACCATCTGGTCCATTTAGAGGCAAATTGGGCATGAGAGGTCAGCACTGGGAGGGCAGGCTCCCCAGTTTTAGGGTCCCAGGACAGTTTGTACTGGGCACCTGGTTTGCACACAGTACAGTTAGCATCTAGTGGCAGTGAGCCACTCTGCTTTAGATCAGCCACTAGGGTCCCCACTTAGAAGGGTCCTTGCCTTAGATCAATCACACAGACACTAAGGCACGGTTTTAGCATCTCTTGTCTTAATGATTATGTCTGTCTTTTTGTCCATTTGTGTTTTCTGCGTCGTGTCATTGGATGTAACCCTTGGAAATACTGCACACTAGCCTTTGACAACCATGAAGCAATCCGTTACACATGGGTCTGACTTGTAGACTCATTCAGATATCAAATAAATCTATAACACAGTTGCCTTTGGAGGTCTCCATACCATAGAACTCGGGGTTGTCCCTTACTTCTCTGAGGTGTTTTGGTCCTGCTTGACTAGTTTGTTGAGGGACCATTGCTTAAGCTCTACTCACTTCTCTGCCCTGTGACACTTGAGCACCATAGAGGCAGTCATCAGATGTGGTGAGCCAAACAGAACCCCTGTAAGCTCCAGGCATGGTTCCTGACCAGAGGTCTGTGGCCCCCTCATTTTCTGTTGTCCCAGGCACCTGTTGTTTGGGCCTTCACAAGCTTTGATTGGTCAGGGCAAGAAGAAGAATCTAGAATGGGAGCCAGTAGCCAGAAGTCCTTGTTCTAGCCCAGTTGTCTTCTGCATGAAGCTAGTCCATCTTCCCACTTGTGGCCTCTATATCCCCATCTGTGCCTTGGGCATCTGCACCCTGCTTTCAGAAGATGCCTGGGGTTCCAACACCCAGTGCTTCACAGTTCTGCAAAGGTAAGGCTGGCAGTCAGCGCAGGAGGCCTCCCTGGCTCCCAGCGCCTTCTCTGGTCAAGGGTGGAGGCTTGAGAGAGAACTGTCTTGTGACCTCAGCTCTACTGAGATCCAGTTCCTTTACTGTTTTCTGTTTGCTCCTCCCCCCACTCTCCCGTCATTGGAATAATAATGGCACAGGCGGACTTATTAAAGGGGCTGTGGTTATATAGTGTCTACTCTCCATCCCTGTAGTATGTAAGAATGGTGTATGGTTTGGTGGATGGACATGAGGCACTGCTATGAATAGAGCCTAGGGCCTTGAACATGCTGAACATTCTGTTCCTCTGCTGAGCTATTTACCCTAACTTCTGGGTGATCCACAGAGGAGTTCTTCCTTAGGTTCACAGTTGCAGAAGCTGGAGTAAAGGATCTGACAGCTGTACCTAGTGAGGAATACATGCCATTTCTGAACATCACAGGAATTGGGAGCTTCAGAGCTGGCCTGGCCTCAGGAAGGGTAATCCATTTGTGAGGGTAGACCAAACTCTTCACACTATGCCCTACCTCCCTGAGTTGTTGAATTCATTTAAGCGTCTAAACCCGGTGTACTCCAGGCACACCTGTAAGCTCAGAAGCCTGGAAGTTGAGTCAGGAAGATTGCTAGAGGCCAAAGCCAGTATAAACTATAGAGTTTCCCAGGCATACCCTTGGAATAAGCAGAGAGGTCATTTGATGGTCTATCAAAATAGCCGGAACGAAGTTTCCAATGGATGGATTTGGGCTTGCAGGTCAAGCCATAGCATGAGCCCATTCAGGAGCTTCCCCCCAGCCTTTTGGACTATGTGCCTATCAGGAGCCCCTCTATCAGAAGTATTTAGGTGAAGAAGAGGCCAAAGTGTGACCAAAGAGGACGTCCAAGCTCCACAGGCATTTGAGCCCTCAGACCTGAGTCATCTCGTCCCTGTGGACTACTTGCAAACAGGGAGGCTGAACAGAGGTCTTTACTCATAGAAAGACCCTCTTACATACCTCCAGTCAGGGAACTTCCTGTCCTGTCTGGTCTGGTCTGATCCAGTTCCATTGTCCCCACCCCACTCTGGAGTAGGAGTTGGGGTTGGGAGACTGTCAGGCCTCTGCCCCAGACCCGAGTCTGGAACTGGTTAGGTTCTGAGGAAAAAAAAAAAAAGCAATGTGGAAACACCACCCACCCTCCCCCTGAGGCCAGCAGAACAAATAGAAGGCCCCTTAGCCTCCCCACCCACGAAGGCCTCAGCACCCTATCTAAAACCACAGTGTGAGCCTAATCCCTACCTACAGGAGCAACTTAGAAAATTTGGAGAGACTGAGAATAGTTTTAAAAACAAAATATTTCCACCCCCTCAGCCCCAACCTGTTGCATTGGGTGAAGCAGCTGGGAGGCACTTCCTAGATGCTAACCCCAGGCCAAGCTTCTTATCAGCAGTGAATATTACTTGCTCTTCATCCTGGCCTGTTATCCCCAGCTACAGAGAAAGTAAGGGACCACCTGTCTGGCTGAGCCCCTCCCCCCACTTTGGCGAGGTCCCCAGACCATTCCTGGCTCAGCTGTAGGGGCCCTCTCTTCTCTGTGTTCCTGGAACTTCGTTGGGTGTCTGTTTTTGCTCAGCGGTTGCATCAGAAAGGACAAGTTCTGCGTGTCCTGCCTTGTGACTTTCCCGGTTCTGTCTCCAGCCCGACCGGAGAGGACCGGAGAGAATTTCCACCAGCCCTTGGGGCCAGTGGGCACAGCCCTCACTGGCTTTCTTGAGGCCTGGACAGCCCAGACAAAGGAGTAGCTCCCACTGTTATGGCCCAGAAAACACTTGGTCAGGAGCCAAGCAAGGCTCTTGACAGCCAAACAGTGTGTCCCCTCGCTTACTCCTGAGACACTCTGTCCCCTGGCTGTTCAAAGCACCATTTCTGGGAAGGCCAGTGAACAGCTTTTCAGAGCTCACTGTCCCTGTCATCTGCAGAGCCAGCCAGTGGTTCTGACCACCCTGCCACCCTACTACAGACACCAGTCGTCCTGGGACTGAGGCTGGAGAGCAGGAAGCGTCTCTATCTTTGCTCATTCTGAGGCCCCTGGGCCTCTGTTCCCCAGGATCCCCTCATCTGCCTTCCCTTAGCACCTCTTCATAGGCTTTCTCCCAGCATCTAGAGGGCTTCAGATCAAAGCTGAAGAAGCACACAGTTATCTTCCTAGGACCCTTTGGCCTTCACAATCCAAAGGCATTCAGGGCCCAAGCCCTGCAGTCTAACAGATGCCCTCTAGGGTAAATTTAGATCCTGTGACTGGGGACTTTCTAGCCTTTTCCTTCCTCATGCTAGTGGTGACTCACTCGTTCTGGCAGCCTCCGGCCTGCCCACACTAAACACAATCCCTAGTACTGCCTAGGAGTGAATTTTAGAGAAAAACTTGAGGGATCAAGCCAGCCTGTGAAAGGAAACAGGTAAAAGCTAATCCTGGATTAACTGGAGGCTGGGCCAGGGCTGAGACTGGGCCCACCTCCAAGGTCAGAAATGGGGGAGGAGCAAGAGGAGGGACAGGGCCCTGGGTGGAAGGCACAGACTGGATTTGTTTGGGAGGGTGGGACAGTGGGATTGAATATTTTCTGGGTAAGTAAGAGCTAAATCCTTCTGGGCCTCAGTCACTGGTCTTTCTCCCCTCCTGAACTTTCTCCTCTCCAGCTCTGGAGCCATCGAGCTGAGCCAGCTGAGTCCTGCAGTAGTCCCCCATGGCCTGCCTGAGTCCTTCACAACTCAAGAAGGTAGGGGCCTGTGGCTCGGAGGGTGCAGACCTCTAGTGACCCTTGAATTACCTCTGGCATTTCACAAAGGAGAGAAGGCTCCCAGGGTGCAAATCCTAACTTCTGTGAACAAAACCTGAGAGGGCCAGGTCACACCGCCACCTCCCCAGGTCCAGTATGGTGGGGGATGGGGAATATATTGGAGGTAGAGAAATCACACAATTCAGATTAGCTGATCCAGCCAGCCCTAGGTGCCTGTTGAGGAAGGCCTAGATAGGGCAGGCCAGTAGCTAGGTCAGTCCGTTATGAAAGCCTACCATATAGGGGGTGGACTACACACACTTTAACCACCCACAATTTCATACCCCAGGACTGTTAATGTATTATTAGATCTAGCCTTAGGATCTTTGTTTCAAAGTCCCTCCTGGGAGCTGTGGTTGTGGCTTAGCAGTTGAGTGCTTGCTGGAGGCTCTGAGATTTGATCCCAACACTCACAACACATACACCCACATACACACTGCACATACACAAACAGACACATATACATACTACACACCATAAACACACCACACTCATGCATACCACATACACCACACACACACCGAAACACATACACAAACACATCACATCCACACACAAACACCATAATACAGAAACACACACCACACACACACCAATACACATACACACACCACCACTACCACCACCACACACACCACAGGTCACGCATATGCCCACATACACACCAACACATACACACACCACCACTACCTACTACTACCACCACACACCACCCATCACACATACACTTACTCACACAGACACTCACACCACACACATACCCCACACTCACACACATCCCATACAAATGCACACATATGCACATACCACACACACATACACACACACAAATGCACCCGTGTGAGCATACACACAAGTGCACACATACCACACAGACACCACCCAAACCCACACACACTCACATAGCCCTGCTCTGCTCTGACAGCTGCCACCGGTGCTGCAGTTCCCAAATTCGTCCATGGCTAAGTGTGTAAGGGAAGTCAGGCTTTTCTCTCTGTCTTACAGGCTACCCAGGGACAAGGCCCCATATCAGTGCTTCTCTGTATAGTCTTTGCTGAGCTCTTGTCCCCTTTTTGTGATTCCAAGACTGGAGGGCCTCCCACGTCTTAACCCCGAGTGCTGGTTTATTGCTGTTTGTTTGTTTGCTCTGTTTTGGTTTTTGGAGCCTGAGTCTTACTCAATCTACAGAGCAGGCTGCCTCCACCTCACAGAGCTCTGTCTGCCTCTGCTTCCTAAGGTCTGGGGTTAAAGGCGTGGGTCACCATGCCTGGCCATACTTATATCCTTGCTTTCTGACCCATAGAGTGTTGGTTTTGTTTGTCTTCAGGGCTGGGGACAGAAGCCAGGGCCTTGTCCATGCTAAGCAAGCAGTCTGCTTCTGAGAGGTGCCCCAGTCACACACATAATCTGCCTCAGCACCTTATGCTAGCCTCAGAATAAAGAGACTTGGAGCTACCACGTCAGAATAAGCCATTTGTGTTCACACCTCCTAGCCTCCGTCTACACCCAGGAGAAAGCCCGGCTCCTTGTCTGGACAGGGAGATCCTGTGACTGGGGACTTTCTAGGCTTCCCCTTCCTCATGCCAGTGGTGACTCAAGCATCCTGGCAGTCCCTGCCTGCCCACACTAAAGAACACAATGGAAATCAACTCTCCAATGGATGGGTTTGGGGTTACAAGACAAGCCATAGCATGGGCCATTCAGTCTCCCTTCTGTCTGCTCCTCTAGCCCTCCCCTCACCCTGTGCTCCAGCCCTTCCCAATTTCCCACAGTTGTCCAGTGCCCACAGGCTTTGTATACCCTGTTCTCTGTTTTCAGTGGTCTTTCCTATCTCTTTGCTTCCCAATATTCTGCTCTTTCCTTTAAACCCTCTTCCTCCAAGCTGCCCTTTGACCCTTCACCTCATTAGGTTCTTTGCCTTTAATTCTCAAAATCCTGCCCATGTCTCCCTGTAAGTCAACGTGATGTGGGGTGGTTTGTTTGTCTGATGATAAGGGACAAATGGGTCTCCTTCACTGGACTGTAATTTGTGTGAGGGTGGGGGGTGAAGGGTGGCTCATTCATAATCACATGTCCATCTGCTAAAGCTGTCTCATACTCTCAATGCTTAGTATTTGAATAGCCAGACATGCCTATAAGGCCAGCATTCAGGAGGCTGAGGCAGGAGGATCTTGAGTTTGAGGCCTCCCTGTCTTCAAACAAAAACAAAACAAGGGAGTTAGGCAGCTCAGTGGTTAAGAGCATGTCAGCAAGCATGAAGATCAGAATCTCAGCACCCACTCAATGAGCTGTACACACCTGTGACCTTAGCTTCTGCATGGAGACAGGATGTCCAGGGCTCACAGGCTACCAGTCTAGTGAAGAAAACATACCCCAGGTTCAAGGAGAGCCCATGCCTCAGAAATAGAGAGTGGTAGAATGTCCTCTCCTGATGCCCCTGCACATGCGCACCTGGAGTTTACACACATGTTCTACACTCACACCAACATGTTAACACACAAATGAGCAAAGAGGGTTGTGTTTCCCCTGTGTCCAAAACCCACTGGAGGGCAAGAGCAGAGACAGCTGCCACTTCCCCTTCTTTGCTAAGATCCAAGCAGCCAGTACTGACTTCTCCTCACTAAGCACCGAATGCCCATGTGCAGGGTAGGGGACAGAGCTGTGAGCAGGACGCTTGATCTTGCTTGGTTCCAGTTTGTGGTCAAACATGGATGTAAGGGATGGGCAAGGGCGGAGGGAGCCTGAGTCTTGTCCCTGCTGCAGTTCCAGGAGGACGGGTTTCTGCTGTTGGAGGGATTCTTCACAGCAGACACGTGTGTGGCTATGCAGCAGAGGATCGGTGAGATTGTGGCTGAGATGGATGTTCCTCTGCACTGCCGGACAGAATTTTCCACCCAGGAAGATGAGCAGCTTCAAACCCAGGCAGGTACCTGGGCGAGGAGGATGGGCGTCTGACCTCAGCCATCTGTATGCCAGGTACCAGGCTAAAGTGCTGTATTATTCCGCACTATGAATTTATAAGATAGCTATTATTCTTGCTTGGCAATGGGAAAAGCTGGGCTTTTCTCTGGGTAATACTGTGTTGCTCCAGCCACACAGTTTGTAACTGACAGAGACTTGATTCCACCTCTCTGATATCAAATGGTGCTGCTCATTGACCTGTTGTGGTTTCTCAAGTTCTCTGATCACAAAGAACTCTCTGTGACCAGAGTGAGCCCTGTGATAGGCCACTCTTGGGTGAGTCATCTCCCAGCCAGACTAGGAAGGCCAGGTGCTTCCTCAGACTCAACACAGTTTGGCAGGATAGGTGGTTCTTCCAACCAGTTCCCTTAACCCTTCTTTGTTGTTGTTGTGAGCCACCATGTGGTTTCTGGGATCTGAACTTGAGACCTTTGGAAGAGCAGTTGGTGCACTTAACCGCTGAGCCATCTCTCCAGCCCCAAAAGTGCTTTTTTTTTTTTTTAGTTTTTCGAGACAGGGTTTCTCTGTGTTACCCTGGCTGTCCTGGAACTCACTCTGTACACCAGGCTGGCCTCAAACTCAGAAATCCACCTGCCTCTGTCTCCCACGTGCTGGGATCAAAGGCATGCACCACCATTGCCCATCTCCCTTAACCCTTCTTAATCTGAATTTCTTAGTGGTCCAGGCAACAGGGCTCACCTTATACTGATGCCAAGGAGCTTCTGCCATCTGGTGGGCATAAATAGAATTACAGCATCCAGAAACTGATTTCTCCCAGGGAGGAGAAGATAGATGGAGTCTTCAGAAGAAGACACATGCTAGGCGGTGGTGGCACACTCCTTTAATCCCAGCACTTGGGAGGCAGAGGCAGGTGGATTTCTGAGTTCCAGGCCAGCCTTGTCTACAGAGTGAGTTCCAGGACAGCCAAAGCTACACAGAGAAACCCTGTCTCAAAAGAAAAAAAAAAAAAAAAAAAAAAAAAAAAAAAAAAAAGACAGGATCTTATTTTATAGCCTTGTCTGTCCTGGAACTTGCTGTGTAGCCCAGGCTGGCCTCAAATGCAGAAATTGTCCTGTCACTTTTAGCTCAGGACTCCGTACACCATATATGATACTCCATATAAAACAGGCACAACCACCTGCTAATGTAAGTTTTCTTTGTATGTTTAAGGCTAGGTGAAGCTGTTCAATTGGGCAGATGAATTGACAATGGCTCCTTGTTGTGACAAACCTGGCAGTCAGAAGGAGGATGGGCTCATTGGGGCTCCCTGTTTCTGATGGTTCAGTCCATGGTCACGGGCTTTGTTGAGATTGTTTTGTTTACTGGAAATAAACTATTTCTAGTTGTGATGTGGCTCAGCCCTTAGCACAGAGCTTTAACCCCTCTGATTAAAATACATCCTTAGGTCCTTAGTACATACCTTTAATCCCTCAAAATGAAGGTCAAGTTAGTTTGTAGAAGGATGTCTAATTGAGTAGCAAACAAAGTGATGAGTCAGAGAAAGATTAGACAGAATAGGATATACACAACTTTCACAAGAACAGGCTACTTGGGAGGGAGCAGTGCAGAGAGAGGAAGAAGGAGGCAGTGTTACCAGGAGAGTGTAGAGACAGGGTGAAGAGAGAACAAACTCCACACAAGTGAAGACAGAACAAGGCAGACAATAAGAAGGAACCAGAAGATTAGAGGAACCTATTGCCATAGTATGAGGTCAAGCAGAACAATTCAGTCAGAGGCCAAGAGAGGAGCCAGATTGAATCAGTCAGCTTGGAGATGAGTTTTAGCCAGCTGAGTTCAGCCAGCCAGAGCTCAGAACAAGAAAGGGTTGTATGGAGGCTAGAGGCTTCTAGGATGAGGCCAAGGTTAGCAGACATAGGGAGCAAACCTCTGAGATGACAATTATTTTAGGTGAATTAAAGTTACTTTTAGCAGAGCAGTGGTGGTACACGCCTTTAATCCCAGCACTTGGGAGGCAGAGAGAGGCAGATTTCTGAGTTTGAGGCCAGCCTGGTCTACAGAGTGAGTTCCAGGACAGCTGGAGCTACACGGAGAAACCCTGTCTTGAAAAAAAAAAAAAAAAGTAACTTTTTTGGAGATGGCTCAGTGGTTAAGAGCACTGCTGCTCTTCTGAAGGTCCTGAGTTCAAATCCCAGCAATCACATGGTAGCTCACAACCATCTGTAATGAGATCCGATGCCTTCTTCTTGGTGTCTGAAGACAGCTACAGTGTACTTCCATATAATAAATAAAATAAATCTTTTTTAAAAAAAGTTTCTTTTATATGGCTTCATGACCTTGGGCCTGTGGTGAGACAGAGTTGTGGCAGAGCAGTTATGATGGGGCAGAGATGCTCACCTCATGGCAGCTGGGAAACAGAGTGCAGAGGAAGGGTCTGTGGCAAGATGGACCCTTTCCTTCAAAACCTCATGTCAGTGACCTACTTCTTCCAACAAGGCTCAAGCTCCCAGGAATCCCCCAGCTGTGAGCTCATCAGTGGACTAGCGCAGCAGCCAAGTTAGCATCTTTCCTGTGTAGTGAGCACCGCAGCTGGGGACCAAGCCTCCCTTTGGGAGGACACTGTATTAAAGACATTTTGTTGTTGTTGTTGTTGTTGGCCCAGTCAGTAAACTGCTTGCCAAACTAGGGTGGGGACTTGAATTCAATCCTCAAGACCCCATTTAAAAACCACTGGGGTGCACCCCTGTAGTCCTACCGCTGGAGAGGGGGAGACAGATGGATCCTTAGAGCTTGCAGGCTGGCTAACCTAGCCTACTTAGTGAATCTCAGGCCAGTGAGGGACCATGTCTCAGTGGAAGAATGGCGCCTAAGGTTGCCTTCTGCCCCCATACCTGTACATATACAAAAGGCATTTTTGATGTATAAGATTTTCAGCTTAGATAAACTTATCCTGTCAAAGCTCCATTGTAAATTAAGGAGCATCTGAGTAAGAGATGTCCCGGAAATCCCAAGCTGTGACTTTGGGTCCTGGAGCTCCAGCTGACTGTGCCTTAGTGGCCATGTTTGAGAAGCCCCCAGGAGGCATCTGTAGTCCTGGGTGGTAGGGAGCTCCTGATCCTGCCCTGCTCTGTCACTCAGCTCTGCTCTTGTCCCTCTTATGTCCCCTCCATAGGGCAACACGGACTACTTCTTGAGCAGCGGTGACAAGATCCGATTCTTCTTTGAAAAAGGCATTTTTGATGAGAAAGGTTTGGAGACATGAGGGTTATCGGGCTGGGTCAGGGTGACTAACTCCTGGGGCTGGGAGAAGCTGAGATCGACTGCCTGAAGGAAGCTGGATTCCAGGGCTTCTGCCTTTGTCTGTTTTTTTGTACCACAGGAAATTTCTTGGTCCCTCCAGAGAAATCTATCAACAAAATTGGCCATGGTAAGCCTGGGAGTGCAGAAAAGAATGTAGGGTAACTGAGATCTGAAAAGTTTAGGAGACATAAGACCAAATGCCACCATAAGATGGCAGTTATCTGGGTTGTGGTGGTTCTCAGGACACATAGGTAGGCAGATCTCTGAGTTCAAGGCCAGCCTGGTCTATAGAGTGAGTTCCAGGACAACTAGGGCCACATAGAGAAACCCTGTATCAACAAAACAAAACAAAATAAAGAAATGGTATTGGCCACACGGCTCTGGCCGCAGACTCTCCTCTGCCTCAGTTTTCTGCATCCTTTGATGGTGATTACTTGGCACTTCTGCCCCAGCAGAGAATGGGATCCACACAAGATGGCAGTGTAGGCTCTTCCACTCTTGGCTGCCTGCTCTGGGAGGCGTGGGGGTTCTGCCTCCAGCTACTTCCCAGGGTTTCTTTAATGGACATCTGATGTGACATCCCAGGCCTTATTCCCAGACCTCCAAATCAAGTATGCAGACTCTTACCTTTTTGGATGAACATTACAATTTATTTTTAGACTTTTTTTTTAAAAAAAGATTTATTTATTTCATGTATGTGAGTACACTATTGCTGTCTTCAGACACACCAAAAGAGGACATCAGATCCCATTACAGATGGTTGTGAGCCACCATGTGGTTGCTGGGAATTGAATTCAGGACCTCTGGAAGAGCAGACAGTGCTCCTAACCACTGAGCCATCTCTCTAGCTCCATAGATTTTTTTTTTTAAATTAAACATCTATTTAGTCTTCTTCCCTCCCCACCCCCTCTGTGTGTGTGTGTGAGAACCAACTAGAGTGGATGTGTATCCACATACGTGTGCTGTGGAGGATGTGTAGAGGTCTGAGGACAACCTAGAAGAGACATTTCTTTTTCTGTCCTGTGAACTTGGGTTGGGAGGCTTGATGGCAGGTACATTTACCCACTGAGCCATCTCACTGCCTCTCTTTTTTTGATTTTCTTTCCCATTTTTTCTTTGTCTAATTCAGGCTAGCCTGGAACTCATAAACCTAGTGCTTCGGCCTCTCTAGTATGGGGACTATAGACAGTCACTGTAATACCTAGTTCATCAGTAGCATTTCAAAATATATAACTCAGGGTCATTAAGTATGTTCACCTTTTTTTTTTTTGTAATAGCAGTTGCAGATGCTTATGATAAGGGAGCATCTCATGGTAGGATCTGGGCTGCTATTGTACACTCCTTAGCCCAGTGAGCCCTACAGCATCTCTGAGGATATAGCTGTTCTTCTTACCCCACTTTATAGAGGAAGAGACTGAGGCTTACAGGGAGGACTATCGTTTGAGTTCCCACAGACGCAGTAGCAGTCCTGAGGTTGCTACTAAGAGACGGTCCTTCTGAGTCTATGAGGTCTGGGGAGTCAGGGCTGGGATGAGGTTTCCAGGTGCCCAGAAAGTTCCGAATAAGGTCACGGGCAAACCAGAGTTATAGCTCAGTTGGTGGAATGTTTGTATAGTACGCATGAAGCCCAGGGTTTAATCCCTAGCATAGTATAAACCAGGGTTGGTGGCCTGTGCCTTGAGTGGCAGCACCCAGGGGTTAGAGGCAGGAGGATGGGAAGTTCAAGGTCATCTTCTAGTACACAGTAAGTCTAGGCTATCTTGTTGCAAAAGCATAATAAAACAGGAAAGGAATAAGGCCCTGGATGGAGTGAGGTCAAGGTGTCTGTGTTCCCTTACTTAGCTACAAACAAGCAAAGTTTCAAATACGCGACAACTCCAAAATGAGGCCTGAATTTAGTGTCCAAGGTGTGGGAGGGATGCACATGGGCCGAGGCTGCCCCATAAACCCATGTCTGATCCATAGCTCTGCATGCCCATGACCCCATCTTCAGGAGCATCACACACTCTCCCAAGGTGCAGGTGAGTGGGGGCTGGAGGTAAGGGCGGGAAGGTATGAAAGGCACATCCGAACGATCAGGCCAGTGTGTGTGGCTTTCATCTTCTAGGCTTTGGTTAGAAGCCTGGGCCTCCAGATGCCAGTGGTGGTGCAGAGCATGTATATCTTTAAGGTGAGCTCCGCAGCCTCCTAACTCAGTTTCCCCCTGTAAGATGAAAGACTATTAATACAAAGCTTTATCTTATAATAGACCAGGAACTGCTGGAGTTGGTTAGGTTGTGGGGAATGCTTGGTGCTGCTCAGTTAAAACCTGTTTAAAAAGAAGCAAAGGGAACCCAGCGCTCCTTGTTCTGCTCTCAGCGCTCAAGGGCCACCTCAGTGCTACTTTCTCTAAGAAACTATCTAAATCTCTTTACACCTCTCCGAGACTGAGCACACAATAGATGGGTGCTAGTGCAGGGTTGGAGGACCTACAAGACTCAGATCAAGCCCTGTCTGCTCTCCTCCACTCTTACCAGGTTCTTGCCCTCTCTTGCAGCAACCTCACTTTGGCGGCGAAGGTGAGCTGAGACTAGGCTGCTGTGGGGGCCATCAAAGGCCTCGGCTGGAGGTGGGACATCAGTGGCCATTGGGTGTTTGAAGGGAGGGTCTGAAGGATGGGCAAGAACCTGGGCCAGGGAGGAACAGCCATCTTCCATCCCTGCCAGTAGATTGGAGAAGGGTCCCTAGAGCCCTTGGCACAGTGCTCCCAATTCCAATGGCAAACTTAGGTGGTTGAAACCAGAACCCACAGTCCTCCCTGAGATATTTTTTTGTTTTGGTTTTGTTGGAGACAGGGTTTCTCTGAGGCCAGTCTGGACTAGAGTGAATTTCAGGGCAGCCAGGGCTACACAGAGAAACCCTGTCTCAAAAAAACAAAAACCTGGGCTGGCGAGATGGCTCAGCGGGTAAGAGCACTGACTGCCCTTCTGAAGGTCCTGAGTTCAAATCCTAGCAACCACATGGTGGCTCACAACTACCCATGAGATCTGATGCCCTCTTCTGGTGTTGTCTGAAGACAGCTACAGTGTACTTATTTATAATAATAAATAAATCTTTGGGCCGGAGTGAGCAGGGTTGACCGGAACGATCCTAAATTAAATTCCCAACAACCACATGAAGGGTCACATCCATCTGTACAGCTACAGTGTACCCATATACATAAAATAAATAAATAAATAAATCTTTAAAAAAAAAAAACAAAAAACAAAAGCCGGGCAGTGGTGGTGGCACAGGCCTTTAATCCCAGCACTTGGGAGGCAGAGCAAACTCAAGTCTGACTCCTTGTGGCCAGCCTCCCACACCGCAACAAAGACCCCTCTCAGGGTGACATTAGGGATTTCAAAGTCCCTGTGGATGCTTAGAAGAATGAAGGTGATACTTGTTACTGTGGACTGAGCTCCTCTTCAGGGGCATCTCCATCCTGTGTCTGCCTGGCATCATCTCAGGGGGCTTTAAACAGTGGATGCAAATGGACAGGGGCTGTGTCTCCTGACTTGTAAGAGAGGATACCAGTGCCTGTGACGACAAGCCTGTAATCCCAGCTACTCACTCAACTTACTGAGAAGACCCTGTCTCAAAACGAGGACAAAGAGGGCTAGGGCTATATGTCAGTGCGAGAATACTAGCATA
>NW_022196897.1:18145277-18145746 GCF_008632895.1 Mastomys coucha
CTATATGTCAGTGCGAGAATACTAGCATACAAATATGGCTGCTGTCTGGGTCTAGTGGGACAAACCTGTAGTCCCAGTATCCTGGAGGATGAGACAGGATTGTGAGTTTCAGGCTAACCTGGGCTACATGGCTAAACCTTGTCACAAAACAAAACAGAAGGAAGAAATGTAGTGTTGTGGTCATTCATAGTCAGTGCCCTGCTCTGCTTGTTTCCAGCATATCTTGCTGGTGGGCCATTTGGTGGTTCAAACCTGCCTACCCCTGGTTAGCAGGCCTTTACTCCCAGCACTCAGGAGACAGGCAGGAGGATTTCTGAGTTCAGGGCAGACTGGTCTAGAGAGTGAGTCCCAGGGCAGCCAGAGCCACACACAGAGAAACCCTGTCTTGGAAAAGCAGATAAGAATGGTGCAGCTGGGGTTAAACATAGTAGCTACATAGTTTTTTTTTTTTTTTTTTTTTTTTTTTTTT
>NW_022196897.1:18145854-18172707 GCF_008632895.1 Mastomys coucha
TGGTTGTGAGCCACCATGTGGTTGCTGGGATTTGAACTCAGAATCTTTGGAAGAGCAGTCAGTGCTCTCCAGCCCCGCTGAGCAACTTTTAAAAAGATATATTTTACGTACATGTGTGCTCTGTCTGCATGTACTTTTATATACCAGAAGAGGGCATCAGATCCCATTGCAGATGGCTGTGAGCCACCGTGTGGTTTCTGGGAATTGAATTCAGGACCTCTGAGCAGCCAATGCCTATACCATCAAGCCATCTCTCCAGCAGTCTGTCCTGTACTAGGTAATTTTAGCAGGTCATCCGACAGTGCCTCTAGCAGGCCTTTGAGGCAGGTTGGAACCATTCTGCAGTTGAAGACATGGAAACCTTCATAGGTGCAGTCTTCTGCTTAGACTGTGTAGGCCAGGTAGTGGTAAGATTCTTGACCAGAGAGGGATAGGCTAAGCCTGGAAGGATATGGAATGAGAGTCTGGCCAGGGTGAGGTAAGGCCTGGCCAAAGGCCTTGTACTTACTCCTGGGTGGGTCTCCTACAGTCTCTCCTCACCAGGATGCTACCTTTCTGTACACTGAGCCCCTCGGCCGCGTGCTGGGCCTGTGGATCGCGGTGGAGGATGCCACGCCGGAGAATGGTTGCCTCTGGTTCATCCCTGGCTCCCATACCAGTGAGGACACTGTTTATGCCTGCCCATCCATCCCCAGGGAGAGGGACATACAAAAAGAGTGACTAAAGTTTCCATGTTGGCCCACAGGTGGGGTGTCAAGAAGGATGATCCGAGCCCCTTCGGACTCTGGGCCTGGCACCAGCTTCCTCGGCTCAGAGCCAGCCTGGGCTGACAACCTCTTTGTGCCTTTGCCAGTGAGGAGAGGTAGGTGAGGTGCAGAGCGCAGGGAGGTGGGTGGCCATGCATCTTGGTCTGTGTTTGCCCCTCTCCCTGTGGTGCCTGCCATCTGAGGACCTTGAAATTGTAGAACGGTTGGTGGTGGCACTGGGATGGGGCTTGGAAGTCAGCAAGCAGTGTGCTTCCAGCAGGCTCTTTAAGGTGAGACTACAGTTTTTAACGGACAATTTCTTGAAGTAGATGATTGCCTCTATGACTCTCAGTGTTCCCAGGTAGAAGGTAATCAATGCAGCCAGCTTACAGGAAACGTGTGAGGTGCACACGTGCTCCATGTGTGTTGGCAGATAGTGCCTGCTTTTCCTTATGCTTAAGGGATACTGGATGCCAACTCAGTCTATCTAGGGATGGGGAGCCCCTCCACCCCCCAGCTTTTGAGGCATGGTTTCCCACCTGCCTCTGCCTTCCAAGTGCTGGGATTGATTAAAGACTTGCCCGGCCACACCTGATCTGGGAAGACCCTTCATAAGGCTTCCCAAGGCAGGCCACAGTAGAAAAGACTTGATGCCAGGGGAACCTCTGTCTAACAGCATGGCCTCAGCTCCTGGAGCATGAGTGACAGCCTGAGTTTCTAAGGATAGAAAGGGAAACTTCTCTCTTTGTGGAAGGAGGGCTGTGTTCCTTATTCCCTTGGGAAGAAGACTGCTTGCTATGGGGTTGGTGGGGACTCGCTGGTAACAATGTGGTATTCCCCAAGGGGGTCTGGTTCTGATCCATGGAGAAGTGGTGCATAAGAGTGAGCAGAACCTTTCCAACCACTCACGCCACGCCTATACTTTCCACCTCATGGAGGCCGCTGGCACTGTGTGGAGCCCAGGAAATTGGTAGGTACCAGGGCTGGTATGTGCCCCAGAGAACCTCCTAAGAAGACCCTTTAGGTTAGGCAAAGTGATCCCTTAAGCCCAAAGTTGTAGTGACAGTTTTGGAGTTTTAGTTTTTTTTTAAAAATACAGAATTGGGGCTGGAGAGATGGGCTCAGTGGTTAAGAGCGCCAACTGCACTCCTGAAGGTCGTGAGTTCAAATCCCAGCAACCACATGGTGGCTCGCAGCCATCCGTAATGAGATCTGATTCCCTCTTCTGGGATATCTGAAGATAGCTACAGTGTACTTACATATAATAAATAAATAAATCTTTTAAAAATACAGAGTTGTTATGGGAATACATTTTTTCTTTCTTTCTTCTTCTTCTTCTTTTTTTTTTTTTTGAGACAGGGTTTCTCTGTGTAGCCCTGGCTGTCCTGGAACTCACTCTGTAGACCAGGCTGGCCTCGAACTCTGAAATCTGCTTGCCTCTGCTTCCCAAGTGCTGGAATTGCTGGGACTTAAAAGGTGTGCACCACCACTGCCCAGCAGGAATACATTTTTTTTAAAGATTTATTTATTTATTATATGTAAGTACACTGTAGCTGTCTCAGACATACCAGAAGAGGGCATCAGATCTCATTACAGATGGTTGTGAGCCACCATGTGGTTGCTGGGATTTGAACTCAGGACCTGCAGAAGAGCTGTCAGTGCTCTTAACCACTGAGCCATCTCTCCAGCCCCTACATTTTTGTTTTAATTCCAGGTATGAGATATGCGGCTACTTCAGATTGTCCTCTGCAGCTGAGTATGATTTGCCTCGTGCTCTAGCAGGGGTGTGATTTTGCCAGCATCAGATAGTTTCTGTGATTGTGTGACACTGGGGATTCTGGGGACTTTTCAGAGAGTCTATAAATGCTAGGGCCTCAAGGGGCAGGGTGAGCTGTTGGTCTTTGTTTGTTAAGTAGTTGTTAAGAAGAAACAGTCACAATCACACTGGGCAATGGTGGCACACACCTTTAATCCCAGCACTTGGAAAGCAGAGACAGGCAGATTTCTGAGTTCGAAGCCAGCCTGGTCTACAGTGTGAGTTCTAGGACAGCCAGGGCTACACAGAGAAAACAAAACAAAATACAAAAATCACAAACTAGGTATCTTGATGGTGAAGATCAAAGTGCCCCAAGGAACGTGATTCACCTAATCAGCAGGAAGTAGTTTAATGATAAGGTCATCCCTTCTCCCCTCTTTTTTCTCTCCTCTGTGGTATTAGGGGGTTAGGGTGGAGAAGGGTGGAAGAAAGAACTCACAAAGTCACCAGAGTTCACCGCAGCACCTCTTGCACTCTCCACAGGCTCCAGCCCACGCCTGAGCTGCCCTTCCAACCACTCTACAGCTAAAGGCCCTGGCAGAACAGGGCTGGTCCCCCGTTCTGGATGCTGACAACACCAGGCCCTCTGGCTGCAACTCAAGGGCACGTCTTCCTCTATGGGCTTTCTTTCTGATGGTGTCTGTGACCTTGGTCCAGCAGAGAGGGAGCCAAGAAGTAGAAATGAGAGGGCAGGAGCCCAGGCTGCATGAGGGTCTTCTTCCAAAATTATATCTCTCTACACCTTTCTGTCCCAATCCAGCTTTCTGAAATGGCTGCTCAGTAGTGCAAGGATTCTGCCTGAGTCTCAGTTTTCTCTTGGATGGACGTTACTGTGTAAGATACTGAATAAAAATGACTTAAAATCTATTTTAAGTATGGGTACCTTGTGTATACATATATATATAATGTATGTATGTATGTATGTATGTATGTATGTATGTATGTATGTCTGCACCATGTGTGCAGTGCCTGTGCAGGTCAGAAGAGGGTGTTGGATCCCCTAAAGCTGGGGTTGCAGGTGGTTGGGAGCTGCCAAGTGCCTGCTGGGAACTGAACACCTGTCTGCAAGAGCAGTCAGTGTTCTTAACTGCTGAGACCTCTTTGGCTCACAAAATGACTTTCTCTATCCATCATTCTCTCACTAACAGTCCTGCAGAAAGCCATCAAGGGCACTCCAGGGTGCTTGATGTCTGACATGTAACAATAGTGAGCAATGTTTAGTGGGAACTTACTGCTCAGCTTTTTTTTTTGTTTGTTTTTAGTTTTTCTAGACAGGGTTTTTCTGTGTAGCCCTGGCTGTCCTGGAACTCACTCTGTAGACCAGGCTGGCCTCCAACTTAGAAATCCGCCTGCCTCTGCCTCCCAAGTGCTAGGATTAAAGTCGTGGGCCACCACTGCCCGGCTCTCACTGCTCAGCTTTATCTCCCAGTCCTTACAAGGAGAGGGTCTTGGCGATGTGTATGCATCCAGCAAAGGACAAGTGACTTGCTCAGGTCACACAAATACCCAGTTCCCTCCAGGCCTGAGTATCTAACCTCCAACTTCTTTCTTCTCTTCCGGAAAGTAGAAAGAACCCCGGGGCTAGGAATCCAGGATCAGATCTTCCTAGGAAGGCCCTGGATCTCAGGCCAGGGCCTTCATTTCTTAGGGCCCATCATACCTGTTTAACAAGTCAGTGAAGGCCTGCTAGGAACTCTTGATCTGGTGTGCTTAGCAGCACCTTCCAGAACTAATAGATTCCAATACTGCTTTAGTGGAGGACTAACCAGATACTGCAAATGGAGAAGAATCAGCTGACTGGAATTACAGATGTATTGGTCTTGGCTTTGTTTTGTTTTTAAGAACTAGGCCCTGGGCCCTTTGTCATTCACCAACACACACACCTTTTCTTTTTGAGACAGGGTTTCTTTGTGTAGCTTTGGCTGTCTTGGAACTCCCTCTGTAGACTAGGCTGGCTTTGAACTCACAGAGATCTACCTGCCTCTGCTTACTGAGCTCTGGGATCTAAGGCATGCACCACCACTGTTCAGTCCACATACTTTCCTTTTTTTTCTTTTTCGAGACAGGGTTTCTCTGTGTAGCCCTGGCTGTCCTGGAACTCACTCTATAGACCAGGCTGGCGTCAAACTTAGAAATCCACCTGCCTCTGCCTCCCAAGTGCTGGGATTAAAGGCGTGCGCCACCAAAATTGGGAAACTTGAGGTTTTCAAGCTTTCTTCAGTAAGTGGGTCATTGGCAACAATAGGCTTGCACTGCTAGCTGGTCCACCCTCCCTCTTTGTGTGGTGGAAGTGAAGATGCAGGATCTTGCACACACTGGGCAAATGCTCAGTTATGGAGCTACCTGGCAACTTCCAATTCTTTTTGTTTTCTCTTTCTTTTTTAAAAGATTTATTTATTTTATGTGAGTACACTGTCACTCTCCTCAGACACACCAGAAGAGGGCATTGGATCACATTACAGATGGTTGTGAGCCACCATGTGGTTGCTGGGAATTGAACTCAGGACCCTGGAAGAACAGTCAGTGCTCTTAACCACTGAGCCATCTCTCCAGTCCCCTCCTTCCTCCTCTTCCACCTCTTCCTCTTCCTCCTCCTTCTTCTTCTTTTTCTATTTTGGACAGAGTTTTATTGCTTGGATGGCCTGGAACTTGCAGTGTAGCCCAGGCTGGACTTGAACTAACAGATCTACCTGCCTCTACATGCCCCAGTGCTGTGAGTGAAGTATGCCTCAAGTATGCTGCCTTTAAGACAGGGTTTCTCTGTGTAGCCCTGGCTATCCTGGAACTCACTCTGTAGACCAGGTTGGCCTTGAATTTGGAGATCCCTTTGCCTCTGCCTCCCAGGTGATGGGATTAAAGGCGTGTGCCAACACCTATTTTTATTTTTTTAAAATGTTATTTTATGTATGTGAGTACACTGTAGCTGTTTTCAGACACACCAAAAGAGAGCATCAGATCCTATTACAGATGGTTGTGAGCCACCACGTGGTTGCTGGGAATTGAACTCAGAACTTCTGGAAGAGCAGCTAGTGCTTTTACACATTGAGCTGTCTCTCCAGCCCTTACATGGGACACGTGCTTTTACCCACTGAGCTGTTTTGGTGGCATCTTAAAAAAAATTATTTTGAGGGGCTGAAGAGATGGCTCAGCAGTTAAGAGCACTGACTGCTCTTCTAGAGGTCCTAGGTTCAATTCCCAGCAACCACATGGTGGCTCACAACCATCTGTAATGGGATCCAACACCGCTTTCTGATGTGTCTGAAGACAGCTACAGTGCACTCATACATAAAAATAATTAAATAAAAAAATATTTTGAGCAGGGTGTCTTAGCATATGCCTTTGATCCTAGAAGGGAGGCAGAACAGGCAGAATCCCTGAGTTCAAGTTCAGCCTACTAGCAACTTCCAGGCCAGCCAGAGCTATGTGAGATTATATCTCCAAAAAAAGGGGGAGTGGGTGGCGAGATGGCTCAGCAGCTTAGAGCACTGGACTGCTCTTCCAAAGGTCCTGAGTTGAAATCTCAGCAACTGCATGGTGGCTCACAACTACCCATAATGAGATCTGACACCCTCTTCTGGTGTGTACTATGTATAATAATAAATAAATCTTTGGGCCTGAGTGAGCAGAGTTCACCGGAGTGAGCAGGGTTGACCAGAGAGAGTAGAGGTCCTAAAAATTCAATTCCCAACAACCACATGAAGGCTTACAACCATCTGTACAGCTACAGTGTGCTCACATACATAAAATAAATAAAAAAAAAAAAAAAACAGGGGCTGGTGACATGGCTCAGCGGGTAAGAGCACTGACTGCGCTTCCGAAGGTCCTGAGTTCGGATCCCAGCAACCACATGGTGGCTCACAACCACCCATAATGAGATCTGACGCCCTCTTCTGGTGCATCTGAAGACAGGTACAGTGAATTACACAGGAGCGAGCAGGGCCGGAGCAAGGGGGCCTGAGTGAGCTGAGCTGGAGCTCAATTCCCAGCCGCCACGAGATGGCTCACGGCCATCTGCACAACTACAATGTACTCATACACATAAAATAAATAAATAAATCTTTTTTTTTAAAAAAAAAAAAACAGACTTTTTTTGGGGGGTGTGGATAGCATTTCACATAGCCCAAACTGACCCTGAACTTAATATGTAACTGAAGATAACCTTAAACTTGTGATCCTTCAGTGTCTCCTGGTGAATGCCAGGGTTATAAATTCGTGTCCCTCTGGTTTTTCTTTCACTGACTTGGGAGGCCCAGCACAGTTCTGTGTCCTCATTTGTTGGGCAGCTACTTCTATAGCCCAGGTCTAGCCCTCTACCAACCGTAAAGCCCAGCAGAATGTTTTGCAAGACCAGGCTGTGAGCTGGTGGGCAACTTTCTCCAACATTGGGCCACCTCCTTTCACACAGAGAGGGGAGCCTGTGAAGATAGGGCTTGTTACTTTTCATTGTCCTCAGAGGAGCAGTCCAGTGCCCTGAGGGAAAGGGCTTGGCAGTGGTTCCCAAGAACAGACATTGCTGGCTCCTGACCTTGTTCTTACTTCCCCTGGCCTCCCTTCTGGAAGGCCTTGGGAATCCTGCTGTTATCTTCTCAGGATGGCAACTGTTCATCTGTTTAGTCAATGTCTACCAAGTTCTTGCCACAGGCCAGGCTCTGTGTGAACCCTGGGAGATGTAGAGACTCAAGCATGGGGCTAGACAGCCTGTACCCACACCTACAGTGGAACTGTTACAAAATTTCAAGAAATTCCCCAGCCTCTGTGGATCTGGACTGCACCAGAAGAGATGAATACAGGTTTGGACAGGTCTGGATTGTAAGGACTGTTGGATTCAGCCTAGCTATTACTGCCTCCTCTCTGGGGAGCAGAGGCAGGGTGGGACCAGCTTTCTTCAGCCTTCCTATGGACACAAGTTGACCTATGGCCTCCCTTCTGTTGTTCCTAGGCAAAGCAGGCAACACCTCGTGCATTCAGCTCTTTTCCTCTGAGTGAAGCCAGGAGAGGAAAGGTCACTCTGGCTTCTAAGTTCAGCCTATCTTCCTCCTGTCTTGGCTAGCTTTTTGCTGAGACAAGATTACTCTTGGGTAATAATGACACTTCCCCTTACTGACCCTTCATGGGTGGGTCAGTCTGAACACTTAAAATTATTATTCTTAGCATATGTGGGTGTGACATCCATGGAGGCATGCATGAGCCAATATGGCCATGTGGATGTTGAAAGAGCAAGTCTGTGGCCTCAGCTCTCTCCTTTTACCTTGTGTGGGTTCTAGGTATTGATCTCAGGTCCTCAGCCTTGTGTTGCAAGTACTTTTACCCACTGAGCCATCTCACTGACACCTAGGCTGAATACTTTAGATACTTTACACATTTCCTCTCAATAGAGACTTCTAGTATCCAGAGTCAGGCTGTCATTATGCCCATCTTACAGATAGAACAATTGAGGCTTAGACTCTTTTTATAATTTTTTTTTCCGAGACAGGGTTTCTCTGTGTAGCCCTGGCTGCCCTGGAACTCACTCTGTAGACTAGGCTGGCCTTGAACTCAGAAATCAGCCTGCCTCTGCCTCCCAGGTGCTGGGATTACTGGGATTAAAGGCATGAGCCACCACTGCCCAGCAAGGCTTAGATTCTCTTAAGGCCACACAGTTCATCTGTATGGCCAAGGATTCTAACCAGATTTGTTTGACATGGAACAAGTATTATGCTTTCTGATGCTGCTTGCAGGGTATATTCCAGCCATGCCCTACCCAGATTATAAAGTGGGGACTCTGCAGCATATTCAAGTTCCCTGAATTGGTGTATGCCTTTAAGCCTTTTTTGTATTTTAAATATCAGCAAAAATAAAACCAGGAGAGCTTTGCTTCTTTATTTTAAGTCTGAATCAACTTTCTGGCTTCATCTTCCTGGATGAAACCAAATCTGCTTTTCATCTCTTGGTTCTTATGTCCAAGTGGCTAGCTGCTGTGGGGACCATTCATTCTCCCTATTTCCCTGCTTCCTCATCACAGCTGCTACTGGTACTAGGCCATCAGCAATATCAGTAGGTAGAGAGGCAACAGGAGATTGTCTATTTGAGTAGTGTATGCTTCCAGAAGGGATACAGTGCTGATGGACCCCAAAATCCAAGCATAACTGTAGTTCAGGTCTACTCCACTGTCAAAGATTAAGATCAGAGCTACAGAGATGATTTGTGCAAATATAGATGTCATGGTCCCCTCGAATGTTTTCTTAGTTCCAGGCCAGCGGATCTCTCCCATGGTACTGCCAAATATGGAGGCCACAGTATCACCCACACCCACAGCCAGGACCCCAGCATAGGGGACCAGGGCTCTTGCTCCTCCCAGGCTGTCCTTCTGTGTACAGGGTCTGGGGATCAGCCAAATGGGAAGAGACATGCCCAGAAGCAGGTAGATGTGTGTTAGGATAAGAGGTCCACTGTCTCGTTCATCTAGGAAGAGGGACAGAAGGCTTCGAAGAGTGTGACCCAAGGGCTTGATTCGGAAATAGCGCACATATTCCAGGAAGATGAAGACTGCCAGACATACAGTGGCAGCCACATACAGCAGTGGCCGGTCAAAGATGATGCCTGGGATGTAAGTGGCTACCACAATGAAGTGGAAATACTTTCTTGTAATGGTAGGAGCGTTGTGCTTCTTGGACTCAGAAGATGACCGCTTGGCATTCTGGTACAGCACCACCAGGCAGGCCACGGTGGCCAGCAAAGACCAATAGGCTAGGAGGTAGATGCGAGTTTCGGTGTAGAAGAGGAACTGAAGAAGCCAGAGCAGGGGGTTCCTACGAATGAGCCAGTGCAGCCAGGGCAGAACCACACCAAGGCCCAGCACACAGGTCATGAGGTGGAAGAAGATGGAAGAGGCCCAGGTGCCTGAATCCATGAAGACAAAGAGGGTGCTGAAAAAGACACCCATGAGCACCATCCCTACCACCACCACCAACAGGAAGAAGTCCACTGGGTCCCCCTGGCTTTCAGTCAGAGAGCGCTTGATGAGTTGGTTGAGGACGAAGCTAATGCCACCCAATACCAGCAGTGCCTCCCCGGGAGTGAAGCAGCGGGGCAGCAGGTACAGCAGGATCATGTTGAGATAAACAAATATTAGCAGGACTTCCAGGACCTCGATCACCTCGCCCACACTGAGCGAGTGCTTCATAATATAAATGATAATGCCTCCGGCCAAACCCGAGATGGCACAAGTATTCATGGGCACCGGGCGAGTAATGCCCAGTGCCAACACCGAGGAGAAGAGGGCCACTGCCATGCCAGTGGCTGCAACCACAATGCCGAAGCGCTCGAAGTATGGGTTTCCTGCAGTCTGGCAGCGCTCCTTCATGACCAGCCCAAGCAAAGGCATGACCATGGAGGCCGGCAGTAAGCCACTGTTCGCGGACATTCGGAATTGGAAAACAGCATTCCCCTGCTGGAGCAGCCGGTCCCACTTGTACTGGACGTAGAAGGCCTGCACTGCGAGGGCCACGGCGCACCAGGAGTACCGGTCCCACACTACAGCGTGGATGCTCAGCACCACTGCGAACACCACTGCAGCTTCCGCCAGCACTGACCCGCTCAGCGCAAACCCAGACTCCGGGGCTTGGGGAGGGCACCGTCGGGTCATGTCTCTAGGCCCGGGGCTCTTGGGGGAAGAAGCTTGGTGACTAGGGACGCCTTGGCCCTCAACCCGCCAAGCAGAGGGGCAGCAATTTCACCCAGCCAGCAACCTTCTCCTGCTTCCAAAAGGGTGCTCCACCGCAGGCCACTCTGAGGCCTGGGAGCCGGCGCCCAGTCACCCTCCTCCGCTTTCAACCTACGGTGTAGCAGATATTTGCACGCTTCACCTCTCACGGGCTCCACCGCCTCCACCGCGGACTCATCGCACACCAGGATAGCGCCATCTTGACGGCCCCATCCTGGCCACGCCCACCAAACGCATGATGGAAACCACGCCCCCAGTCTGGAGGATCCCGGTCACGTGGGCGTAGCGTATGGGGGCGGGGCTGGGACGCGCGCGGGAAGATGGCGGCTGCCGCCGGTGGGCCGTGTGTGAGGTACGGAATGGGGCGCGGCGGGGGTCGGGAGTGGCCGTGAGGCGCGGGGTGGGAGCCGGGCGGGAGTTGGGACCGGGACTCAGCGGCAGTGGAAGAGACGAGCCCGGGCTGGGTGGACGGATACTCTCCGGGGAGGCGGTTAAGTCCAAACCGTTCCCGCTCGCGGGGCTGAGGACACTTTTGGAGCGGGCCGGCAGTTCTCCCTTCTCTCTCCGTGGTCCCTTTGCCTCCAGTCTTCCCCACTACACCACGCTCCCTCCACTTCGCTCTCTATAGACACTGCGGGACATTTCAGGGTCGCCTGGAAGACCCATCCCACCGCGATCCCTTCCTTGCTGTCCCTGCGTCCTGCTCCGCCTCGGGTGTGCCTTGCCCACGCCGCGATTTCTTCCCGCGGGCATCCTTAGTTCCCGCCTTCTTTTATTTTTGGCTAATGCCGATATTGATACAATCAGCAGGCATGCCTTCGTCTTCTTGCGATGCCGGGTGTTGTGCCAGGCTTCGGACACAAGATGAATTACTCCAAAACAAACAGTTAGCACTTAAAGAGTGTTTTTTTTTTTTTTTTTCTTTTTTGAGGCAAGGTCTCTTGTCTCTCGGGCAGGCCTTGAACTCCTTGTTTTCTTGCCTTTGCCTTCTTGATGCGGAAATTACAGACATGAATTGCGAGCCCAGTTTGCTTTTAAAGAGCACTTACTAGCACTGGACCCTGGGAAAGACCCTTGCAGGCTTTATCTCATTCATTTCTCACAACAGCACTCAGAAGTCCAGTTCACACATAGGCAGTCCCCCTCGTCTCCCCTAATGATAATCCCCGTGAGCATTCAGACTGAAGGCTCTAAAGCCTTAACCAGATCTCTGTATGTGTCTACATTATAGATCGGAAAGGGTCTTCACCTCTCCTGCTCCCCTAAAACGTAAACAGTCCCTGCCACCTGGAATTGACTCTGCTAGTTTTATTTGGTCTTGTCTCCTGCGGAAACCTTAACACCTAGACAGTTGGCCAGTGGTGGTGCATGCCTTTAATCCCAGCACTTGGGCAGCAGAGGCAGGTGGATTTCTGAGCTCAGGCCAGCCTGGTCTACAGACTGAGTTCCAGGACAGCCAAGGCTACACAGAGAAACCTTGTCTCGAAGAAAAAAAAAAAAAAGAAAAACAAAAAACAAAAACCACCCAGACAAATTTGTAACTACATTGCCTGTCTTTCTCTACATTAGCTACTTTACCTTCCAGGGGTAACATTTTCTTTGGAGTTTCCTGTGGATAAAGTGTGATTCTTATGGGGGGCCAGTTTGGTTTTCTTCCCCCTGTTGTTTCATGACAGACCTTGTATCCATAGCTATGGATAAATACTTGTGTGAAAACTGTAAAAAAAAAAAATGAATTTTTCAAAAGGAAAGGAAAATTTTGGCTTGCCAGCAAGCTCTGAGCTTTCTGTGAAACTTAGCAAACCCATCGTTGAGGGAGGACTTTAACTGACCCTAAGGTTTTCATTTTACTTTATTTATTTATTTATTTATTTATTTATTTATTTGAGTTCCTAGGGGTCAAACCCAGGGCCTCAGGAATTCTAAGTAAGCACTCTTCTACTGAGTCACAGCCTGCGGGCACTGAGCAGGAGGAGTCTAAGTACTGCCTTGCTTTATTAGGACAATGACTTTTAGCCCTGAAAATGTGCTGCTTAGCAGTTGGGAGTAGTGGGCTGTATTTGAAAAGCTCGAGGCCTGGGGCAAGAAATCATCCATCCTGGTTTTTGGACCTACTGCTTTGTGGTTGGTCTTAGAAGTCACCTTACCATTTTGAGCTCCTACTATTCCAAATGGGAATCCTTTTAATCTTTGTGTGCAAGGTGTGTGCACATGTGTGCATGTGGAGGCTGTCAAGTGTCTTTCTTGGTTCATCTCTATTTTACCAAGGTGGTATCTCCTGTTGTATCTGGAGTTTGCCGGGTCTGGGTGTTTAGCTCTCTATCTTGCCTTGGGCTTGTCTACTGTCTTCCCTTGTCTCCTGGTCCTGAGCAGTGGGATTATTGGTGGGCTGCCATGCTTGCCTGGCTTTTTAAATGGGCGCTGGGGATCTGAATCTGGTCTTTGCACCAGGTGCTTTATCTGTTGAGCTATCTCTGTAGTCTTTTGTTGTTTAGAAGTTTATTGGAGTGACCATGAAACCTAATGTTCTGTATACTGTGTCTGGTCTGACTGTGTGATACCTAGATCTGTACCCCTCAACTATTCTGCTGCTGCAGTTGCAGGCGTGTGCAGAGGAGCCAGCACTAGTGGCACTGGAATGACTCTCTTTCAACCATTCAGAATCCTGTGAAAGTCATTCAGAATGTGGCAGTGAGTTGGTTTGCTGTTTGCTAAGGAGTACATGTGGAGGTCAGGGACAACTTGCCGGAATCTGTTTTTCCCTTCCACCATGTGGGAGGGTCCTGAGGATTCAATTCTTCAGGCTTAGTGGTCAGTAACTGGATGACCTTTACCCATTGAGTCATCTTGTTAGTCCATCAATGCACTAAGAAAACAAAAATAGACTTAGTGTGTGTCTGTGTAGGAGGGAGCACAAGTGTGGTGCCATGGCAGGTGACCAGAGGACACATCCTAGTCAGCTCTCTTCTACTGTGCCTCCTGGGGTGCAAGGCTTTTGCAGCAAGAGCTGCACCACCTTTTAGGCCCAGTCAGTATGTTTTAAACAGTCTTATCTTTGAAGCTACATACTTGATTTCAGCACTTTAGTTTCTCTTCTGTGCACTTAGTTCAGATGTGGTGCACACTTAGTTCCTGTAGTACAAAGGCAGAAGCTGTTTCCTTCCTTAGCCTTTAGGTTGCCGTGCAAGTACCAGCTCATCTGTCGTGTCTGCACATCCCTTCCTTGCCTGTGGGAGGGAGTCTTTCTTCTTGAGGCAGTTTCTAGTACCCTCTGCCCATGTATGTGTGTGTTCCTCTGAAGTCTGTCATTGTTAGCACCGGCCTGTAGTACTACTTCCTTTTTGCAGATTGTGTAATGTGCCGTTGTGTGACAGACTTTTCCTGGGGAATGCAACACATATACCTCTACTCAGCATAGAAAGGAAGCCACAGAAGACCAAAGGGATGAGTGCACCAATGCTGGGTGAGGGAGTACTTACAAGGATCAAGGGTCTTGCAGTATCATCTTCAAAACCAGGCGTGGTGGTACACATCTTTAATCCTAGCTCTTAGGAGGCAGAGGAAGGCAGATCTCTTGAGTTTAAGGCCAGCCTGGTCTACAAAGTAAATTCCAGGACACCCAGGGCTACACAGAGTAACCCTGTATCAAACAAACAGTTTGATACAGTAGCTGCATCAGCAGAAAGCCCACCTCCTTGTGGTGACAGCTGAAGGCTGCAGCTTTCCCTGGAGGCATCTAAGGCTTGCAGGCCTTGCAGGGAGCTGCACAGCTGGAGCAGCTCTTCTCTGGGCAGTGTGGCTGGAAAGGATCTCTACCCAGCAACTGTCTGCTCACCTTTATACTGTTGGGTCGGGGTCTTCCCTGAGAAGGGACCCCGTGTGATCATGGTTTCCTCCTATGCCTTCTAAGCCTCCCTTTCCTCTGGAGGGCATGTTGTACCCCGAGGAACATGCCCTGTAACAGTGCCTTCCCAGCTTTAAGCAGCATTAAGTCTTAGACTAATTTACATCTTCATCATCCCCAGACAAGTCCAGGGTGTAGGGGCCATTAACACTTAATTCAACAAATACTCTGTTCTTCATAACATACCATTTCCTCTTCCATCCTGCCTCTTGGAGCTTTTAACTTGTTTTTCTGTTCCAAGTAGATTAGAGTCTAGAAGGGACTTATATCATTCTCCTCTGACAGACTTTCATTCAGCTCATACTGTTCTTTTTTTTTTTTTTTTAAAGGGGTTTTTTGAGACAGGGTTTCTCTATTTAGTCCTGGCTGACCTAGTAGTATTCACTCTGTAGACCAGGCTGGCCTCGAACTCCGAAATCCGCCTGCCTCTGCCTCCCAAGTGCTGGGATTAAAGGCGTATAACACCACTGCCTGGCTTAAAAAAGATTTCTTTATTTAGGTATTTTATGTATGTGAATACCCTGTCTTCATGCGTGCGTGCCAAAAGAGGGAATCAGATTCCATTACAGAAGGTTATGAGCCACCATGTCGTTGCTGGGAATTGAACTGAGGGCCTCTGTAAGAACAGCCACTGTTCTTGACTGCTAAGTCATCTCTCCACCCCTGAAGATGAATCTTGATTGCAACTTGAGTATTATGATGGCCTAGCTCAGGCATGGCTAGTGTGTACCTGCTTCCACTGCGTGTTATCCTTGTGACTTTAGGCCAGTTATTGGTCTCTGAATCCTTTATTCCCTGATACTATATTGAGGACAGAAATAGTGTCTGCTTCATAGAGGTGTGTGTAGGCATGTTCTGCCTCAGGTGTGTGGAAGTCAGAGGACAACTTGCAGAAGTTGGTTTTACCATGTGGGTTCCAGAGATCAGAGATCAAACTTAGGTCGTCAGGTTTAGGGACAAGTTCCTTTCCTGTTGAGCCATCTTGCTTGTCAAAATCTTAGCTTTTTTTTTCCCCCAGACAGGGTTTCTCTGTGTAGCCCTGGCTGTCCTGGCACTCACTCTGTAGACCAGGCTGGCCTTGAACTCAGAAATCCGCCTGCCTCTGCCTCCCAAATGCTGGAATTAAAGGCATGCACCACTACTGCCTGGCTTTTTTTTTTTTTTTTTTAAATAAAAATTTCACTTTGTGACTGGGGTGTGGCTCAGGGGTGGTTAAAGCTGTTGAGACCCTCAGGTAAATCCTTCACACACTTGGATTTATTCAGTGAGTGACCACTCAGTGGCTTAAGAGCACTGGCTGTTCCAGCGCATCCAGATTTTATTCCTAGCATGTTCATGGATGCTCATAACCTTTTTTTTCCCCCTTAGTTTTATTCTATGTGTATAGGTGTGATGATGTCAGATCCCCTGGAACTGGAGTTACAGACAGTTGTAAGCTGCCATGTGGGTCCTGGGAATTGAACCTGAATCCTCTGGAAGAGCAGCCAGTGTGCTTAACCACTGAACTATCTTTCCAGCCCTGCTCATAACTTTTATAACTACATCTCCATGTGATCTAACACTTGCTATAGGCTTCCTTGGGTATTACATGCTAGTGGTGCATAAATCTACATGAAGGCAAAAACCAATACATGCCACTAAAATAAAAATAGATGTCACAAACACACACACACACCCAAGAAGAATGCAACATTGTTTCATATGTTTAGAAAAGTAAAGAAGAAAGTTTTTTTTAGATTTATTTACTTATTTTATCTATATTTATTTGTTTTTGTTTCCTGCGGAAACATCTAGACAGCAGGGCGGTGGTGGCACATGCCTTTAATCCCAGCACTTGGGAGGCAGAGGCAGGCGGATTTCTGAGTTCGAGGTCAGTCTAGTCTACAGAGTGAGTTCCAGGACAGCCAGGGCTACACAGAGAAACCCTGTTTTGGGGGAGAGGGGGCAAAGAACAGGGTGTACTAAGTAAAAAATTTCAGCCCAGCTTGGGCTATGGTATGAGACCTGGTGTATGGTATGGTATCAGAAAGGCTATTAATACTAAAAATAAGAAGCCATTTAGAAATCCTATGTTCTTACATTTTATGTTTAATTTGAATATCAAATTTCTTTAACTTTTTTTTTATTAGAGCAAAATTATGTCTGTGCTTTCTTTTTTCAGGAGCAGTAGAGAACTCTGGACAATTCTACTTGGGAGGTCAGCTCTTAGAGAATTGGTGAGTTACAGGTTTATAGTCCTATCTTAGGAGTTTTTATAATTTTGATTACCAAAAACAAAATTAGAAAAACTCAAAATGGAGACTTGTGTTCTTGTGTAGCTACTGATATTTTCTAAGTCACCCCTTGCTTGTACCATGTCTTCTGTGAAGACAGTCATACCATCGCTGAAGTTGCCTGAGAACATGCTGCGTAGAGCCTCTGCTGCTTGGACTGAGAAAGGCTCCCAGACCTCTTGTCTCATGTTTTCTTTGTTTGCCTCTTGTAGTGTATAGTTTTTGCTACTCTTCTTTAAGCTCCAAGCAGACCTTGCTACCAGTTCCACCCAGGTTCCCTCTGATCAGTAGATGAAAGATACACACACACACACACACACACAATAGCTTACCTTTGATATGCTTTTGTTCAATGGCCAATCTCTCCTAAGCCTTCCTCAGCTATTGTTCCCTTTTCACTTCCAGCTCAGTACCTTAAATCTACCCTCAACTTTAGTTGCTCAGTTACCTTTAGTCCTAGCTCAGCACCCTAAATCTGCCCTTGGCTCAGTTGTGTTTTTAATCTCTCACCTGCTACCCTACGCCCAGTTGGGGAAATGGCTGAGGGAAAGCTCTGCTTGAGATCAAAGATGGCTGGTGGCTTTTTCTTCCTTGAAACATGGCAAAACCTCTCTCTCCTCCCTTGAGGCTGTGTTAAAGGAAGTCCCGCCTATTCCACCCAACTCACTGACCACTGGCGTCTTTATTGATGGATCAAGAACCATCTGGGGAACAGGACCTTCAGGGTTCACAGGCAGATTCCCGATGAGAGCATCTGAACTATCCCTGTAGCTTTAGCTTCCAAATCAGAGAGGCTGTGAGTTCAAGTATATGATCAGGGAAGGATAGCCATTTCATGTTGTTTCTTCAGCTTTTTACTCTGTGAGGAGTGTCCTGGTGGCATTCGCTTATTGTTAAACTTTTTGTTATAAATAACACAGCTGTATACCTGTCTTAGAACCTTATATGATATTCCTTCATCTGATAACACTGCTTCTAGAATGGATCCTTAGAGAGTGTTGTGTGCTCAGAGTGCTCTGGTACGGCATTCTCCTGCACCTCTGGGCATGGTCCATACTGTAATCCCAGTATCCAGAGGCTGGAGTAAGATCTCAGGGTTAGACCAGCTTAGACTACCTAGTAAGACGATCTCAGAAAAACAGGGGCTGGAGAGATGGCTCAGCAGTTAAAAGCACTGACTGCTCTTCCCAAGGTCCTGAGTTCAAATCCAAGCAACCACATGGTGGCCCACAACCATCTGTAATGAGATCTGATGCCCTCTTCTGGGATGTCTGAAGACAGCTACAGTGTACTTACATATAATAAATAAATAAACCTTTTTAAACAAAACAAAACAAATGCCAAATAATTCGGACTGAGCAAATGTTTGTTTATCTATTTTTATTTTATGTATGTGAGTGTTTTGCTTGCATGTATGTATATACACCACATGCATATCTGGTGTCAAGGAGGCCAGAAAAGGGCATTTGATACCCTGGACTGCAGTCACACAGACAGTTGCTTGCTGCCATGTAGGTAGTAGGACCTGAACTTGGTCTTCGGCAAGAGCACTCAGTGCCTTTAGTTTCTCCTGTGCCTTGAGTGGCTGCCTTAATCATTAAGATAAAGTGATTTCATTTTTTATTTAATGATTACTTGTTTTTTTGGGGTTTTTTTGTTTTTTTTTTTTTCGAGACAGGGTTTTTCTGTGTAGCCCTGGCTGTCCTGGACCTCACTCTGTAGACCAGTCTGGCCTCGAACTCAGAAGTCTTTTTTTTTTTTAAACTTTTAAAAAATATTTATTTATTATTACACATAAGTATACTGTAGCTGTCTTCAGATACTCCAGAAGAGGGCGTCAGATCTCATTATGGATGGTTGTGAGCCACCATGTGGTTGCTGGGATTTGAGCTCAGGATTTTTGGAAGAGCAGTCAGTGTTCTTAATCGCTGAGCCATCTCTCCAGCCCAATTACTTGTTTTTATGTGTATAAAATGTTTTTATGTGTATGTGTAGGGTTTTGCCTGTGTATATCTATATGAGAGTGTTGGATTCCCTGGAACTGGAGTTACTGACAGTTGTGAGTTACCATGTGGGTACTGGGAATTGAACCTGGGTCCTCTGGAAGAGCAGCTAGTGCTCTTAAACTGCTGAGACATCTCTCTAGCTCCATGAAGTGATTATATTAAGCAAACAAACAAACAAAAAAATAACTTCTGGAGTTGTATCTAGCATTTTAGAAGAATGACAATCATGATCTGCTATTTAGTAAAATAATTAATTATTAGAAAACCACTTTATAAATATTTCCATAAATAATACTACACTATTAATCAAAAAAATTACAAAATTCTGTATTCAGAATGCTTTAAACGAGTGGTTCTCAACCTTCCTAATGCTATAACCCTTTAATAAAGTTCCTCATGTTGTTGTGATCCCCAACCATAAAATTATTTTTGCTTGCTATTGTTACAAATTGTAATGCAAAATGTATATTTTCCAATGGTCTTAGGAGACCCCTGTTAAAGGTGTCATTTGACTCCTCCTCCCCACAAAGGTGTTGTGACCTAAAGGTTGAGGAATGGTGCTTTAAACTATAGTGGAAACATTTCAGACAGACATGGGAGTGTACAGCGAGTGGTGTGGCCATGGAGTCTTCCCGTTTGCGTCTGTGTAACTGTTCTCTTCTTTTGCAGAATCAGATTGAGGCGGAGCTGGGTAAATATTGGCAGCGCTTGTTAGAAGGACTTTCTTACTACAAACCTCCCAGGTATGGCTATGCTAGTGATGCCAGTCCCTCTCTCTCTCATCCCCTAGGACTCGAGTAAGGATGAAACTGCCCTGTGTGCTTTAAAACTTTCCCAGCTAGAAAGTGAGCAGTTTGGATGTCTATTGAAAGGAAGGGCAGTTTCCTCCACAGTAATCCAGTTGTCTGTCATCCTCCCCCAGACAGTTTCTCTAGAATTCTGTCTCTCCTGGAACAAACTCTGTAGACGATGCTGGTCTCAAACTCAGAGATCTGCCTGCTTCTGCCTCCCTCCTGAGTTCTGGGAGTAAAAGCATGCACACTACCTCCTGGTTATCTAACTTTGAAAGTGGCCCTTTGTGTGGCTTGTGTTCTCCACTGTGCACTGGAGAACACAATGAGGTCACCTAAAAGATACTTGCAAGTTCACATTCCCAGTTCAAGGGCCTCTGATGCCCTCTGCTGGCCCCTGGAGGCTACAGACACTCCTGCAGGGCAAACGCCCATACACATAAAGGGGAGTTTAGAGAGAGATGAGTTTATACAATAACATAGCATTTGAAGTCTAGTAAAATTTTTGTTTGTTTTTTGAGACAGGGTCTCAAAAAGCTCTTGTCTATACTGTAATTTACTATATAGATTATATTAGCCTCGAACTTATAGATACCTGCCAGCATCAGTCTCTCAAGTGCTGGGAGTGAAGGCTCATGGCTCTTTGCCTTGATACCTCTACGCCTCCACACCCAGCTAAACCTTTTTTTTTTTTTCTTTTAAATAACTAAAATTAACCTCTAGACTGTCATTTAACCTTTTTTTTTTCTTTTTGAGCTCTGGGGTGAACTGAAGAGCCCCTCGCATGTGCTCTGCTAGCTGGCCTACATCCCTAGCATCTCTAGGCCTGAGTGTCCTCTCTTGTGTTGTAATCCTCCCCCAGGGCCACATGTTGCATTTAGTTGTCATGTGTCCCTGCCTGGACTCAACTGTGACTGTGCTCAACTGTTACTGCATTTCAGTTTTTTTCCTTGCTTTCATGACTTTGAGCAGTTCTGAGTAGAGTGGCCTAATATTTTATACAATGTCCTCCATTTGGACATGTCTGATGTCTTTCTCATTATGGACTTTTCAGAGGGGAAATGCCATTCTTATTATATCCTTTCAGTTTATATGTGCTAGACCCATAGAATAAGTGGTGATGGTACCCTTGATCACTCTTCTGAGGAGTTGGAGGACGAGGACTTCTCACATGGACCTCTGGTCTTCACATATTCTGCCCTCCAACATGTTTAAAAAATTTAACGTAGCAAAAGAGATCTACAAATAACACTATTATAACTAGTTTATAAGGCACATACATGACTTTTTTACATAGGCATAGCCAGTTCTGTGTTACAAAGTTTATAGATGTGAATGTGTGTTTTACAGACACTAAAGGAAAAAAGAAGGCCAGAGTCATTGAGTGTTTTTAATCTTATACCCTCGGGGTCACTGTGAATGAGGAAATAACTTCGAGTTTTTCTCATAGTCCAAGTTCAGCTGAAAGAGTGAAAGCTAATAAAGACGTAGCGTCACCTCTGAAGGAGCTGGGCTTAAGAGTCAGCAAGTTCTTGGTGAGTACAACTTAGCACAGGGTCAGTTTATGCTGCTGTGGCTGCCTTTGGCCTTGTTGTTAATGGTGGTAGTAGAAGTTCTAAGCTTCAGTGGCTGTTCCTCACTTAGTGCTTCTTGCTTTAGGGTCTTGATGAAGAACAGAGTGTGCAGTTACTACAGTGTTACCTTCAGGAGGATTACAGGGGTACTCGGGACTCACTAAAGGTTTGTGGCTCTGCCCAGCTCCCATTGACCTTTCTTCCTTAGAGTTTGGGCCCTTGCCCTTTACTGAAGAAATTAGAGATATACAGGTATTAGGCAAGACTTTTTTCTTTGGTTTTTGAGCCAGGGTTTCTCTGTGTAGCCCTGATTGTCTAGGAACTGCCTTTGTAGACCAAGCTGGACTCAAATTCGGAGATCCACCTGCCTCTGTCTCCCAAGTGCTGGGATTAAAGGGGTGTGTCACCACTGCCTGGCTAGGCAAGAGTTTTAAAGGCTGGAAAGAGATATCCCAATGTGTGTTTAAGAAGGCACCTGTCTTTATTTGTGCAGGGGTTGAAATGTCAAAGAATTACAAGTAAGTGAGAGATCTGAGAGAACATCCAGCCTGCCCAGCTTTAATCTTTTCATATAAAGGGCCCTACCAGAGGAAAAGGGAAGGATTTGTGCATCAGTTTGGTTAGACTTGGCTTAAACATAAGGTGGAGATGTTTTCAGAAACAAAATAGAAGGGCAGTCATGAAGGGCGTGGTGTATCTTTTTCTTTGCCAGTTGAATTCTACTTGTAAGACAGCTTCTTGACTGCTCTGTTTTCCTTTAGACAGTCCTGCAAGATGAGAGGCAGAGCCAGGCCTTAACCCTGAAGGTAAGCACTGATTGCTAGCTCATTCTTTTGTGGACACTTAGTGTGGCAGCTGCTTGACTCTGTTTTCCTGAGTGATTCTGTCTCTTTTCTCCTCTCCTCTCCTCTCTTCTTTTCTCCTCTCTTTTCTTCTTCTCTCCTCTCCTCTGCACACTCTCCTCTCTCCTTTTGAGCCAGGGTCTTACTGTGTAGCCCTGGCCAGCCTAGAACTCACTATGAGTTACCATGTGGTTGCTGGGAGTTGAACTTAGGACCTCTGGAAGAGCAGTTGGTGCTTTTAACCTCTGAGCCATCTCTCCAGCTTGCTGGAACTCATTGTTTAGACCACTTCACTGTATAGATCTATCCCCCTCTGTTCCTTAGTACTGGGTAATAAAAGTGTGCGAGATGCATCCTTGCCTTGCCTCAGTTTTTAGGTCTTAGCTGAGGCTTCTTAACCCCATGATCCAGGTGAGGAGTTTTTCCCAGAGTGCCTTCTGCTGCTGGTGCTAAGAACTCTTTTGGGAATGACTGTTCTCCAAGGCTGAGTTAACTTGAGATTTTGGGTTGGGAGGTATAGCTCAGGGCTTCAGGGATGTTAAGAGCATCCCCCACTGAGTCCCCTTCTCAGTCTTTTTAGGTTAAGTTCAGCAGAATTGGTTTGTATCCGGATACTCTGTCTGTCCTGCAGCCTTCTCACTTCACAGCTGTCCCAGGGATTTGAATTCTGGAATATTTCCTGCTGACACTCGATGCAGCATAAGTCTGTTGCTTGCAACATGGTTGAACATGTAGTCTTGGTAGCTGGATGTTTGTTTTATATATTTAACCTGCCAGTTTGTATCTTCTGTATTATTTGGACCTTTTGAGAACTCATGTTAGAAAATTGTAGAAGGAATTAGAAATTCTCGTTGGCCCATATAAAAGACACACAGCCCACGTTTTTATTTAAAAGCTGTAAGTCTAGATTGGCCGGTTTGGAACTATTCTAACTCATTTCCCAGCCATGATGTCCCTTGTTCCTTGCTGTTTTTCATGGCTATGTGCTCATGGCCCATCATCTCTCATGGCGGCCTCCTCCAGTCTGTGTCTCCTGCCTTTGCCTGCTACCCAAGTAAATGGGTAAATGAAACCTATGTACTTTTACATACTGCCCAATCACAGGCTTCAGTCTATTTTTGACCAGTTAACTTGGGGAGCAAGGTTACATAGCATCACTTTGTGTTTGTGATGATCTTGTCGGGGGCAACCAGTTTTTGGAGGCCAGAATTTAGCATTTGAATACAAGCAATATCAAACCAACCCACTAGAGAAAAAATTGGGTTTTGGAAATTTGTTTAGATTATTAAGTAGTAATTCCTTTAATCTTCCTTGACATATGATTATGGATGTTCTTAATTCAATGTATTTGCATTTCTGTGATTGCCGATATTTGTCAGATTTTTCTGTTCGTGTTTAAAAATAGTATTTTAGAGCTTGGAGGTGGCTCAGTGGTTCAGAGTACTTGCTTCTCTTCCAGGGACATTGGCCACACATGAATGCCTTAACATCCAGCTCCAGGTTACTTCTTGCCCTTCTTCCTCTGGCCTTGGTAGGCACCTGCACACATGTGGTATACACAAACAAAAATAAAATGAAGTGAATTTTAAAATATTTGTTTGTTGTGTATACCTCCATAGCAGGTGTGTGGAGGTCAAAGAACAACTTGTGGAAGTTGGTTCTCTCCTTCCACCATGTGGATCTGGAGCTTGAACTCAGGTTGTCAGGTGTGTCGTCTTTACCCACTGAGCCGTCTGTCCTCCCTCCAGTCACAGCTTGAAGATTATCAGCAGTTGTAATGGTAACTCTTTTTTTGCAAGAGTGACTGGGTGATTTTGAAATTTTGTGGTTTTTTTTTTTCCACTGTAGATTGCAGATTATTATTATGAAGAAAGAACCTGCATTCTTCGTTGTGTCTTACATCTTCTGACATATTTCCAAGATGAACGCCATCCCTACAGGGTAAGCCTGCTTGGTGTTCTTTGTTCTCTATCCCATGTCCTTCAGATTGAAGTAAACTCATATCATTCATATTCATGTGAAGGCTTACATTTTATTCCACACACACCTGAGTTACTTTGTTCTGGTTTTTAAGGCTGAGTATGCTGACTGTGTTGACAAGCTGGAGAAGGAGCTAGTTTTGAAGTACCGACAGCAGTTTGAGGAGCTGTATAGAACAGAAGCACCGACCTGGGAGACTCATGGCAGTCTCATGGTATGTAGTATATGTGCTTCTCTCTAGCTCAACAGAGTAATGTGCCTTGCTCAGGGAGCTCTAATGGAGTTACATACATGAGCATATGTGTAGGAATGAATCAGAACAAAACTTTGATTAATGGTCCCTAATTCTTAGCCTTTCCTTGGTTCATATTATCTTTTTTCTTTCTTTCCTCATTTATGTTAGGATTATAGTGTTAAAACCCACCCAACCCTCTTTTTTTTTTTTTTTTTTTTTTTTTTTTTTTTTTTTTTTTTGTAAATTTTACTCATTTATTATATGTAAGTACACTGTAGCTGTCTTTAGATCTCATTACAGATGGTGTGAGCCACCATGTGGTTGCTGAGATTTGAACTCAGGACCTGCGGAAGAGCAGTCAGTGCTCTTAACCACTGAGCCATCTCACCAGCCCAGTTAGTGGAATTCTTTTTTTTTTTTTTTGTTTCCGAGACAAGGTTTCTCTGTATAGCCCTGGCTGTCCTGGAACTCACTCTGTAGACCAGGCTGGCCTTGAACTCAGAAATCCTCCTGCCTCTGCCTCCCAAGTCTGGGATTAAAGGTATGTACCACCACCGCCCGGCAAGCCTGGCTTAATGTTACAGGTCTGACATCTGAGTTAGTTAGTGTATCTGGAGTCTCTTGGACTCAGAGCCTGCCAGACTAAAGTAGACTTACCAGTTTTATTATATCCTAGGCCTTAGCTTAGCCACTACCCAGATAGCTCTTCTAACTTAACCTGAATAGCCTTATCCAGGTCTAGTCACATGGCCCATTACCCACACCACCTCTCCATGCCCAGCTTCCTCCATGTGCAGTTCCTGGTTCTTCTCCCAGAGAGCCTCTCTCAGACCAGAAGTCCCTCCTACCATTTTCGCACAGCTATTGACCATCAGATCTTTATTAAACCATTCAGTGAGTTAGGAAGGTGTATTTTTACAAAATACAGAGGAAGGTAATGGACCATAAGAGTAACAATATCAGCCGGGCACTGTTGTGAATGGGGGTGGGGGGTGGAGGATGGGGGTGGGAGGCTGGGGGAGTGGGTGTGCAGGAGTTTGCAGTCTGGTCTCGAAGCTGCAAGCACCAGCCCACAGTGGGTCTAGTTGAAAGGCAGCAATACATGGTTGTAAGATGTTTCATTATAAGAAAGAGAGAGAAGAGATAGGAAAGTAGAGGCAGGCCATCACCACGTGGCCATGCCAGGGGGAAGGGAAGAGGAGAAAGTAAAGATAAGAAGAGAAGAGGCTAAGAAGGAAAGGAGAGAAGAAGAAGGGAAGAGAAGAAAGGAGAGGAGAGAAGGGAAGGGGCAAACTGCCCATTATATGGTGGTCTGGGCTGTCTGTAGAGCCGGGCATACCTGGCTGTGGTCAGATGACTGGGGATGGAGTCCAGCCAGAATGCTGGGAGCTTGGGGCATTGTGTACGCGATTTATAGCACAGGCTAAATGAGTTGGAGGGCTCCTGGAATCAGCTATCTGCGTCTGGGAGTGTGGCTTTTATTGTTCCTTCCCTTGTAGAAACTCCTACTGGGTCACTGAATTAATAAGTCTTGCTAAACCTAGAACACAGACTGCTTTTCACGTTCCCACAGGAACGGACGAAAACCAGAGACAGAATAGTAAGGCTAGAAGCTAGCATGTGAGTAGACACAGAACAGGTGGGAAGTTAATATATATTTTAGGGTTTGCTGCTGTGAAGAGATACCATGACCAAGGCAACTCTTTTTTTTTTTTTTTTTTTAATTTATTTATTTTATATATATGAATACACTGTCACTGTCTTCAGACACACAAGAAGAGGGCATCGGATCCCATTACAGATGGTTGTGAGCCACCACATGGTTGCTGGGAATTGAACTCGGGACCTCTGGAAGAGCAGCCAGTGCTCTTAACCACCGAGTCATCTCTCCAGCCCCCTTCTCCCCTCTCCCCCAAACCCCCTAGATAACTTTTATAAGGACAACATTGATTTGGGGCTGGCTTATAGGTTCAGAGGTTCAGTCCATTATCATCAAGGCAGGAGGAGCATGGCAGTGTCCAGGCAGGGATGGTGCACGAGGAACTGAAAGTTCTACATCTTCATCTGAAGACTACTAGGAGAAGATTGGCTCCCATGTGATTAGGAGGAGGGTCCCACTGTCCACCCCCACAGTGACACACTACCCTCAACAAAACCACACCTACTCCAACAAAGCTACACCTCCTAATACTGCCATTCCCTGGACCAAGCATATTTGAACCATCACAGAATGTGCAACAATTGACATTTGAGGGCTGAAGAGATAGCTCAGTGGATGTTTTTCCAGAGGACCCTGCGTTCAGTTCCCAGCACCCACATGGTGTCTCACAGTCATCTGTCATTTTAGTTCCTAGTGATCCAACACTACCTTCCTGACCTTAGTAACTACTATACAAATGTGGAACACAGACATAAAACATCAGACAGTGAAAACATCCATACACATAAAATAATGAAATACATTTAAGAAAAAGAAAGTGAGTGGGGCAGTGGTGGGGCACGCCTTTAATCCCAGCACTTGGGAGGCAGAGGCAGGTGGATTTCTGAGTTTGAGACCAGCCTGGTCTACAGAGTGAGTTCCAGGACAGCCAGGGCTATACAGAGAAACCCTGTCTCAACACCCCCACCCAAAAAAAAACCAAAAAAAACAAAAAAAAAGAAAGTGGCAGTTCACTGGTGGGAACAGACCATGTGATATATGATACTAGATCTAGTGGTCTCCATCTGTTGAACCAAGGTCCTGTCTCCTCTGCAGACTTTCTTCTTTTTTTTTAAAGATTTATTTATTATTTTATATATATGAATACACTGTCGCTCTTTTCAGACTCACCAGAAACAAGTATCAGATCCCATTACAGATGGTTGTGACCTACCATGTGGTTCTTGGGAATTGAACTCAGAACCTCTGGAAGAACAGCTGCTGAGCCATCACTCCAGCCCATACTTTTTTCTTTTTCTTTTTCTTTACTTTTTTTTTTTTTTTT
>NW_022196897.1:18172845-18177640 GCF_008632895.1 Mastomys coucha
TGGAACTCACTCTGTAGACCAGGCTGGCCTCAAACTCAGAAATCTGCCTGCCTCTGTCTCCCAAGTGTTGGGATTAAAGGTGTGTGCCACCACTGCCCGGCTCCACACTTTTTCTAAATGCTAAGTTTAAAAAAAAGAAGATGGGGCTGGAGAGATGGCTCAGCCGTTAAAGGCTAGGCTCACAATCAAAAATATAAAAAAAAGAAGATGGGGGCTGGAGAAATGGCTCAGCGGTTAAGAGCACTGACTGCTCTGCTGAAGGTTCTGAGTTCAAATCCCAGCAACCACATGGTGGCTCACAACCATCCATAATGAGATCTAATGCCCTCTTCTGGTGTGTCTGAAGACAGCTACAGTGTACTTAGATATAACAATAAATCTAAAAGAAAAAAAAAACCAACAACAATTAAAAAAAAAGAAGGAAATTAGTAAGTGTAGAATTTGGAAGAGACATCTAGCTAGGGCTTTGGCTCAGTGGTAGATTGCTTACCTCAAAAGCATGAGGCCCTATGTTTAGTTCCTGTTCTGCCTCTGTCCCCCCCCACCAAATGAGGCCTAGTGTTTATTTTTCAGACACTATTTTTCTTTTTAAAAGAACAAGGTGTGTTAGTTTGTGAATGTGGATGTGGTGTGTGTTCCATGTAGGTTCCACGGGATGCATACATAGGTCAGAGGAAATGTTGCTGGTTCTTTCCTGACCATTCTGTGAATGCTGGGGAATTAATTCAGGTCATTAAATGTGGCCACAAGGATCCTTACCGTCTGAACTGTCTTGACAGTTGTCTGATATAGGCCTTACTCTAGTTTAGGCTGACCTGAAATTCATAGTCAGACTGCCTTAGCCTCTTGAGGGTCAGGGTTACAAATAAACTGTCATGCCTAGCTGCTTCTGTTCAATTTGACTCAGTCATGTCAGTATCTTCATGTTTATTTTATTTATTATTTGAAACATGGTTTTCCTATAGCTCTAGTTGACCTTGAGCTGGATATGTAGCTGAGGACAGCCTTGAACTCTTGGTCCTCCTGTCTCCTGATTTCTGGGATTACAGGTGTGTGTCATTGATGTGTGGCTGTTGTTTTGGAAATGGGTCTTTCTCTGTAGCCTAGGCTTACCAGAACTCACTCACTCCGTAGCCCAGATTGTCCTTTAACACAAGTTAATCCTACTGCCTTAGTCTCCCGAGTCCTAGGATGGCAGGCATGAGCCGCAGCCTGCAGCTTTTTGTAGTGTTTTAAAGGGTACTATCCCTTGGCTGTTATATCATGTTCTAGTCTTATAGCATGAGGAACTAAGGTAAGATTCTGTCTCTAATTAGTGTCCTATGGTTCATTTCCCATCTTGGGATTGTTTTGGTAAATATACAATGTTCATGTCTACTTAAATAATGTGTGCATGACAGTCATAGAGTGTGGTGGTTGCTTGAAGTCATCAGGCCTTTTGTTTGCCTGTTGTTCTTGCTGGATTGTTCTGTAGGTATTATAGTGTGATTACGTTAGCAAAGATGGGTAATAAGCTGGAAGTGGTGCACAGTTATAATCTCAGCACTTGGGAGACAGAGCAAAAGGATGGGGTAGTGAGTTCAAGGACAACATGAGACTCTCGTTAAATACCCCCCCCACCAACACACATACCTCCCCCCCTCCGTACTCTTCCAGCTGGACTCTGAAATTATAAATTTATGTGCAGGGGAATTCTGTGCAACATTGAAAAGAGGTAACTAGCTAAATACTAGCAAATCTGCTTAATGCTTCTCTGAAAAGGAGTGGATAATACATGGTTAGAAAGGAGTCATCCTTGAAACAGTGTTAAATTAAGGGGAAATGGCCAAGTAATTAGTATACATGTTATTTTGTTTAGAGAAAGAATATAGGCTGAGTCACAATCAGATATTATATTTGGCACATTGCTGAAAAGAGACCGGAATCCAAGATGGGTTGCTTTGTACAGAAGTGTAGATGACTGGGCGATAGAAATAACAGACGTCTTTTTTTTATTCATATAGAGACACCATTCTATACTTTGTGTATTTTGATCTTTATTATGGATATGTTATCCAATAAAAATAACATTTTTGGGTATGGATGCCATGGTATACTTCTTTGATCTCAGCACTTGGTGGTGATGGTAGAGGAACTAACCATCCTAGCACTGGGAGGCAAGTATAGGGTCCCTGAGTTTGAGGTCAGCCTTGTCTACATAGCTGGTTCTAGGCTCTATGCAAGACTACTCAGTGAGACCCTGTGCATAAAAAAAAAGAAGTTAATTTGTTTTGTGGTCTAACTGTTTTCTCTCCCGTTTTCTTGCTGTCGGTGCAGACTGAGCGTCAGGTGTCTCGATGGTTTGCTCAGTGCCTCCGGGAACAGTCCATGCTACTGGAAATCATTTTCCTCTATTATGCTTATTTCGAGATGGCACCAAGTGACCTACTGGTGCTAACCAAGATGTTCAAGGAGCAAGGGTTTGGTAGTAGGCAGACCAATAGACATCTTGTCGATGAAACCATGGATCCTTTTGTAGATCGCATTGGGTAAGTCTGAGTGGGTTGCGGTGTATGAAATGTGTACAGTGTTTAGACTGTTGGTATTGCAGTGGCTCTGTGACTGGATGGAGAGGAGAAATGTACCATTCATTTAGTGGGTGTGGAAGTAGGTGTGTGTCGGCCTGGCCTGTTCCTGTAGGAAGTACAGTCTGGAATTAAGGGGACTTGTTCTCTTAAAACTGTCCTGTTCTTTATTTATCATTATTTTTACCTTTGTGTATGAGTGTTTTGCTTTCTCGTGTGTGTGTGTGTGTGTGTGTGTGTGTGTGTGTGTGTGTGTGTGTGTGTATGTATGTATATATGTGCACTATTTGTGTACCTGCTGCCTTTAGAGGACAGGAAATGGCATTGAGCCCCCTGTATGCTACTGAGTGGGTGCTGGGCACTGAGTTGGATCCACTGCAAGAATAGCAAATGTTCTTAGTGCTTACAAGACATTGTTTCTCTGTGTAGTCCTGCATGTCTTGGAACTCACTCTTTTGACCAGGCTGACCTGGAACTGGAAGATTTGCTGCCTCTGCCTCCCAAGTGCTGGGAATAAAGGTGTGTTCTAGCTGCCCAGCAAACCAGGGAGTCTTTGTCTTAATCTAGGAGGTCAGTCCACTCATCCATTCAACAAGTGTACTTGGTGAGCACTTAGAGCAGGCACAGTGCAGGGGCCATGCTGACTCTGAAGAGCACGATGTTTAGCCTCTGCTGTTTTTGAGGCCATTGTCTATAGTCGTTGAATTTATTTTTTCTGTACTCATGGCTATGGATATAACCACATGTTGACACCTTTTATCCTATGAGCAAAGAAATACATTTGAGGAGTGAAAGCTGAGTCAGATGTAAGTTATAGCTATGGAAAACTTCAGTGTTAGTTCTGAGTTGTCTTGAATGATGCGCACAGCCATGGGTCAGTGTTACGTACATGAAATTGAGGTGTGTTGGAAACAAGAACATTAAATACATTTCAGTGTCTGAGATTCAGCTGTGGTAGAGTGCATGCTTGTCACACATGGGCCCTGGGTTTGGTCCTCAGCACTACAAAACCGAACAACTTCATATTTAAAAGCACAGCAGGAACTGGGTGATGGAGGCACATGCCTTTAATCTCAGCATTAGGGAGGCAGAGGCAGGAAGCTCTCTGTGAGTTTGATGCCAGCCTGGTCTACAGAGTGAGTTCTAGGATAGCCAGAGCTACACAGAGAAACCCTGTCTTGAAAAACATAAAGACAAAACAACAAAAACAACCCAGGCACTGTGAAAATGCTCTTCAGTAAGTAGTGATGGTGAGTATCTTATAGCTTCCGTTAGTTTCAGCACGGCCCAGAACAAAGTGACTAAGACTATGGTATGGGTTTTCCTCTCCAGGTACTTCAGTGCCCTTATCCTGGTGGAAGGCATGGACATCGAGTCCTTGCACAAGTATGCCTTGGATGACAGGCGAGAGCTACACCAGTTTGCTCAGGATGGGCTTATCTGCCAGGTGAACTTGCAAGAGCCTTTCACTTTTTGGGGTGGTTTATAGTTAGCTTTTAACTTCTGAACTACCCTGATGCACAGAATTTTTAGTTCTGTATTTTTAATTAGGCCTGGGAGAACTCAAAGTTATTTTGTACAGAGATGATAATTGAAGCTAATAGGAAGTAGACTCAACTAACAGAGGTGGCCCCAGGGCAAATCCTTTGGTGTTATGGGCATTTGTGAGTTTGATGGGGGAACAAAAGGGATAACAGAGTTAGAATGATTAGAAAGATAGAAAGGGAGAGGTCACGGAGCGTTCAGGAAGGACCAACTCTAAAGTCTTGTCTGTTATAGTTTTAAACTAAGGTCATACAAAATCAGAACAAATGTGGGCAACAGTTTCCTAGCCAGATAGTTGGGGTGAAGATGTGGGCAGTGCTGGTGTGGGAGCCAGGGTCTCTAGGTAATAGGTTGGTTGATGTGCTGACGTGCCTGGCCAAAGCCTGTGCTTTCCTTTTCAAAGACACAAGTGTTTTCTCCTTCATTAGGATATGGATCGTGTGATGTTGACCTTGGGAGACATTCCGCACCATGCCCCTGTGCTTTTAGCCTGGGCTCTCCTCCGTCACACACTGAGCCCAGAAGAGACCAGTAGTGTGGTCAGGAAGATAGGGGGGACGGCCATCCAGCTGAATGTGTTTCAGTACTTGACTCGACTGCTTCGGTCACTTGCCAGCGGAGGAAATGATGTAAGGTTTTATTTGTTGGCAGGCCCTAGAGAATAGTGAGACCTATTCATTGTAGTT